>NW_020925826.1:0-45520 GCF_003984885.1 Neopelma chrysocephalum
ATGGGAGCACTGTGCACATCCTGCTGCCTCCAGATTCCATTCTGGGGTTGGGTGTAGCGTCCACGTGGACGCTGCCTTTATATAATAAAGAAATCATGGCACGCTCTCTTGAGATGGTAAACAAAGAGGTTTATTCAAACAACGCGCGCCTTTTTATACCTTGATCCCACGTGACTCTTAACCAATAGGAGGGTCTGGCTCTGCGCATGTCCCCTAGCTTCGGTGCCTACCTGTTGCACCTCGGGACATGTTCCCTACATCTCCCCCTTCCTAATTGTATAAGAAGGTCACGAGAACATTACAAAGGCAACAGCGCAAACAATCAGAACAGTACATTATAAACTACCAAGGCTTGCAATGATCTAGCATACTGCTTGTCTTGGCCTCTTATAGTCCTATTGTGAACCTTTTAAAACTTTCTTATATTCCTATAGGGTAGTGCAACTTGGAGAAATAACTTTATTAATCTATAGGCCTTGGCCTAACCGTGCAAACTTATAAGCTTTATTAACCTGAGGGTTTTAAATAACTGGGGAGTACAACTTTATTAAGAAACAGGCTAAGCTTAGCAGAACTAAATTTTCTTAAATGACCCTGTGGCGGAGGTATTGTTATTTGTGAGGTGTTTTAGTGTTTCAATATTTGTCCAGACATACAACACGCTTGTCCATTCATACTCTCATTCGCTTTGATGGCCATCATCTCACGCATCATACACACACATTCATGGGTTTTTATAAACTGTTTTTTGCCACACTGGTCGTCCTTAAAGTAAACCTTAAACATAAACATAACCTTCTTATAACTTCTGCGTCATTCTGGTTCTTGCTGATGTGATTTCGTACCTTGTGGGGTGCAACAGACCTGGAAGGGGTTCATTTTAACTCTTTTCTTCAGACTCACCAGCGTAGCCTCTATCCCAAATCAGATTTAGTGGTTCCGTCCACTGCCCAGATACCAAATCCTTTACCATGACCGATGTTTTGGGAGAGGCACACTAGCATGGGGTTTGTATTACCTTTCTTACTCACATGTTTCCAGCTTGTCACAATTTGAAAATTAATACATACATGGTTTTTCACAGATATTCTTTTAGCTATACAGATTCTCTCCCCCCTTTTTTGTTTAGTTGACACTGTTTTGTTGTGTTGTGTGCTCTTTGTGTAATTACCTGTGTAATGAGTGAGTGTGGAACACTTGTGATATAAGAATTTTCCTATTTGATAGGAGATATAGCTGCTTTACTGTGAATATTATGGACCAAGAGTTGCTGGGCAACTAAGCCAAAGTGTCTCACACTTTTGGCCTTTTCTGCAGTGGGTGTTGTGTAGGTTACGTGATGCTGGTATATACCTACTGTTACATGTACATATTATAATATGTCCATTTCAGAGATGTGTGTGATATCTGTTTGCTCAATCTCATTTGCAATTAACCATGTGGGGTTAATGCATTCTGAGATGGCATTGTTGTGATTTTTTGACAGTTTGGGCGTGACATGATGGAGTCTTGAGCTAATTGAATGTTATTTGAATTGTCTGTTTAAGGATTTTGCGTTCTGATGGAAAAATGAACTAGACAATTTCGCTTGCTTCAAGACCTTAGATATGATGTTAAATGTTGTTATTTTGTCAGTCACTAAGTTCTTTGTCAGTTGTTGGCCCTTACCTGTCATTGTGTTACCTTGTATGCGTTGTATGAAAATCCAAACCTTCTGTAATTCACAAGAAACCAAACAGAACGCATTTCAACAAGTAAATACTAGGACATCTCAAACAAACAACCCTTCAAGATGGGGCATCAATTTGCAACATAACAGAAATCAGTTATAACATTCAAAGATCACTTAATAAACTTTCCCAAGACAATACAGACGAGGTCATTTCCAGAACCTGCACAGCTGTGGTTCATGGTCTGCATCTGTCTTTCCCTTGTTTCGTAGCAGGATTTTACCTGAGTTATTACAGCCTTTTATGCTGTTTCCAGGTGCAGGTGTGAAGGCCCTGGAGCCTTTCACTGGTCCGTGTTTGCATCTGGTCGTGGCTTTTGAAGGTAGATTAGTTGTCTTTGCCCACAACCTGTGTTTTGAGAGATGCATTAGAGTTTTACCATGAAAGCTTGCTAAGGCAGCTCGGAACCTTGCGTCCTCAGCTGGCATCCTATCCAAATTGTCCTTCAGAGCTGGCATGTAGATGGTGGTAAAGGCAGGGTCCCCTCCTTCCAGTTCCTGCAGTCCTTCTCTGCCTTGAATGACAAGCTTTGTATACATTTCATCAACAGTCCACACAGTGTTAGATGGTACATGGGGCAAAATTAGCCACTTTAGAAGTTGCAGTGGGTCTTTTTCAGTCTGATCCCACGGTAACAAGGCTGCTAATAGTTGATACCTGCTGGGAATGAGGGTTAGGCATATTTGTAGTTCAGGATTTCTCCCTCTGCCTATCCCTCTCTCTATTGCCTTGGTACGAATGTCTAACACTCTTTTGGCTTCCGGTATCAGTAGCCTGTTAGACATTGGACTGGAGTCTCCCTTTGGCAGCTGAAGCAGAGGGTGTAGCTCCTCTGTGGTTATGCCTAAAATAGGCCTTAACCGGTTTGTGGCCCCTTGAAGCTTTTGCAACTCGTGTAAATATAAAGTGTTTTTTACCTTGAGCTGCAGCAGTTGTGGAGAATCTTTTTGCTGCGTGAATTCTTGTCCAAGGAAAGTCCAGGGTAACGATTGCTGAATTTCTTCTGCTGCAAGCTGTAACCCTGCCTTGGACATTTTGGATTAGAGCAGTAAGACTAAATGGCAGTTCATTTCCTGTGGCCATGCTCATTGGTATGCTACCTGTATAAGGGTGTATCGTGGTTGTCTGATATCTTGCTTGGCTATTTGCATCCCCTGAGGACAGACAGCCCAGCAATATACTTGCACGGGCCGTGCACAAGGCCATGATGGGACAGGCAAGCCTTGGAACATTCTCAGGGTGTAGGAAGGTGGTAGAGGAACAAGTCTTTAAATCAGTTACCAATAGCGGCCAACTCGTTGGGAGCACATTGGGTAAAGGCAGTCCTTGCTGCTGTGCTCCTACATGCTTTATGACTGCGCTTACTGCTCTAGAGTCTGGCAGCATTCTCCATCTGTCACCTTTCTTGGGTGTGCAGTATATAAGGGCATTGTCTAGGCTGTTTGTTGTCACTTTGGGGCTTGCTTCGAGCTGTTTCCTTTCTGGCACATGAAAGCCTGTGGCACAGAAGGCAGCAAGCAGGACGGCAACAAGCAGGACGATGCTGGCAGCAACGCACTTGTTTCGCCCTCGGCACCCTGGGTGTAACTCAGCCCATTCCTTGCCATTAGAATACTTTGGGACATTGCTGCAAAGGGGTCTCCAGATATAATCTCCTTGGAAGTGGTCAGTGCTACTGCACCTGACACCACTTGCTCTGAGTCTGGCCTCTTTTCGTATTCCTAGCTGGGCTTCTAGGGCCGCAGCTAGAGAGGCAGACCGGTGCTCCTCAGAGCCAAATCCTCGGTAAGGTTGAACCAGCTCAGCGGCGCTGTGTTCAACCCCTCCAGAGAGGGTTTGCAAAGCCTTTTCACAGCTTGTGCTCACCTTATCAGAAGCCAACTGCTTATACAGCATCTCTCTGGCCTCATTGTATTCAATTTGCCTGTGCAAAGCAGTCCGCAGCCGATTTAAATGTTGTGAGTTTGGTTCAGCACAACTTTGTAACACTCTTGTGCTGGGCAGGTCGCTGTTTATGTCTGTGGCGAGAAGCCTTCTCATGGCTCTCAGCGCCTGTTTGATTGTTACTTTGTATTTTTCTCGGGAGTGATTCAATTGGGCACCTGCTGTGCTGTGTCTCCCTTCTCCAGTCAATGGATTTACTGTTATACCAGTTGGGGTGTTTGCTGTGTTATTGGCACGGTTCTCCCGAAAGTCAGATAAGCAGTGCACATGTTCTGTGTCATGTGAGGTGGAAAAATGGATGGAATTTAATGCTTTCGGATACCCGCAGGCATCATTTAGGGATATGCCACTATCTCTTACCAAATGCCTCAGCCTTTGAATAGCTCCGTGCAGGGGCTCAGGCTGAGGGGCGTGGCTTTGGCTAAATTCATTTGAGTATGCCCGATTATCCTTCAGGCCACCCAGTCGAATCACCTTACCCCTGTTTTGTTCCCACCTGTTATCCGACTTTGCCCTGTTTGCCTCCCCGCTGCTTCCCGACAAAACTACTAGTAGTCCCTCCTCGTCCTCCCCCCATCCCCCCCTCCCCGTGGCTGCGGCAGCCTCGGTTGCCGGTGGGGGGGTGTGGGCGGGTGTCGGAGGCGGCGAGGGGGCGGAGCTAATTCCCCCCTCGCGCCTATGGGTGGGGCAGGGCGGCTCAGGGACCGGAAGAGACAGTTCAGTACCCGGGCATTTTAATGGGCAAGATGGCGGCGCCCATGAGGTACCACGTTGCCGGCAGTCATTCGCGGGACGGGGAGGCGATTCTGCTGGCTTGCCCCCCTGGTCACCGTGACGGAGCCCTCTGCGATGGTCCCATGAGTGGGGATCTCGCATCTCAGGCTCCGTCCCCTCCCAACGGCCCGTGTGCCTTTGGCTCTGGGCTTCTGACTCAGTGCTCAATTCACGAACATCTCCCATTTCCCCCCCCGCCAGACTTTGGGCGTTTGTGTCCCTACGCCTAAAAGTTGGGCGGCTACTGCGAGTAGTATTATTGGGGGGGTGCTTATGGGTGTTATGCTCTTGTGTTGTCCTTTCGTGGGCTGTGTGTGGTGAATCTGTGTCTTTTGAAATTGCGGTGAGGAAAATTCTTCAGTTTACCTTTTCGCGGCGGTTTGGATGCGCGCGGGTAGAAGTTCTGTGTAGTTGCTGGCTGCTGGTTCTGGTCGGCTGGTTTCCCGGCTCAGCGGCGGTGGCTGCAAACAGCGGCAGCACGCGGCTGGCGCGGGGTCGTCTCGCGGCGCGGGGCTGCTATCGGCTGCGGCGGCGGTTCGGCGGCAAGGCTTCTCGCGGCGCTGCGGCGCGGGGTCCTTCTCCTCTCCGCGGCGGCTGGCGCGGCGGCTGTGGCGGCTCGGCGCAGCGGCAGGGAAGCGGCGGCAAAAGCGGCAACAGGTTCTCTGTGGGTTCGCGGCGGCTTTCGGCGGTTTTTACCGATTTTAAGGGTCGGCGCAGTCCTTACAGACGGCCGGGGGTCGGTGGGGAGCGGCTCCGGATGTCCCGCGGTTCGCTAGGCGCCGCGGGGGGGTTTTTCCTCTACGCTGAGGCTTCACGCGGTGGCTACAGGCATGCGTGGGTCGGCAGAAGGTGGTGGCGGGGGCTCGCTAGGCGAGGTGGGTCCGGGGGCTGCGGGCGTTCGGTGTGCCTTCCCCTGTCCCGCGCGGCTTGTGGGCGGGGGGCGGGGCCAGAGAAAGGGGCAGCGAACGCTTGCAGGGGCAGCGGGCGGCGTGGGCGGTGGTGAGGCGGCGCTGGCTCAGTTCGCCGGGCAGACCCGGCGTGACCGTTATAGGTCCCTGCGGTGGCGGGCAGGGCGGCCAGCGCACGTGCGTGGTGCTGTTGCTTCCCCGGCAGCTGTGACTGGGGCTTTTTGCCGGGTCGGCAGGCACCAGGCGCCGGTCCCGCAGCTGGCGGCAGTCTTGAGAGATGCGCGCGGGGGAGAGGGGTGGGGCGGTGGGGCGGCAGACGTGGTCCTGGGGTCCCCGGGGCTCCGGGGTGGCGGCGCGGGGCGGCTCAGCTGCTTCTGCCTGGGTCTCCACTGCTTTTAGCCGTAGAGTTCCCAGAAGCAGCTCGCGAGATAAAGCACCGCAGCTCCGAGCCCCCTTTGGCGGGGGCTGGGGGCTGCAAGCTAATAACTCACTCAGCTTCGCTGTTTCGCTGTCCGCTCCCGTCTGCTGGTCCCCGACTCCGGTGTCCGCTGCCCGCTGTTAGGTTTCTTTTTCTTCTTTCTTCCTGTTTCTGTGCACTAACCTATCTTTTTTGAGCTCACTAAACTTCGTTCCTTGGTCTCCCCCAAGGCAACGTTTACAGACGTCTAGGTTTCCTTCGGTAAAAGGACTCCCACTTTATAAAACTAAAGTGATAACCGGAGACCTACCGGTAATACCTGGTACCAGTTTTAAAATATCTGATCTAATGTAGATTCGGTCCCCTCTGGGGTGCCATATGTAGCGTCCATGTGGACGCTGCCTTTATATAATAAAGAAATCATGGCACGCTCTCTTGAGATGGTAAACAAAGAGGTTTATTCAAACAACGCGCGCCTTTTTATACCTTGATCCCACGTGACTCTTAACCAATAGGAGTGTCTGGCTCTGTGCATGTCCCCTAGCTTCGGTGCCTACCTGTTGCACCTCGGGACATGTTCCCTACAGTTGGGAACCACCCTGTGGGGAGCAAAGAAATGCCTGGTTCTGCAGGAGCTGCAGATGCTCAAGGGGCAGCAGGACCAACTCAGGGGCCTGGGGGGGCCTGGGGGGCTTTGGGATGCGGGAGGGTCCTGAGGGAGCTGGGGAGGGGCTTTGGGGATTGGGGGTACAAACCAGGACAGACCAGGACAGACCAGTACCTCCTCACTGTTCCCCAGATCTCTCCTGGAGCTGGGACACGTTGTCCTGGGACACCTGAGCCCCCCCAGTGCCCTCCCAGTACAGCCCAGTCCCCCCAGTACAGCCCACTGTGTTCCTGTCCCAGGGTGCTGGGTGATCCCTCTTTGGGGGGGGTTGGAAGGGATTTGGGGGGGGGAGCTGGGGGAGATTTGAAGGGATCTGGGGGCTTGGATGAGGGTTTGGGGGTCTTTGGGTGTATTTGGGGGAGTTAAAACAGGTTTTGGGGGCATTGGGGCATCAAATGGATCTGTGGGAGGAGGGGATTAAAGGGAAAATGGGAGTTAGGGGATATTTGGGGGGGGGGGGTAAAGGTGCCTGGGGAGGAGAGGAGGGGCTGCACCAAGAGCAGGTGAGTCCTGAGACCACCCCCCCTCGGTGTCCCCAAGACACTCTTGGTATGCCCAGTTACCCCCTTGACACCCCGAGACCCCCCTGGTGTCTCCAATGTCCCCAGGGCCTCCCCATAGATCAAACTCCCCCCTTTGGCACCCCCAATTCCACTGTCCCTAACCTCCATCTCACTCCAGGAGCCCCCCCGGACCCTCTGACCACAAAAATGCCCCCTCCCCCACACTCACAGAAAGGCCAAGAACATCTGGGGACACGTTGGGGACAGTTGGGGGGCTTTGGGGGGCACTGGGGGATACTGGGACACACTGGGGGGAACCAGGGGGCACTGGGAGGCACTGGGGGAGAACTGGGGCACACTGGGGGACACTAGCAGAGAACTGGGGAGTTACTGGGGGATTACCAGGACACACAGGGGGACACTGGCAGGTTACTGGGCCATACTGGGGGTTACTGGGTGCTCACTGCAGGATCACTGGGCCATACTGGGGGGCAGTGGGAGGTCACTGGGACACACTGGCTGGTTATCAAGGGGGTTACTGGGCCATACTGAGAATCACTGGGATCCCCTTACCCAGATGTGGTACATCTGCCCCCCGGGATTTTGGGGGGCATCACTAGGACCACTTGGGGCTGGGGGACCCCCTGAAACCCCACTGTGGGGCTTTAGGGGACCCCACAGAATCCCCTCAAAACCCCCTTAAATCCCCCCCTCGACCTGTCAAAACCTCCTCAAGGTCCCCTCAAATCCCCTCAGATACCTCATCCCTCCCCAGCACCCCCTAAACCCTCTCAGTTACCCGCAAAACACACATGGGACTCCCCAAGCCCATTCAGGGACCCCCCAATCCCTCTCAGAGATCCTCAAAACCGTCTGGGACCCCTTAAACCCTCTATAGACCCCAAAACTGCCTAAAAGGTCCCCGTAAAGCCCCCCAGGAACCCCAAACCTCCTCACAGACCCCCAAAGCCCACCTGGGACCCCCCAAATCTCCTCAGAAACAAAACCCTTCTCGGAGACCCCCAAACCCTTTCAGAGACCCTCAACCTTCCCCCTGAGTACCCTCAGGACAACGAATCCCCTCAGGGACCCCTCAAAACGTCCCCAGGAAATCCTGAAGCCCCCCGCTAAACTCTCCCGAGCCCTCCAGCCTTTCCACCCACAGCCGCGCTCCCCGCAGCCCCCGAGGGGATCCCCAGACCCCGCTCTCGCCGCCCCCCCGCCAGCTCACACAGCTCAATGCAGACCCCGCCGCCAGCACTGATTCCCCGCAGCCAACATGGCGCCCGCTCTGCGCGCGCACCGCCTGGACTGACCCGCCCCGCAGCCAATCAGCGCGCGGACACGGCCCCCGCCCGCCCCCAGCCACGCCCCCGCCCCGCGCGGGGGGATCTCTCCAGGCGGAGGGCGGGCAGAGCCAGCGCCATGTTGGCCGCGGGAAAGCGGCAGCGGAGGGGGCGGCGGTCGCTGCGCTGAACTGTATGAGCTGGCGGGGGCTTCGGTAAGAGCGGGGCTCTGAGGGTCCTCTCGGGGGCTGCGGGGAGAGCGGCTGTGGGTGGAAGGGCTGGAGGTCTCGTGGAGGCTTAGCGGAGGAGTTCGGGGGTTCCCGGGGACGTTTTGAGGGGTCCTTGAAGGGACTGAGGGGGAAGGTCGAAGGTCCCTGAAGGGGTTTGTGGGTCTCTGAGGGGATTTTGGTTTCTGAGGAGATTTGGGGGGTCCCAGGTGGGCTTTGGGGGTCTCGGAGGAGGTTTGGGTGTCCTGGGGGGCTTTGCAGGGACTTTTTAGGCAGTTTTGGGGGATTCATGGGTCCCAGACGGTTTTGAGGGTCCCTGAGTGGGACTGGGGGGTCCCTGAATGGGCTTGGGGGTCCCAGGTGGGTTTTGCGGGTCACTGAGAGGGTTTAGGGGGTGCTGGGGAGGGATGAGGTCTCTGAGGGGATTTGAGGGGACCTTGAGGAGGTTTTGACGGGTCGAGGGGTGGATTTCGGAGAGTATTTCAGGGGGTTTGAGGGGATTGTGGGGGGTTCGCTAAAGCCCAGAAGTGGGGTTCATGGGGTCCCCCAGCCCCCAGGGGAGGGGTCCTAGGGATGTCCCCCCAAAATCCCGAGGGGAGATGTACTACTTCTGGGTAAGGGGATCCCAGTGCCCCCAGTATATCCCAATAACCTCCCAGTGACCCCCAGTCTGGCCCAGTAACCTGCCAGTGTCCCCCCGTGTGTCCTGGTAATCTCCCAGTAACTCCCCAGTTCTCTGCCAGTGCCCCCCACTGTGCCCCAGTTCACCTCCAGGCCCTCCCAGTGTCCCCCAGTAACCCCTAGTCCTTCCCAGTGCCCCCTGGTTCCCCCCAGTGTGTCCCAGTATCCCCCAGTAATCCCCCAGTGCCCCCCAAAGCCCCCCGACTGTCCCCAGTGTGTCCCCAGATGCCCTTGGCCTTTCTGTGAGGGGGGGGGGCGTTTTTGTGGTCAGAGGATCCAGGGGGGGCTCCTGGTGTGAGATGGAGGGTTGGGGACATCAGGGATGGGGTTTGGGGACAGTGGGGAGGGGTTTGGGGACAGTGGAATTGGGGGTGCCAAGGGGGGAATTGGAGCCATGAGAGGCCCTGGGGACATTGGAGACACCAGGGGGGTCTCGAGGTGTCAAGGGGGGAACTGGGAACACCAAGAGTGTCTTGGGGACACCAGGGGGGGGTCTCAGGACTCACCTGCTCTTGGTGCAGCCCCTCCTCTCCCCCCCAGGCCCCTTTAACCCCTCTCAAATGTCCCCTAACCTCCATTTTCCCTTTAATCCCCTCCCCCCACAGATCCCTTTGATGCCCCAATACCCCCAAAACCTGTTTTAACTCCCCCAAATACACCCAAAGACCCCCAAGTCCCCCCTAAATCCCCATCCAACCCCCCCAGATCCCTTCAAATCTCCCCCAGCCCCCCCTCAAATCCCTTCCAACCCCCCCAAAGAGGGATCACCCGGCACCCTGGGACAGGAACACAGTGGGCTGTACTGGGAGGGCACTGGGGGGGCCTCAGGTGTCCCAGGACAACATGTCCCAGCTCCAGGAGAGATCTGGGGAGCAGTGAGGAGGTACTGGTCTGTCCTGGTCTGTACTGGTCTGTGCTGGTTTGTACCCCCAATCCCCAAAGCCCCTCTCCAGCTCCCCCAGGACCCTCCTGGACCCCAAAGCCCCCCAGGCCCCTGAGTTGGTCCTGCTGCCCCTTGAGCATCTTCAGCTCCTGCAGAACCAGGCATTTCTTTGCTCCCCACAGGGTCGTTCCCACCCCCAGAATGGAATCTGGAGGCAGCAGGATGTGCACAGTGCTCCCATTTCCTACAGTGCAAAGGGGCTGCAGGGAATGATTCCCCTGCTCTTGCAAATCTGCCAAAACCTGCAGGGCACAGAAGTGGGAGCTTCAGGAATTTGCTGGCCTTGGGAGTGGAGCTCACAGGGTATTGAGAGGAACATATCCCTCAAATACAATCTCTGTGCATACACAATATCTGTCTGGACAGGCAGATAAAGCAATAATCAGATATATTCTGTATCATATATATGGCACATATTCTGTAGAATCCATCCTCAGGTATTGTATGATAGATCTGTAAGATGTTACAGATAATGAGCAATAATAAGGCAAGTGTCCTCCTTAGGGACACACACTTCAGAAGGGAACTTGCACTTGACCCCCCCCTTCAGCTTTGAGCCCCCCGGTGCCACAGAGGGGGACAGAGCTCCTGTGGAACATTCTATTCCACTGACACAGAGCAAGGAATAAACCCAAACTATTGCCTGGGTTTGTTCCCTGGGGGTCTCTGCAGCAGCAAGCCCAGCACCACACTGACTGCTCTGGGCTGTGCAGGCATTTGTGCTTCAGCCTGTCTCACACACACACACAAAAGTCTGGTGTAGTGCTGCCCTCAGGAAACCCCCCCCAACGTTGTTCCAGCTAAAGCCGTGGAATTTGTCTTTGTTTCCCTTGGGTTCAGGGTCAGGCTGTGCCTGTGTCCAGCCCAGAGGCTCAGAAAAGCATTTCTCCCGTCCCACTGCAATCTGCTGCTTCAGACAGGACCCAGGCACTGGTGGCACTGGGAGTGAACAGCAGAGTGTTTCCAGGGGCTCTCTGAAGGAACACAAATGTCCAAAGAAACCAGCACAAGTGTCCACAGAAGTCCCAGTCCTTCATCCCTGAATGAACTTGTTCAGCCCAGGAAAACTGTCTAAGTTTAATTTCCATGGAAGGAGGTTTTTCCCACTTTAATGTGGCTTTAGTTCCAAACCAGTTTCTTCATTTCCTCCTCCCAATTTCCCTGAAGGACACTGACAGGGATCACAGAGTTTGTCCCTTGGCCATACAGCTCCTGCTGTTTGGCAGCCCAGACTCCAATCCCAAGGCACCCATTGGATCAGCACTTGGGGATACAAACTGACTTTGGGCTCAGGATGCAGCTGCCAGCACAGATTTCCCTGCAAAGTCTGCAGTGAGTCAAGCTCTGGAGAGGAGATTGTGCCCCATGGATGGGATTGCAGAGGCTCCCTCAGGTCCCCAGGATGAATCATCACTCTCTGCAAGTCCCTGCCAGGAGGGTGTAGCCACGTGGGGGTGGGGCTCTTGTGCCAGGAAGCAGCAGTAGGACAAGAGGGCTGGGTCTTGAGCTGTGCCAGAGAGGTTTAGGTTGGATATTAGGAAGCAATTTTGTACAGAGAGAGTAATCAGGCCTTGGAATGGGCTGGGCAGGGAGGGGGTGGAGTCAGCGTCCCTGGAGGTGTTGAAGGTGAGAGTGGATGTGGCCTCAGTGCCATGGTCTGGGAAGCATGGCGGGGTTGGATCCAGGGTTGGACTTGATGATCTTGGAGGTCTTTTCCAACCCGGCTGATTCTGTAATTCTGTGATTGCCGTTCCTATGGCAGCACATGCTTGAGACTCAATCCCCAGGGTGATAGAGATGTCTGTCCATATATATCTGCAAGGTTAGTCTGTAAATGTGTGGTGTTAGAAAAGCAGGCTAAGTTCTGGGCTGGTTGTAGAAGGAGAAAGAAGCCCAGAGACCAGTGCAAGCAGGCAGCCCTCAGCTTGCACATCATGTCCCCTCCCTGCAGGTTCCTGTCCTTGAGCCCAGGCCCTGAGGTGAGGCTGAGAAGTGGCGCAGAGGTGAGCCCAGAGCTGTCCCTGAGGTGAGGCTGAGAATAAGTACAAGGCAGAGGTGCTGCTGAGGAACACAAACTCTGCCTGACCACGGAGCCTGCAAGGAGGAGCAGAGACAGCCCTGGCAGTGTGGGGGGCCAGGTTGTCCCTGTGCCTTCCCCTGCAGGCCCTGGCTGTCCTTGCTGGGCCCCTGTCCATCCCCATCAGGTCCCTGCCCATCCCCCCCGGGCTGAGCTCCCCCCAGGAAGTGCCGTGGAGCTGAAGCTGCTGCCATCCCCCCCCTGCAGCCGCTGCCCCAGCCAAGGGAGCAGCAAAGGCAGGGCCAGGAGCAGAGGCAGCAGCAGGGGAGCTCTGGGGGGGATGGGAAGCTCTTGTGTGGGGCAGGAAAGAGGCGCTGGGCACGAGGCCGGGGCTGTGCTGAGCAGGCCCAGCCCTCACATCCCCCCAGCCGACGCCGGCTGCCTGGGGGGCTTGGGAGGGACCCCCAGCCCGTGTGCCCCACACTCAGCTGGCAGAGAGAGCCAAGGGACAGGGCCACGGGTGAGGGACAGGCAGGGCCATTGCAGGGCCACGGTGAGGGCACAGCCTGTGGCAGCAGAGCTGCCCAGGGCCGGGGGCAGCCGGGGGTGTTGGTAGCAGCCAGTGCTGGGGCCGAGCAGAGCACGAGGCCTCTTGCAGAGCCCTGGAGCAGCCTCCCACTTGCCAGCTCTGCCCTGGTGGGGTGACACTGTCCCCTTCCTACAGGACACTCCCCCCAAAATCTTCAGAGAGGCCTTTTGTGTTTATTCCTGGTTTCTGATTCCTGCTGGGGACCTGTGGGAGCCTCTGCAATCCCATCTCTGGGGCACAATCTGCTCTCCAGAGCTTGACTCAGTGCAGCCTTTGCAGGGAAATCTGTGCTGGCAACCCAAGTATGTCCTGCCCCCCCGCTCTCCCGCCAGGATATTTGGGATGAGTTCCCTCTTCCCGGGCACCTGTGAGGGTGGGCGGTGATTGTTCTCCTGCAGTTCGTGTTCCTCCTCTGCCGTTGGGGGCTCTTGGGGGTGATCGGGAGGTGTTTTCTGGGGATGCCAGGCTGGGTTGGCAGCAGAGCCCTGGCAGTGGGATGTGGGCCCCCACGCGATGGGGGTTGGTGTTGCTGGGTCAGGCCCCGCCGGCTCCATTGTCAGCCCGGTGCCGGCGGGGGGGACACAGCGGTTTTGGGGCCCCCCTGGGAGTGCCGGGGGTGGGTGTGGAGCCCAGGAGCTGCCGAGTGTGGAGGGCGGAGCGGGGCGATGCTGGAGCTGGGGGACCCCCGGCAGCCTGGAGGGGGGAGCACGGAGAGGGAGGAGCCCTGGGACCCCTGGGAGTCTGAAATGGGGAGCGCAGAGAAAGGGAAGCCTGGACAGTGGGGACCCCTGGGATCCCCGGGACAACAGAGTGGAGAACCTGGAGAGGGGGAATGTCTGGGAACGCAGCACCCCGAAGGCAAGAGTCAGAGGAGAAGGGACCCTTGGGAACCCCAACAATCCCAGCATCCCTAAGTGGGACCCCCAGCATCAAAGACACAGGAGACCCTCTGAACCCCAGAGGGGAGAGACCAGAGAGGGGGAACTTCTGGGAGCATTTTTTGGGCCTGATCTTCATTTTTTGGAATATATTTTTTAGTTGAATCTCAACTTTTTTCAGTTCTGAGTGGCGAGGGTCTTCTTGCTATTTCTGAGGGAGTTTTTTTGCCTAAATCTCAGTGTTTTGGGTTTTTCTGGGCTGAATCTTGGTGTTTTTTAGAGGTTTTTATCGTCACAGGATGCACGGTGAGTTCTAGAGATGGACTTTGGCAGGAGGAACCCCCAAGCCAACGCGCTCAGCCCTTGTTTTCACCGCATCAGGATTTGTCCTTCCCAAAGCTTGGGCGGATGGAGGAGGAGGCTGCGAGGAAGAGGAAGATGCCTTGGGCCCCCCAGGCAGGTGAGGAGGAAGTCAGTGGCCCTTTGGGTGGGTGTTGTGCTGGCTCTGGCAGCCGAGCATGGCCCCAGCTGCAGGACAACCCCGCTGCCGCCGCCGTCCTGCCGGGGCTGGAGTTGGGGGGATGTCCTTGGCCTTCCCTGTGGTCCGGAGGCAAATCCCCTCCCTGTCCTTCTTGCTTCCTGCCCCAGGCCCCGAGCTGAGGACGGAGAGCCCGGAGGACAAATCCCCCCGGCAGACCCTGATGGGAGAGGCCGTTTTGAAGGGCTCCACGGCGCAGGAAGGCAGCGGGGAGGAAAAGACCCAGAGATCCCCCCACAGGAGGGGCTCCAAAGCCAGCCCAGGGTGCTCTGAGGAGGCAAGACCCAGCCTGTGCCGGGAAGGCGGCCAGAGCTTGAGGCGGAGCTGTGAGCTGGTGGTCCCTGAGCAGCCTCCCAGCAGGCAGAAGCCCTTCAAGTGCTTGGAATGTGGGAAGAACTTTAGGAAGAGCTCCCACCTCCTCACCCACCAGCACCTCCACACTGGGGCACGTCCCTATACATGTGGGGAATGTGGGAAGAGCTTCAGCCAGAGGTCCCACCTGATGCGACACCAGATGATCCACACTGGGGAACGCCCCTACACCTGTGGGGAATGTGGGAAGAGCTTCAGGGACCGGTCCACCCTCCGCACCCACCAGCGCTTCCACACTGGGGAACGGCCCTACAAGTGCTTGGAATGTGGGGAAAGGTTTCCGACCAGCTCAGATCTCCTCAGGCATGAGCGGACGCACACGGATGAGAGGCCCTTCCGCTGCACCGACTGCGGGAAGGGCTTCAAGCAGAACGGCAGCCTCGTCACCCACCGGCACATCCACACCGGGGAGAGGCCCTACAAGTGTGGGGAGTGTGGGAAGAGCTTCACTGACAGCTCTACCTTGACCAGACACCAACGGACCCACCGGTAAGGGAAGCCCTCGAGTGCCCCGACTGCGGGAAGAGCTTCGGCCACTGCTCCAACTCCATCAGCCATTGGAGGACTCCCACTGGATGATCCACAGGGACCCATGTTGGGCACAGATCTGGTGACCCACATTCCAGGTGATCCATGCTGGGCAGTGTATTGGGTCTGGATGGACGTGTTTTGGTAGCAGGGGGGCTCCTGGGGTTGGTTCTGTGAGCAGCTGCCAGAAGCTTCCTCCGTGTCCAGCCCCTGTCCCAACCCCTCTGACAGCGAGGCTGACCCATGGTCTTTTTAATCCAGGCCTTGGGCAGATTAGGGTGAAAGGACAGTGAATAATCAGTGTTTATAGATATATATATGTAGTGTTTAGTTTAGAACAGTTTGGTTGCCATGTAAAGCAGGTTTGGAGCCATTTTGGTTCCTGTCTATAGTGATATGAAAGCATAAAAATAACATTTAAGAAAATGTAGAAGGGAAAAGAAAGAAAATATCAGAGTAGAAAGATGCAGAGCCCCCTCCCCCCCTGAGGATAGTTTATCTATATCCATATATATATATATGGATATGTTAGGTTTAGTCTAGAACAATTTTTTTTCCATGTAAAGTAGGTTTGGGGCAGTTTTGGCTCCTGTCTATAGTGATACAAAACCATAAAAATAACACTTCCTCTCTCTGGCTCCAAGCCCAGCCTGTCCCCTCCAGGGGTGGGTGTTCCCCCCTCTGCCCCAGGCAGTTCTGTTGCCCTTGGGCAGCAAAGCCCCCACTGCTTCTGCAGCTGGAGAGTGTTGGAGCCATGGACCATTAACATTCCAGTCTCTCCCAGCTCTGCATCTGAAAAGTCAAGAGGGATCAATCTGTCACCTCAAAGTGGATCAATCCCATTGAAAATGGCTCGATCCCATTCCAAAACTCCTCTGTTTTTTATTTTCCCTATGTAATTCTGGAGCAGCCAGTGCCACCCCTCAGGTCTCTGCAGGCTGAGGCTTGGCCTTGCACTTTTGCCTTTGGTGGATTTCTTCATCAAATATTTCTCTCTCCCTGAAAAGAAAAATATGGAAGGTTTTTGATAATCTGGACATCTTTAGACCATCTGGACAAATTACAGTTTGCAGTGTTAGAACAGCTCAGCCAGAACATTTTCCATGTTTGATCATTGGTTCCCATCCCTCCCAGGAGGGAGGACACTGAACTCTTCCACAGAAACAGAAAACTAGTTTTCTGCACCAGCCTCTGGGAAAGTTGAATGGTAGAGTGGACTGTTCAAAACCACCTTGAAAGCAATGGGCAGTGGGACCTTTAAACCGTGGGATGTGCATTTAGCAAAAGCCACCTAGTTAGTTAATCCTGTAAGCTCAAGAGAGAAAACTCCAGGCCAATTCAGTGTCTAAGATCAGCTAAAAAGAGCAGGTCCTTTCATCAGGCCCACAGGCCCAGGGGAACACACACGACGCGCCCTCCCAGGCAATGGTTCTACAGTTCTAGAAGATGGTCCGTCCAATGCCAGAACTCTCCACCCCCCGGTTCTGCCCAGTTCTGCCCCCAACACGCCCCTTGGGGAATTGGGTTTGGGGCCTTTGGGACCCCTTCTTCCTCATCTTTATCTTCTTCACAGCACGTACAGTCCTTGGAGGGCCTCCAAAGTTCTGGGCTTGAAGGTTGCTTTGTCTCTTGTGGGATCTTGTTGTCCAGGCCTAGGGTGTGATATTGTTCAATAGAGGTGTTTTTCTACAGTTCTACCTTGAAAAGAAGTCTAAACATGCTAAAGGAATTTAGAAAGTTTGATATCAAATGCGGTCATAGGGTTGGGTCTGTGTAAAGTATTGTGCTAAAGGGTGGCATATAATACAGCTACATTAACATCCACATTTACTACACAACTACTTTTAAAATCTAAAAAAAAAAATAAATTCCAGAAAGCTTTAAGGCATCACACAAACCCTGTTAGTTAACTCTACCAGTTGAACTGGCCCTGCCCCAGAAAAACCTCTATGTTCCATTGAAGGGGATAAAATCCCTGTGGTCCATATGAGGAATATGTTAGGGAGGACAGCTTGGATGAGTCCTGCCTTAAGCAAAGGCAAACCCACCCTTGGGATTGTTTCTGCTCAAGGACTTGGGTGCCCTTGGTGGATGATGCAGAGAGATGGGGAAACACTCTGTGTACCTCGAGGGGATTTGTTTTTTGGGTCAGAACAGTCTGTGGTGTTGAACTGTAGAATATTGTTTGCTGAATGATGCTCCCACTGTGTGCCAGAACTCCCATGAACAATGAGGTCTTTCCTTATGTACAGTTTTTTATTTTCTATGCTTTTGATGTTTTCTTTAAAAAAAAAGTCCTGTTTCCATTCCCTCCTTCTTCAGTAACCCCCATCTTGTGTGTCCCAGAGACTTAGTCTAACTGGGGAGTCTCAGATTGGATTTGAGGGACATAAAGGAACCTGCAAAAACCTTCACATCTGGGTCTTATGGAATCAAAAGAAACCTGGGACACTGGGGAAACTCATGGAACCAGGGTGACCTGGGACACTGTGGAGCCTCACGGAATCAAAGGGCCGTGGGGACACTGCAGGACCTTCTGGGGCCAAAGGAACCCTGGGCTGCTGCAGAACCTCACAGAGGTGGGAAGCTGCTGTGTGGGGGCCTCCAGGACGAGTGGCTGAGGCTGCTGAAGGAGAAGGTGAGTGAAGCCAATTTGCAGAAGTGGAAGCCGTGGGCAACACCACTGAGCCCCCTTGCCATGGTCAGTTACCATGGCAACCATCATACATTCCCATTGTGTGCTGGGTTAAAAGTAAACCGGAGGGAGAAATGAACCCACCCGAGGGGTTACAAGTCAGAATTACAATTTACTAAGAAGATTACAATAAATACAGTGATACAGAGAAAACTGGTTTTAACCCACAAAAATAGCTGTATAATCCAGCACCCTGGGACAAGAACAGAACAGTGCTGAGCACCACGTGGCTCCCCAGGGTGCAAAGTAAAAGGAAAAGAAAACCTGTTGGTGGAGATGATGGTGGCAGTTCTGTTGAGGTAGTGATGGCAGTCCTGTCGAGAGTGACAGTGGCAGTCCTGTTGGAGTTCTGGTCCTCCTCTCGATCCCATGAGTGGTACCAGAAGTCCCCAAACCCCAAAAGTATATGTGCTCAGGTTCAGGTGGGGATGTCCAGCACCTCCCCCAGGGCAGGGAGTTTCCCAATGGGCGATTTAACTCTGTGAGTCACGGGGTATTTTTGGAGTGTTTGATGGTCTGGGTGTTGCAGCCGCCTGTTATGCCAGTCCAAGGTGGCCCATTAGCAGAGATGACCCCTCAGGATGGGTGTGAAGGTGCTAATGCCTCCATGGAGGGAGTTATCGCAGCTGAGTCATGGGTGCGAAGACAAAGGAACAATCCTTGCACAGTTCTTTCACACCCAGCTGGTAGCCTGAGGAGTCAGGTGGGCCCTGGGCAGCTGCTGCAAAGGATCCATTCTTAAGAGTCTATCACAAATGGAATTCAGAAATTCTACAGAGAGGGTGTAGAATACACACTTTTGGTTGCACCCACACAGTGATAAACTGGTCCCAGACTGTGCAACTAAGACAGATTACTAGTGTCGGTTACCATGGCAACCCTCATACATTCCTGTTGCTACAGTAAGTTACCATGGCAACCATCACACATTTCCACTACTACGGTCAGTTACCATGGCAACCATCATACATTCCTGTTGCTACAATCAGTTATGATGGCAACGATCATACTTACCACTGGTACAGTCGGTTACCATGGCAACCATCATACAGTCCCATCACTATGTTGGTTACCATGGCAAACATCACACATTCCCATTGCTACGGTCAGTCACCATGGCAACCATTACACATTTCCATTGCTACGGTCATTTACCATGGCAACCATCATACATTCCCATTTCTACAGTCAGTAGCCATTACAACCATCATACATTCCCGTTGCTACAGTCAGTTACCATGGCAACCATCATACATTCTCATTGCTACGGTTGGTTACCATGGCAACCATCATACATTCTCATTTCTACAGTTGGTTATCGTGGCAACCATCATACCTCCCACTGCTATGGTCAGTTACCATGGCAGCCATCATACATTCCCATTGCTACAGTCAGTTCACATGGCAACCATCATACTTCCCACTGGTACACTTACCATGTCAACCATTATGCATTCCAATTGCTACGGTCGCTTACCGTGGCAACCATCAGACATTCTCATTTCTATGGTCAGTTACCATGGCAACCATCACACATTGTTATTACCATGGTTGGTTACCATGGCAACAAGCATAGAATCTCATTGCTACGTTAGGTTAGCATGGCAAACATCCCACATACCCATTGCTACGCTCGCTTCCCATGGCAACCATCATACCGTCGCGTTTCTACGGTCAGTTACCATGGCAACCAGCATACATTCCTGTTGCTATGTTCCGTTGCCATGGCAACCATGATCGTTACGCTGTTACAGTCACCATGGCAACCATCATACATTCCCGTTTCTATGGTCAGTTACCATGGCAACCATAATACCTCTCACTGGTACAGATGGTTACCATGGCAACCATCATACATTCCCATTGTTATGGTCGGTTACCATGGCAACCATCACACATTCCCTTTGCTATGGTCGGTTAACATGGTAACTATCATACATACCCATTGCTATGGTCAGTTACCATGGCAACCATCATACAGTCCCATTGCTATCGTCAGTTACTATGGCAACCTCTTGGTTCCTCTTGAACAGAAGCAGATGCAGATGAGCCTCCCTGTTGTCCACCAACCTGCCAGCTGTGCTCTAAAGGCCTGTGTCCCAAGGGCTGTCTTTACCAAGACCCTGCACAAACCTCTGGGACTCTTTGCATCCTGTCGTGGTGCCTTTCCAGTGAATTCCAGAGTAATCAAAGCCAACTTGAATGGGTTCTTTGTCTCACTCCACAAGGTCACCCAAACCACTCTCTCCTCTGACCCTCACCCACAAAAGTTCACCCAATTTGTTTATCCCCTAGAGCAGCTGTACACGTCCAAGAAGCTCCTTCCCACTGAGGACACCTCTCTCCTGCTCTTTCTCTCCTGTGTCTCCTTGGCCTTCTCTCCCAACCCATCACAGCCCTGCAACCTGGGAACTGTCTCAGCAGGCCTGGGCTGTTATTGCCTCCAAGTGGAATGAAGAGAGACTTGGGGCTGCAGCTCCTCCTGCCTGTGCCCCACATGCAGGGCATTGGGGCCTGTCTGGCTGCAGCCCCTCAGTGGGGGCACCGGGGGTAAGAACAGACTTGCAGTGGGGAAAGCTGCTCTGAAAGCCCCGAGAGCTGGGGTGTGCAGAGGCTTTGCTGACAATGGCCTTGGGGTGGACGTGCTGAGACTCAGGCCCAGGGGGAAAATCACCGGCCTGATCCCTGAGGAGATCAGCACATGCTGCTGAAATGCTGGGGGAGAGCAGAGCCAGCAGAGGGAGGAAACAAGTGTGGACAGCCTGGGCTGATGTGCTTTGGACTCGTGCCTGGCCCGGCCTTGGCTGGGCAGAGAAGGGACAGCCTTTGTGTCCCTGCAGGGCTGGGATTCACTCCCTGCCCCAAAGGCACCCAATGTGTCTGAGAAGCCCTGGGTGGTGCCTGTCCCACAACTGCTGGGAATGGGGACGGGCTTCTTGCACAGGCCCTGTGCTGTCCATGGCAGCTGCTGCACTTGTGCTGCAGAGCCCTGGCACCTCCCCTGGCACTACAGGCCCCTCTTTGGCTGTTCAATCCAGGCTCTGCTGCCCTGAATTAGGTTCAGCATTGAAGGGATGTCCAGGAGACAACTGCCATTGTACTCTGAGGACATGTAGAAAATACCCAGATAAAGAACAGGAGAGAGACCTCTCTCCCTGTGCCACCTGACTCCATTTGGTCACCTGAGCAACTCTATGGGCTGCCCTGGACAGAAGGAACAGTGACAGGTTCCCCTGTCCTACATGTGGGCACCTTCTGCCACTGAAGTTGGCCAAAGCAATGTCCCAGCAGCCTCCAAGAAGATCCCACAGCTGCTGCCCTGTCCCTAGGAACTGCTCCATTGGAGCCTGCAGTTCCCAGCAGGAATCTCGGTCACCTCTGGCCCCTCAGAAGGAACCAGGGCTTTGTGTCCCAGCAGGTCACTCCTGGCTTTGGTCTTCCTTCATTCCCATGGCAGCTGGGACAAGGAGTCACCTGCAGGGGCCTGTTTTGGGCCCACTGAAGTGGGGCAGGAGGAATCCCAGCCCATGGGGGTTGTGGAGGGAGCTGAGTGTCCTTGTGGCCCCAGCTCTGCAGAGCCACAAGGAGACACCTCTGTTGACTCAGCTGAGTCCCTTCCCTCAGTGCAGGTGAAGGAGATCCCTCCTGGGCACTGTCTGGGTTTCCTGTCTAATGATGGGACATGAAAAGGGGACTCTTGAACTTAACTCTGTGTGTGTTTGGAGAAATGACAGTGCTGAAAGAAGTGTCTGTGCCCAGCTGAGAGGAGGAACATCATGATTTCCTTCAGCTGTGTGCCAGCAGGTTCCCCTGGAGCCCCAGGGACAGCTGGAGGGAGCCCAGAGGGGCAGAGCAAGGGCTGCCTGGGGCTGTTGCTGTGCTGCTGAGCTGGGCCGGCCTCCTGGCACACAGGGAGCTCCTGGCAACCAAGAAGAGCTTCAAAGAGACAGCTCTGCTGGTGAGCAGCTCCTCTGCACAGCCCAGCAGGGCTGAGGTCACTGCCTGCAGCACCCAGGGCACAGGAGAGAAGGCAGAGAGATGAGAGGCAGCCTGGCTTGGGAGGTGACTGAGCTCTTACCACGGGAGAAACCTTCCCAGGATTTGAAGGAAGAATTCTCTGGCTGTAGGAAAGTTCAACTTGCCTTCCTGGAGGGATCTCCTAAAGCTGGTCCATCCCAGAGCTTCTAGGATCTTTCAGCAGGACTCTCCCAGTTGCTGCAGTGCAGAGGAAGTGGCCATATGGCAGAGCAGGGCAGGAGCTGCAGGCAGCAAGGGCAGAGAGGAGAAGGGAGCAGGAGGTTGAAGGGATCCTGGGCTGGGAGGACAGGGCAGAGCTGCTCAGGGCAGGAACCTTGCCAGCCCTTTGCCACGCTCAGGCTCTGGCTGCAGAGCAGTGCAGGGGAGTTCCTGCAAGTGCCTCTCCCAGCTGCCAAATGCCCCCAGTGGCAGGAGCTGTCAGGATGGCTCTGCTGGATTTCCTGGGGTGCAGCAGGAGAAGCTGCTGCAGAGCAGGACTTGCTGCTGCCCCCTCAGAGGCCCAGGGCAAGAAGGTTCCCTGTGCCAGGGCTGGCTGTGGGCTGGGAAGGTGGGGGTGCAGCCAGGGGTGCCCAGGGCTGTGGTGCAGAGCAGGGTCCTGCCCCCAGGGCTCTGTGTGCTGGGGCAGGGACTCTGCTGCCTGCCAGGGGCAGCTCTCAGCCCGGCCAAGGAGCTGCCACGGGGCTGGGGGAGAAGGGCTGTGGGGAAGGAACAACTCTTGGGAGGGCAGAGCAGGGCAGAGTCCTTCTGATCTCCAAAGTGTGTTGCAGGGATGAGGGCTGGTCACAGCTCCAGATCTAAGCAGGAAATTTCCCAGAAGGTATTTGCAAGAGGCAGAGACAGACACGGGGTACCTTAAAGAGAATGAACCAGTTCTTTCAGTGTTATACTCTGGGTTGTCTGGGTGCTGACTGCGATACAGAAATTAATCTCTGAGCACAGGAGGAGACACTGAAACTTGAACTCTGTTAGATTAGAGGGGATTGAACCTGAGAGTATCAGACATCAAAACTGTCTTACAGGCAGCATCAGTGTCACTGTTCCAGCCTCCTCAGGGTTGCTCTGACATTGCCATCAGAGCCTGCCCAGCCAGAGATGCCCCTGGGCAGTGCCCTGTGCTGCTGGGAGGGCTCTGCAGGGCAGAGCTGAGCCCCCAGGGCTGGGATGGGCTCTGGCAGCACTGGCAGGCCCCAGCCCTGGGCCCAGGGAAGCAGCTGCTGGCAGGGACAGCTCCAGGCAGCAGAGCCCTGGGCAGGGAGTGGGGGGCAAATGCCCCCAAGGCCTGGGGAAGGGGGCGTTCAGGCAGTTCTGGGGGCCCTTCCCTGCAGCTCTGCTGGGCACTGTGTGCTGGGCAAGGAGCTGCCTCTGCCTGGAGAACATCTCCCCTGCAGGACCCTGCCCTCTCTGCTGGGCCTGTGCTGCTGGGCTTGGAGCTGCCCCCAGCAAGGCCCAGCTCTGCCTGGGCAGGATCCTGGGCAGTGCTGAGCCTTCCCTTGGGGGTGGGCATTCTCCTGTCCCAGCCCTTGGCTTCTCTGCAGGAGGGCTCCTGTCCTGCTCTGTCCAGCACAACTACAGTGCTGGCCTGGAAACACGTTGAACTCCATCGCAGCACATGGCAAGAGCTCCTGCCACACACAACCCTCTGCCAGCACATATTAGGAAGAAAAATTTGATTTAATCTTGAAATGAATTGTATTGAAATCTGGAGAGATATTCTCAGAGGCATCTGTCTTAACTCTACCCTATGGCTTCCTTTTCTGAGCAGACCCTGTGCTGGGAAGCAGCAAATGCCCAACAGCAGCTCCCTCACCCAGTTCCTCCTCCTGGCAGTCGCAGACAGGCGGGAGCTGCAGCTCCTGCATTTCTGGCTCTTCCTGGGCATCTCTCTGGTTGCCCTCCTGGCCAACGGCCTCATCCTCAGCGCCGTAGCCTGCGACCACCACCTGCACACCCCCATGGGCTTCTTCCTGCTCAACCTCTGCCTCACAGACCTGGGCTCCATCTGCACCACTGTCCCCAAAGCCATGCACAATTCCCTCTGGGACACCACAACCATCTCCTACACAGGATGTGCTGCACAGGTTTTTCTACTCATATTCTTTCTTAGAGCAGAGTTTTATCTCCTCACCATCATGTGCTACGACCGCTACGTTGCCATCTGCAAACCCCTGCACTACGGGACCCTCCTGGGCAGCAGAGCTTGTGCCCACATGGCAGCAGCTGCCTGGGCCACTGGCTTTCTCAATGCTCTGCTGAACACAGCCAATACATTTTCCCTGCCCCTGTGCCAGGGCAATGCCCTGGGCCAGTTCTTCTGTGAACTCCCACACATCCTCAAGCTCTCCTGCTCACACTCAGGCTACCTCAGGGAAATTGGACTTATTGGGGTTAATGCGAGTTTAATATTTGGTTGTTTTGTTTTCATTGTTTTCTCCTATGTGCAGATCTTCAGGGCTGTGCTGAGGATCCCCTCTCAGCAGGGACGGCACAAAGCCTTTTCCACCTGCCTCCCTCACCTGGCTGTCGTCTCCCTGTTCCTCAGCACTGGCTTGTTTACTTACTTGAAGCCCCCTTCCATCTCCTCCCCATCCCTCGATCTGGTGGTGTCAGTTCTCTACTCAGTGGTTCCTCCAGCACTGAACCCCCTCATCTACAGCCTCAGGAACCAGGAGCTCAAAGATGCCCTGAGGAAACTCGTAATTGCATGGTTTTCAGAAGCAATAAACCCTCCTTCTTCTGCATGGTATGTACGTCAGTAAAGACCAGTCCTTTTATATACTTTCTTAAAGGCCCACCAAACCTTCTTTTATTTTTTCGTCCTGGGAGGGGTGTTATTTTTGTGACAATTTGCTCACACTGAAAAATCTTCATATATAAATATATATATATAAGATATATATATAGATATACAAATTTGTATGTATATAAACACCATTTTCAATTCAGTGTTTGCCTTTCTAGCCTGGCCCACAGGCTGTGCAAATTGGAAATTGTACTCACTGTCTGCTTCAACCAAATAAAGAACTCTGCATTGGCTTGTTTGCCTGACATCTTTCCTCTCTGACTTCTCTGCAGCTGCAGGGTCGGGGCCTCTGTGCAGAGCTGGGCCAGAAAAGAGTCCCAGCAGAGCAGCACTGCCAGGGAGCAGCAGCCCTTCTCCTGCGGGGCCTCCTCTCCCTTCCCTTCCACACTGTCCTGCAGAGCCCTGTGTTGTTGGAGGCCTCAGTGCTCTGGCAGTCGGTCCCAGTCCTGCTGCAGGACTGTCCAGGGACTGCAGGTAGGGACAGCCACGGGCACTGCTGGCACAGAGCTGACCTCTGCAGCAGCACTGCCATCCTGCAGGGCCATCTCCCCAGGGCAGGGCCTGAAAGCTTCCATCTGCTTTCCACTTTGCTCTCCAGGATGTGCCCAACACAACGCCCTGCAGAGGAAAACAGCAGTGACCAGCACAAGGGTGGGAGTGCTCAGGGTGGGGGCACCCAGCAGTGCCCTGGCACAGCCAGCGCCGCTCCCAGCACTGGCCTCTCACCCCAGGCCATTGGGCTTGTTCTTCCCTCCAAGGAGGGACAGCAAATGACCAGCTCAGGAGTCCATGTTTGCACTGCATGGACAAGACATGCCCATGTGTCACGGCTTGGGGCTGGGGGGGTGGAAGGCTTAGACAAAGTTGATGGCAGAAGCCGTCTTGTTGAGCTACGAGGGGCAGAAAGGACCCCCTTGCTTTCCAAATTCCTTCTCAGAGAGGAGCCTGGGGGTGGCTGAATCCTATCTCAGGCTCAGATTTTGGTTTAGATTGAAGGAATTATAGAGGTGTGATTCAATCACTTTGTCCTGCAGGTTTTAGTGATGGCAAATTATAAATATTTCTATAAAATGAATTATTTATTATGACAAATGAACAGAAAATTGATCAGACAAGTGAACAGATGAAAGACCTTAAACAGAATTATTTCCTGCACAGTATAAAAACCAAAACCTCCTAGTAGTATAGTGTAAGATAGGACAGTGCAGTCTATCAAAGTCATTCTATTAAAGCAATTGCATCAAAGCCAGCAAAAAGAAACAATCCTGAAGCACAGATTGAGGTAACTCACCCCACAATGACAGGAGGTAGTTCTCTCTCTTTCGCTTAACCCCTGAGGAATGACCACGAAGAGCTGTCCCTGCTTCTTTGGAGAAGCTCCACACACTTCAAGGAAGTCTGTGGAAGAATCTGCCACATCAAAGTTGCATGGGGCTTTTATAGTTATTAAGGGTGACATATTTGCAGGCCAGGGAGCATCTTATCTATCAAATCCTGCTTCAAAAAGCAGGATGTGTGTTTGAAGTTTCAGGAACCGTTTTGGGTTTAGCATAATTCAACATTAAAAACAGCACCTTGACACCAGCAGTAACTCACCACAGAGAGCTTGTATTGTTTGCATTCTCTGACCATTTTTAAGGTATTGTCAGAGCAGAGCATCCTGCCAGAAATGGCCCCTTGATTCCATGAGGTTGCAAAAGCTCTCAGGGTTCCTTTGGTTCCAGGAGGCCCTGCAGTGTCACAATGGCCACTCGGTTCCATGAGCTCCTGTTGTGGTTTAGCTCAATTTCCCCATCCCATCCTGTGCTCAGATGCCGGGAGAACTGCAGAGAACCAAGCTGACAACACGCCGGGCCCTGGTCCTCTTTGGTGCCCGGGGCTGCCCCGAGAGGGAGACCCTGGCCGCTGCCCCCGGAGCCGCCGCGCCGTCCCCTGAGCGCCGCTGAGGCGGCAGCGCTGGAGCGGGGCCGTGTCTGCCCGGAGCCGCCGCTGCCACGAGGCTGCCGCCGCTGCCGCTTTTGGCCTGCGCTGCCCCGCAGCCGCCCGGCACCGGCTTCCCGACACTGCCGGCGCCTGGAAGCGGAGCCAGCGCTCCTGCAGCGCCTCGGAGTCGCTGCTCCGCCGCCACAGCGGCTGCCGCCGGCGTCTGTGCCCGGAGCCGCCGCTGCCACGGGGCTGCCGCACTCACCGCCGGGGTTGCCGCTCGCGCAGCCGCCGCTCTGCCCCGGCTGCACCGGGACCCGGCACCGCCTCGGGCCTGCGCTGCCGCCTCAGCGGCCACAGGGGACACAGGGATGGGGGGACCTTTGCTCTGCACCTGCTGGGGCCTTGCTTTGTTCTGCTTGCTTCTGTGCTTTAGGAAAATTGCTGTTCATTTTCATGCTCCACTGGAACATCTCATGAATTCCAAATGTTTCCTAATCCAGGGGGAAGGGTTTCTATGGCATCGGAGGTCCCGCCCCTTGGGACACATTGTCAATAAACCATCCAGCTGACTTGGATGGGTTGGCTTGTGATCAGTCAGTGCTTTTGAATGCTCTCTTCTCCTTGAATGTTGCCTTATAACTTTCTGCCAGGCTCCCTTATTTTCTAAAGTTTGCCATTAAAAGTGTGGGTTTTTACCACCTGAGAAAACGTGTGCAGTGCCTTCTCCCTTGTGGTCTCTCTCAAGGTATTAAAAGAACTGAAGGCCCTTCTCAAATATCTGGAGGGCAGAAATTTTTGGTGCCTTTTCTATTTTTAAAAGTAAAACCCCTTTGCTGAGCTCGTAGCGCAAACCTGGGGTCTTACAGTCACCATCCCTGGAAGTGTTCAAAAACATTGAGCTGTGGCACTTGGGGACAGGGTTCAGTGGTGAACATGCCAGTGTTGGGTTAATGGTTGCACTCCATGATCTCAGAGGTCTTTTCCAACCATAACAATTCTGTGATTCTGTGGTGACTCGACCACTTCCCTGGACATTCTGTTCCAATGCTTGATAAACCTTAGCCATCCCTTTGATGCTGCAGCCAAGGAACAGACCGGTGACCTTCACAGTGCTCCTGGATCACAGGATGTCGAAAGCCAAGGACATTTCCATCAGCACCTTGTCCTTCCTGCAGATCAGAGTCACCCAAAACCTCCAGGCCCTCCACGGTGGCAGAGACCCCCCAGGCAGCAAAGCCCTATAGCTCTTTCGGTCTGGAGGTTCTTTGCAGCAGCTTTGTAGCAGAGCTGCCAGATGGGCCATCAAAGGGGATGCTCAGCTGGGTCTGAAACCTGGGTGATCCTTGTCTGCCTTGGCTCCAGTAGAATGATGGAAGAGTTTTGGTAGGAAGGGACCTTTGAAGTTCTTCAATTCCAAATCCTCTGTAATGAGCAAGGCCATGTTCATTTACATCAGGTTGCTCAGAGCTCTGTCCAACCTGACCTGAAATGTTTCCAGGGATAAGGCATCACCTCTCTTGGCATCTGTACCAGTGTTTCACCACTCTCAGTGTAAAAAATTCTTGGTTATATCTACTTCAAATCTGCCTTTTTTTAGTTTAAAACCATTTGTCCTATCACACCATATCTAGGCCCTACAAAATGTTTTTCCTCATTTTTCTTAGAAGCCTCTGTGGTGGTGCATCCTCTCCCCATTGTCCTCAGGCCTGGTCGATGATCTCAGGAGCTCCTGACAAGCCTTGACCAAACCAGCAAAGCAATGAAGAGCCCCTGGACTGGACCAGGGGTGTGGGGAAGTGTCCCTGGACTGGACCAGGTGCTCCTGGATGATAAAGGTGGGAACAATCTGCGGTGGAATACGTGGAGATTACAGGATAATCAGTCATCCAATGAAAGCCTTGGAACATTCCCTGCCTGAATCATGGCCAAAATGGAACAGTTTGGTCACAATTCTCAAATATTTTGGAAACTCCAGTCATTCCTGACACGAGGATGGAAATTCAGCAGATAACTCAAGCCAGTCACCTTGGGAGCCCACAACCAGCGGGGCTGAGGGAGGCCCTGGCAGCTCCCCAGCACCTCCCTCTCAGTGGGACACCTCTGGCAGCCTCTCCCAGCTCAGGAACCCTCCAGTTTGCAACACTCCAAAGACCCTCGCTGATGCCCAGGACAATTCTGATGCCCCTCAACAAACACTCCTCCAGCTGTGGGATTTGTGGGACTGTTTCCCTGACAACAAGGAGAATTTGGGAGAGGGACCTTTCCACACCCAGCTATTGATGTGTCCACACATCTCTGCCTGGGTGTGGGTGTGAATTGACTGTGGTGGGAATGTTGTTATTGTTGTGAATCTATAATTCAGCCACTGTTAAAATTGTAGCAAATGCTATTGAATCACTTGATAACTGTTCAACTGGTCAATTATTAAGTTCTACTAACGTCTTTTGCCCCTTTGTCTTCGGATCCAAATCCTTTGCACCCTGACCCTCTTGTATCCCAAGGCTCTGTGTAAATAATTCTCTTTCATCAAAAAAAATATATTTTTCATGACTTGCACTTCAAAATCCTCCTCCTTAGCTAAACTACAAAACAACTCCAATTAGCTGTAGGAGTCTTGAAGACTTGAAGACAATTAAAGGAAGGGAAATAATTTGTTTTTCAGTGTTTTAATGGATCCCACAGTTGCATGGATGATGCAACTGATGGAGTTGCATCAGCTGTCAATCCAAGATTGGCCATGTCAAAACTGGTGAGGTTGGGGGGTGAGGAGCAAGGTTGATCATCCAGGGTCAGTGTGGATCTCCTGAGGAGACACTCAGCATCAAGATCACTTGGAGAACACCTCTATCACCTCTTCTCTGAACTAAAAAATAGCCATCATTGAATTAAAACAAAAAAAAGTACAAACTTTGAAGACTTGTTTTGAAATTGCCTTGAAGACAATTAAAGGAAGACAAAGAGATCCTGAGGGATTTCTGCATTTTAATGAGCCCCACGGTGTGTTTGCAGCCCAGCCCATGATGCTGAGGTACTGAGAGAAGATTGAAGCAGCTGCTAAAGAAGTCAGAAGCCCAACTCCAAGTGCCTTGAAGCATTGCTGGGCCCCACTGAGGGCAGGCACTGACAAAGCCTCCCCAGGGACTCCTTGGAGCAGCTCCTTGGAGGCCAGGAGTGCAGGCAGACAAAGGCTCTGGGCAGGCCCCTGCAATGCTGAGCAAAGCCTGCCTTGGTTTTGTGGAGCACAAAGGCCAAGGCCTGAGCCCCAGGCCCTGGCCCAGCAGATCCTGTCCCTCCCGGCTGGCTCAGGGCTGTTTGGGGGGCAGTGGGATGGGAGGGGGAGGAACAACCAAGGCCCAAAACTGGGCAACCCCTGCCAGGCTGCTGAGGGAGGGCCGAGGCAGAAACCAAGTGCAGAACCTGCAAGGCAAGTGTCTTGTGGTGGCCTGAGTGGCAGAGGCAGCTGCCAGAGCCAAGGGGACAAAGGCCTGGGTGCCTTTGGGCCTTGCAGCCCTGCCAGAGCCCTTGGCCATCTCTCCTGCAGGCTGTCCTGCCCTGGCCCTGCTGCTGCTCTGGCCTTGCAGGCTGCACACACCCCTCCTGCTTTCCCACCCCCCTCCCAGCAGCATTTCCAGACCCTCCCTGATGTCTCTGCACCAGCTCTGGCTGTTGCCATGGGCACTTGGCCTTATTACCTTGGATCCTGAGCCCCTGTGCCACAGGACATCCCTCCCAGAGCCCAGGTTCTTCTCCTGGGGGTCACTGCAGAGCTGAGCAGATCCAGGTCACCTCCCATTCCTCTGCCAACCCCCTGGGCCTGCTCTGGGCCCTGCAGGGCCTTGCCCTGCTCCCAAGGACTGTGGGGGTGGTTCATGGTCAGGGTTTGGGGTTTAGAGCTCAGGGTGGGGATTAGGCAGAAGTTTGGAAGGTTTGTTGTTCTGCTGGCAGTGTCTGGTTCATGATTAGGGGAAGAGGGTTTTGGGCTGGGTTAGGATTAAAATTTGGCTTTTCATACTGGTAATACAGGTTTGGGATTGGGGTGGGCACTGGAGGACAAATAAGAGTCTGGAGTTCTGGGTTTGGGCTTTTTCTGGCTTGGAATTAGAGCAGTGGATTCCTTTCCATGGGAGGGGCACCACTTTTGGGTACTGTTGGGGCTTGAGGTTACAAAGTGCATAAAGGTCCATCAGGAATGTTTGCACAGTCAGTGTTTCAGCACCCTCAGCATTCCCTGAACCTGGTTTTACCTCATTAAAATCTTTCCTCTCTGTTGGTCAAGTCCCTCTTTCCTTCCCCATATATCCAATCCTTTTTGTCCCAGTTCCTCCTAATCTCCCCCAAACTTTCATCTGGTTGGGCTCAGCTCTGTGATGACACTGTGCAACACCATGGAATCAAGGGGCCATTGTGGCACTGCAGGGCCTCATGGAAAGAAAAGAACACAGGGACACTGTGAAATCTTGTAGAACCAGGGGACCATTTAATATTTGCAGTCTCATGGAACAAAAGGAACCCTGAAACATTTTGGAACCTCATGGAACCAGGGAGCCATTGTGTCACATTGGTGCCTCATGGAGACAAGGAAACCCTGGAACACAGTGGAACCTCATAAAATCAGGGGGCCACTGCGACACTATAGGGCCTTTTTGGAGCCAAATGGACCTTGGGACACTGGGGAACCCTACAAAACCAAGGGGCCATTGTGACACTGGGGAAACTCATGGAAAATGGAACCTATGGACACTGTGCAGCCCCATGGAATCAAGGGGTCATTTTGACACTGCAGGGCCTCATGGAAACAAAACAAAATCCAGGCTTGTCCAGGTCCTGAGGGTGATTTAGAAGGGAGGCAGCAGTGATTTCTCCCTACAGACACACCACTCCAGTGGTCTCTCCCTGCAGTTCATGGGTGTCCTGAGCATTTTCCCTGGTGCCTCCCTGCCCTGAAGTTTTCTGACCATCAGGTTGGAGCTGAGGGGGTTGGGCAGGTGCCTGAGGAGGGTGTAGAACAAGGGCTGTGTCCAACTCTGCCAGGAGGGCTGTGCTGGGCAAGGATGAGGAGGCTGCAGAAAACAGTGGCCCTGGGGAGGTGAGAGGAGCAGGTGGAGAGACCTTGTGCCTGCCCATGCTGGGCAGGAGCTGCCCCAGGATGGCAGCTCTGAAGCACTCACAGGATGTCCCTGTGAACAGGAGAGGAAGACTGGATCTGAAAATGAAACCTGGAAAGCAGAGAGCAGGAGTGTCATGGTGTCACTGCAGGAGAGTTCCAGCCCTGGAGCAAGGTCACAGAAGAAGTGACCCAGTCCATGCCCTGGCCTCAGAAGATCCCACAGCATCCTGGAGATGCTGCGAGGGAGCCCAGCTCTGCTTCACAAGTTCCCAGGGCCTGTCCCTGCCTGTGCTCCAAGGGCTTCCAGCCCACAGGACTGTGCTCAGAGAGCACTCAGGCCTTACAGCGAGAAAGGGGCTCAGGAGGACAGTGTGGAAGTGGCAAGAGAGCAGCTCTGCAAAGACCAAGCCCTGCTGCTCCCTGGCAGTGCTGCTGTGTTGGGATTATTGTCCCCTCCCCATTTGCAAATCCACCCTGTCCTGTAGTGTGCTGTCCTTTAGGAACATCTGAGAAGAAGGATCTTGGACGAAGAAGGCACTGCAGGGTCCTTTATTTTGTTTAAATAGTCAGCGAGCACAGTTCATCATTTATACATCTCTGGGTCAAATTCAATGTGTAGACACTAAATTAGAAGTCAGATATATAATAATATTTCATTGCACAGAAAATTATTGCAAGAACAACCTAATGACCTCCACAAAAAACCTGAGCAGGAAGGCTGGGCCATGAAGGAGTTCCATTCTGAATGCTACACACCAGAACACAGGCACTTTATTGCTCCTGAAAAGCATCCAGTCATCATTTTTCTCAGGGCATCCTTGAGCTCCTGGTTCCTCAGACTGTAGATGAAGGGGTTCAGTGCTGGAGACAGCACTGAGTACAGAACTGACACCAACAGATCAAAGGATGGGGAGGAGATCGATGGGGGCTTCATGTAGGAAAATGTTGCAGTGCTGATTACAATAGAGACCATGGCCAGGTGACGGAGGCACGTGGAAAAGGCTTTGTGCCGTCCCTGTTCAGAGGGGATCCTCAGCACAGCCCTGAAGATCTGCACATAGGAGAAAACTATGAAAATGAAACAACAGAACACTAAACAGGCAGTAACCCCAATGAGCCCAAGTTCCCTGAGGTAGCCTGAGTGTGAGCAGGAGAGCTTGAGGATGTGTGGGATTTCACAGAAGAACTGGCCCAGGGCATTGCCCTGGCACAGGGGCAGGGAAAATGTATTGGCTGTGTGCAGCAGAGAATAGAGAAATCCAGTGGCCCAGGCAGCTGGTGCCGTGTGGGCACAAGCTCTGCTGCCCAGGAGGGTCCCGTAGTGCAGGGGTTTGCAGATGGCAACGTAGCGGTCGTAGCACATGATGGTGAGGAGGAAATACTCTGCTGACATGAAGAAGAAAAAGAAAAAGATCTGTGCAGCACATCCTGCATAAGAGATGGTCCTTGTGCTCCAGAGGGAATTGTGCACGGTTTTGGGGACAGTGGTGCAGATGCAGCCCAGGTCTGTGAGGGAGAGGTTGAGCAGGAAGAAGCCCATGGGGCTGTGCAGGTGGTGGTCGCAGGCTATGGCGCTGAGGATGAGGCCGTTGGCCAGGAGGGCAGCCAGAGAGATGCCCAGGAAGAGCCAGAAGTGCAGGAGCTGCAGCTCCCACCTGTCTGCCAATGCCAGGAGGAGGAACTGGGACATGGAGTTGCTGCTGTTGGGCATTTGCTGCTTCCCAGCACAGGGACACTGTTGAGAAACATGAAAAGACAGGGAGAAGTTAAGACAGACTCCTCTAAGCAAAGACACTTTATTTCTCATAGAAATCCCCTGAACTGAAACGCTTTTCCTTTCCCTTGTTTGTGGTGGCTGAGGGTGCTGTGAGGAACAGAAGCTCTGCCCATGTGCTGCCAAGGGCTCAGTTTTCCCCTGCTCCAGTGGGGACATGGAGCTGGTCTGTGACAGCATCAAACACTCCCAAGGGATGTCAGGCATCATCCAACTTGAATGGAAAAGTTCAGTCTCCACTCTCAAGACGTGGAAAGGCTTAGCATGTCCTTAAAATAATGCTGTCTGTGTTTATTATTGCCTATGGTTGCATCTGGTACCTGTTCTTGTTAGGAGTACAAATCCTCATTTTTTTGATGCAAAATGTAACGAGACTTTAAACAAGAGAGGTCAAACAGCTCAGCTCTCTGTAGCTTAGTGCAGAGCCAGGAGAGCTGCAGTGTCCCTCCCTCTGTTCCCATCTGCCCTGTGCTTTCCCTCGTGCTGCCTGAACATAACTTCATGTGCAAATTAATTTTTAATAAACCCAAATACCTACAGCCTGATGAGTGCAGGGCAGCACTGTTTAAAAGGGCAGCTTTGTTAAATCTTCTCTGTTCCAGCCCAGCAATGTAGCATTGCCCAGGGGAATCTCTGGCTGTGCAGGCTCTGATGGCAACTTCAGAGCAAACCCTGAGGAGGCTGGAAAAGGAACCCAGAGTTACATGTAAGGCACAGGTGTGGTGGTTTCTGATACTGCCTGGTCTCTTCTCCTCTAGAAGGAATAGATTTGGAGTTTCAGTGCCTCCTCCTGAACTGTGAGATTAATTTTTAGGACCAATTTCTCACTCAGAAAACACATATTTGAAGATGGAAATAACAGGATCCTACATTGTCAGGTATCCCATGACTTGCTGTGCTTCCTTAAAACTCCTTTGAGAAATGTTCTGTAATGACCTGGAGTTATGAGCAGACATCAACCTGCAACCTACTCTAAACAGGTGAAGAGCCCTTCCCTGCCCTCATAGGGGTTGCTCCTTGCCCACAGCCCTTGTGCCCCAGCCCTGGGAGCAGCTCCCCGGGCCGGCTGAGAGCTGCCCCTGGCAGGCAGCAGAGTCCCTGCCCAGCACAGCGCCCTGGGCTGCAGGACCCTGCTCTGCCCCACAGCCCTGGGCACCCCTGGATGCACCCCCAGCCTCACAGGTCTTCCAAAGGGCCCCAAAACAGCCCCTGCTCACCCATCCCATCAGCTGGGGCTGGGCCAGCTTTAGGAGATGCCTCCAGGAGCTACCCCTGCACTGCCCTGCAGCCACAGACTCACCATGTGCAGCCCTGCCAAGATTCCTCCTGCAGGGAGCTCTCAGCCCTCCTGCCAGTGCTGAGCCCCTGGAAGCTCTGTGTGTGCCCTGCTGGTGTCCCTGAGCTGCCCTGGCAGTGCCCTCAGCCCTGCTGGGCTGTGCAGAGGAGCTGCTCCCAGGCAGAGTTGTCTCTTTGAAGCTCTTCTTGGTAGCCAGGAGCTCCCTGTGTGCCAAGAGCCCGGCCCAGGTCAGCAGCACAGCAACAGCCCCAGGCATTTCATGACCCTCGGGGGGTTTTACGTTGTTTACATGAGACTCAGTCCCTCAGAGTATGTTCAAACAACTTTTCAAGAAGTCAAAGTGAGATTGAAACACTAAAGTTTCTTGTAGTGCTAATGAGTCTCACTGAGGGACACAACTGAGAACGTGTCCTCAGGTTCCAGTTAGAGCAGAAAACTGCAGACAGTGATGACAAGGATGGACAAGCAAGGGAAAGGTGGCTCATGCTGAGGAAAACTGAACTTGTTTCCTTAATCCAAAGGGCCAAGGCCTCCCCAGTCCCTGGGAAGGCAGATCCTGTCCCTACCTCATTCCTCAGGGCTCTTCCTGGGGCACTGGGATGTGGGATGTGCAATGCCAAGGGCAGGACCATGGGGTGGCACCTGCCAGGCTGCTGAGCAGGGACAAGGAGGCCATGAGGCCCCAGGGCTGCAAGGGCCACTTGTCTCCTCCTGGCATCAGGGGCACAGACAGCAGCCATGGCCAAAGGCCTGCAGAAGGTGGCTCTGTCAGGGCCTTTCAGCTTCTCCCCCTCCCTCTCTCCTCTCCAGCCCAGGCTGTCCTACGGTGTCCATGCCCTGCCCCTTTCCCTGCAGGCTGTCGTCATCCCCCCGGCTGCCCCACCTGGCTGGTACCTTCTTGCACTGACATCTCTGCATCCTCCCTGGCTCTTCCTGCACACACAAAGCCTTGGGCTCATCCAGACTCCTCCTGGGTGATGTGTTGCAGCACAGCACTGCCCTTGGAGTGAAATTCTTTTCTCCTCATGTCAGCCTGGACCTCCCCAGCTGCACTTGGCATTAATTCTTTCTTTCCCGTGCTGTTTTTCTGCTACAACAAAAGCATCCACCCTCTCTGAAGCAACTCTTCAAGCACTCCCAGGGTTCTTCTGTGCTGTCCTCTGTCTGCACACCACTGAACCCACGACTCCTTTGCCCCTCTAGAGTGGTCATGTGTCTGAGACCTCCAAAGCCCTTCCTGGGACATCTCTGAGCACTCTCCAAGGTGTCTGCCAATGAAAACATGGTCTAAGATAGTCACAGGGATACATTTTGCCAAGGCCTGTAGTGGCACAACACAGCAAAATGACTTTGAACGGAAATAGGGGAGCTTTATATTGGATAAAATGAAGAAATACCAATGGGGCTGGCAAGAACTGCAAGAGAAGAGGATGTCCCCTCCCTGGATTTGTCCAAGGTCAGGAACTTGGAGCAGCCTGAATTAGTGAAGACGTCACTCTCCGTGTCCAGGGACTTGGACCACATGAGCTTTTATGTCCCTTCCAGCCAAACCATTCTGTGATTCTTTGAGTCCCAAACTCCTTCTCCAAAGAATTTCTGTTGCTAGGACATGAATTACCACGTTTTTGGAGAAGCCATTGTAAACCCAAAAGATAAAAAATCAATTCAAATAAGGTTCCGACATCTCTGTGTGAAAGTTTCATCAAATGGGTCAATGGCAGAGCCTCCCAGGATGACCTTGCCAGTTGAAGATGGGGGATTCTGTTTGGGGTCTGATACTTATGAAGGGCACCGAGAAAGCACATTTGGGGACTGGGCAAGACTTGTCATGGGATCTCTAGGAATGAACCAAAGGAAGGGGAATGGTGGGATCACGGTGGTTTGTGAAGGAACAAGTGTGAGAAAACAGAGAGAAAAGGGATGAAAAGGCTGGTCATGGTAAACAGGAGGATGCTCAAGACGCTTCCCAGGCCATGCCCTGACACTGATCCCCACAGCCTGTCCCATTTTCTTAAGAACTCCATTGCCAAGAAGTTTCTGTGGGGAGGGACCTCTCTGCTCCTGGCACAGATTGTGGCCCAAGTTGCAGCCACTGCAGCGGGAGACACAACTAGTCAGGTCTTGTGTTCTTTGGGGGGCCAGACTCTGCCCAGACTGGGGTGTGTGTGTGTGTTGGAAGCCCAAAAGAGTGAAGCAAATGCAAAGCTAAAGACACAATGTAGCCTGACTTTGTCCCTAAGTGGGGGATGAGAATTGGACACAACATGTGCAGGGACAGAGGGAGGGGTTTGTCCCCCTGGCCCTGCCCAGAAGGGACACCTTTCAGGAAGGGTTGTGGCCTTGGCTGTGCTGAGTGTTGACCCGGGCAATGCAGCTTGGGATTGCAGTGGCACTGTCAGGGCTCTGCAGAGCTCCTGGGAGTTCATGCATTTGTCCCCAGCAATGCCAGAGAACTGCAGGGGTTGCAGTCAATCACTTGTGCTCTTTGTGACCCCGACTGGCTCTCCTGAATGGGAGCAGGCCTGTAGTTCCCAGACTGTTCCTGCATCCAGTGTCGGGCCTGCAGTGACGTTTCTGCAGCATTCAATTGGTGCAGTGGCAGGATGGCCATGGATCCATTCCTGCAGAAACACAATGGTGCTCCATCCCAGGCAGGGATAGAATGGGCCCACAAATGTTGGAAGGATAAGAAGCAGGGAGTTTTGGCCCTGTGGAATCCCATGGGACCAAAGGAACCCTGGGACATGGTGGAACCTCATGGAATCAAGGGGACATTGTGACCCTCCAGCACCTCATGGAACCAAAGGGAGTCTGGGATGTGGCAGGGCCTGATGGAAACAAAAGAACCTCCTGGGAACAAAGGGACCCTTGGACACTGCCAAAACTCAGGGAGACAAGGGAACCCCAGGACACTGTGGAATCTCCTGGAATCCAGGGGCCATTGGAATACACTGGGGCCTCCTGGAACCAAAGGGAACATGGGACACTGTGGAACCTCATGGAATCAAAAGGACCCCGGGACTTTGTGGGATGTCAGGAATCAAGGGGCCAGTGTGACATCACAGAACCTTTTGGAACCAAAGGGAACCAACGGGACATTGTGGAATCTCATGGAATCAAGGGTCCATTGTGACACTGTGGAATCGCATGGAATCAAGGGTCCATTGTGACATTGGGGAAAATGATGGAATCAGTGGGCCATTGTCACACTGCAGGGCCTTCTGGAGCCCAAGAATGCTGGGAAACAGTGCAACCTCATGGAATCAAGGAGCCATTGTCCCACTGTGGAGCCTCAAGGAATAAGGGATCCAATCTTTGCCTCAGATTTTGTCAACAAATTAAATTTAAGGAGTTACAGAAGTGGGATTGAACCACTTTTGTCCCACAGGTTTTAATGATTGGCCAAATGGCAGTATTTATATAAAATTAATCATTTATTCTTACAAATGATCAGACAAAAGATCTTAATCAGAATTACTTACTACACAGTATAAAGGCTAAAACTGCTAGTAGTACAGTACAAGATAGGATAGTGCAGTATATTGAAGCAAATATTGAAACAATTCTATTAAAGCTGGCCAAAAGAAATAATTATTACGTAGAGATGTGATGTAACTCACCCAGACCAACGGTCGTGGGGAGATTTCTTTTGCTCAACCTTGAGGAGTGTCCTTGGAGGGCATCCCCACCCAAGGCAGGAATCTCCACACATCTACCCCAAGAAGGGCTGTGTTAGAAGAACCTGCCTGGATGAAAGGGGACTGGACTTCTAGAGTAGGAAGGGATTGACTGCTCCTCACAAATGTACAGGCCAGTTAGCAGCTTCTCTGTCCCATCCAACTTCCAAAAGCAGGATGTGTGTTTGGAGTTGGGTGAACCAGGCTGGTTTGAGCATCATTCAACACCAAAACCATTCCCATGGTGCCACCGGTAACTCTCAGATCTCACAGACAGCTTGCATGAGAGCTGGCACTGTTGGCATTCTCTGATGGCATTTTAGGCCTTATCAGGGTAGGCCCTCCTGCCACCCGGGCAGAGAGGTTGGCTGTGAAAGTCCATCCTGGAGATGCACAGGTAGCCAAGAGTTGGGCTCCTGAGTGACATCCAACAATGGACAGGGGGATGGGACTGACCAGATGAAAGTGTCTCAAATAGATCTGACCACTTCCTTGGGCCTGGCCATCCACCCAGATGTTTCCCCAGTGAACAGATGCTGCAGAATGTGTTTGATAACATTTCTGTAACCCCAGATTATCGGAATAAATGTAGATTTATCTCTGCACAACACAGCAATTCATTCACTTTCTCCCTTTTCCTCCCTCTGTGAGTGGAAGGATCTTGTGACTTCAGTGTGTGACTCCCTGTGTGAAAGGGCAAATATGGACAGAATCCAGGGCAGGGAGTGTTGGGGGGATCTTGGGATCTGTGCTTGACACAGAAGGTGTTTGCCATTGGTCTAAAACTATCTACTGTGCAAAGTGGTCTTCAGTGGAGGCAATGTGGACTTAACATACAGCAGGGGAAGGACTTTTGGTTTTTACTGAGCTGTGCCTTCCTCTGGTTTTGTTTGCTGGCAATAAATGAACATCCCTCTGTGTCTCGGGCAGCTCTTTCTCCAAGCCAAGCAGGTGGGAGTTGGTGCCAAGGAGCTGAAACCTGCAGGTCCAGCCTTGAGTGGAGGAAGCTCAGATTTGCCCAAGGCTGCTTTGAGTGCCAGGGTTTTGAGGAGGGAATGGTGGGGTGGGGATAGGGATAAAGTCTGATGGATTGTCAGACATAAAAGGGTCTTGATATTCTTATCTATTCAGACTGAATTAGCAAGTACTTGGGACCAAAATCAACTGGGGATTGTTGATATCAATGTTAAAACAGGAAAAAAGTAAACAGGCCACAAAAAAGACATCTTTTCTCATGGTTTTAGTAATACAAGATATTCACTTGGAATGCACTTCTGAGATCTGTCTAATTAACCACAAAAGAATTGAAGACTAACAAGTAAATTATTCCCAGGGGCTTGTCTGGTTAAGATGCCATCACTGAGAAGAGAGTATGGAGGAATGAGCAGACAAGGAGACCATCCCTGGGGCTGGGGAAGCAGGAACTCAGAGTCCCTGGTTCCAGGTGGAAAATGGACTATGGGATGTTTCTGTGAGAGCCCCTAAAGGGTGTGCTGGTTTCAGGGGCAGTACAGTTAAATTTCTTCCCCATGGCCAGTGCAGGGCTGTGTTTTGGTTTGTGCTGAACACAGGGTTGATAATCACAGAATCACACATTAGGATTAGTTGGAAGGGACCCATATGGATCATCCAGTCCAACCCTTAGCCCTGCACAGGACCATCCCCAAGAGTCACACCATGAGCCCAAGAGAGGATCATCCAAACACTTCTTGAGCTCTGTCAGCCTTGGTGCTGTGCCCACTGCCCTGGGGAGCCTGTTCAGTGCCCAAACACCCGCTGGGGGAAGAATCTTTTTCTAAGATCCATCCTAACCCTGCCCTGACAAAACTCCAAGCCATTCCCCGGGGGCCTGTCCCCGGTCCCCCCAGAGCAGAGCTCAGGGCCTGCCCCTCCTCTGCCCCTCCCCAGGAAGTTGGACCTGCAGTGAGGTCTCCCCTCAGTCTCCTCCAGCTGAACACACCAAGTGCCCTCAGTGTCCTCACACGCCTTCCCCCCAAGGCCCTTCCCCATCTTCCTTGCCCTCCTTTGGACACTCTCTAATGGCTCAATCTCTCCCTTCCATTGTGTCCCCCCAAACCACCCCAATGGTGCAGGTGAGGCCGCCCCAGGGCAGAGCAGAGTGGGACAATCCCCTCCCTGGCCCGGCTGGCCATGCTGGGCCTGATGCCCCCAGGACAGGCTTGGCCCTCCTGGCTGCCAGGGCACTGCTGACTCAGGGCCAACTGGCCACCCACCAGCACCCCCAGGGCCCTTTCCCGGCACTGCTTTCCAGCCTCTCCTTCCCAGTCTGTCCATCCATGCGGGGTTGCCCCATCCCAGGGCAGAATCCGGCACTTCCCCCTGTTGAAGTTGTCAGGGCTCCTAAAGAGCCGTGAGGTCACGGGATGTCAAAGAGCCCCACGGAGCTAAAGGGACCCTTGTGACACTGTGGAACTTCATGGAATCAAGGGACCTTTCTGAAACTGTTGTACCTCATGGAATCAAGGGGCCATTGTGACATGTGGGGCCTCATGGAATCAGAGGAACCCTGTGGAATATCATGGAATCAAGGGGCACCTGTGACTCTGCAGGGTCTCATGCTCCAGGAGGAACCCTGGGACACTGTAGGATCTCATGGAGCCAAGGTGCCATTGTGACACAGCATGGCTGCAGGGAATCAGGGATCCATAGTGAAAGTCCACGGCTTCATGGAAAAAATGAATCCTGGGATACTATGGAACCTCACAGGATCAAGAGGCCACTGTGACACTGCAGAGCCTCATGGAGCCAAAGGAACCCTGGGACTTTTTGGAACCTCATGGAGTCAAGGGCCAGTTGTGACACTGCAGAGCCTCATGGAACTAAAGGAATTGTGGAGAACTGCCAATGCCTAAAATCTGTCCTGACACAGTTTTAAACTCTTTTACTATTGTTGGCTGTTAATAAAGACAATCTGACTGCGTCACTAAAAATAGAAGTTTTATTCTTCCATCCTCCTCGTCCACCCCGAAATGGCAGAAAAGGTATGCAATGTTTACATTAAAGCATTTTTATCCCACCTAGCACAGGAAGTTTTAGGCTACAGGGAAGGAGGCACGCATGGACCTATTTAACATACTCTCACACACTTTTTCTAACTTATCCACACTATTCAAATTTTTCTAACAACACATTGTCATTCTTAATTATAAATTAATTCATATTTCATAAGTGGGGTGAACTAAAACAGTCTTTTCCTTCTCATTTTTAACTTTGGTAGCAGGTCTTCACCACAGGTGTCCTTCCCCTGAAGTTTGCAGCTTCTTCTCTCCCTCTCACAGTGCCCAAGGTCGTCTGATGGATTCCATCACTATCTCTGAGGCCTCTCTCTGGGGAGCTGCCTCTGGCTCTCCAGCCTGAACACCTGTTTGGTCTCCCACCCCCCAACTGTGATTCAGTTTTCTGGAATGATTATAAAGGAATTAAAAAGCTTTTTTGGGCCATGATCTAGGCAACTGCTGCCGTGGATAACATGGATTGCAGGAAGGCAGAAGAGAAGGACATGAAAGGGCCACCTGTGAGCAAAAGGTATTTTTCATTTTCAGTAGTCTCTGAATTTTTGTTACTAGTTTTCTGTTTCTGTGGAAGAGTTCAGTGTCCTCCCTCCTGGGAGGGATGGGAACAAATGATTAAACATGGAAAACATTCTGGCTGAGCTGTTCCAACACTGCAAACTGTAATTTGTCCAGATGGTCTAAAGATGTCCAGATTATTGAAAACCTTCCAAATTTTTCTTTTCAGGGAGAGAGAAATATTTGATGAAGAAATCCAGCAAAAGCAAAAGTGCAAGGCCAAGCCTCAGCCTGTGGAGAGCTGAGGGGTGGCACCAGCTGTCCCAGAATTACATAGGGAAAATAAGAAACACAGGAATTTTGGGGTGGGATTGAGCCATTTTCAGTGGGATTGATCCACTTTGAGGTGACAGATTGATCCCTCTCGACTTTTGGGATGCAGAGCTGGGAGAGACTGGAATGTTAATGGTCCATGGCTCCAACAGTCTCCAGTTGCAGAAGCAGCGGGGGCTTTGCTGCCCAAGGGCAATGGAACTGCCTGGGGCAGAGGGGTGAACATCCACCCCTGGAGGGGACAGGCTGGGCTTGGAGCCAGAGAGGGGAAGTGTTATTTTTGTGGTTTTATATCATTATAGACAGGAGCCAAAACTGCCCCAAAGCTACTTTACATGGAGACAAAATTGTACTAAACTAAACCCTACATATATATACAGATAGAGATATATAGAGATAAACTAACTCTAATCTGCCCGAAGGGATCAGTTAACAAGACCCTGAGTCACCCTCGCTGTCAGGGGGGTTGGGACAGGGGATGGACATGGGGGAAGCTTCTGGCAGCTGCTCACAGAACCCACCCCTGGAGCCCCCCAGGAACCAAAACATGGCCATCTAAAACCCAATACACTGCCCAGCACAGATCACCTGGAATGTGGGTCGCCAGGTCTGTGCCCAGTTTGGGTCCCTGTGGATCATCCAATGGGAGTCCTCCGATGGCTGATGGAGTTGGAGCAGTGGGTGAAGCTCCTCCCGCAGTCGGGGCACTTGCAGGACTTCTCTTACCGGTGGGTCCTTTGGCATTTGGTCAAGTTAGAGCTCTTGGTGAAGCTCTTCCCACACTCCCCACACTTGTAGGGCCTCTCCCCGGTGTGGATGCGCCGGTGGGTGATGAGGTGGGAGTTCCGCTTGAAGCCCTTCCCGCAGTCGGTGCAGTGGAAGGGCCTCTCATCAGTGTGCGTCCGCTGATGCAGGAGGAGATGTGAGCTGGTTGGAAACCTCTTCCCACATTCCAAGCACTTGTACGGCCGTTCCCCGGTGTGGATGCGCTCGTGGGTGCGAAGGCTGGAGCTCTGGCTGAAGCTCTTCCCACATTCCCCACACGTGTAGGGCCGTTCCCCACTATGGATGCGCTGGTGTTGGATCAGGTTGGAGTTGTACCTAAAGCTCTTCCCACATTCCCCACACGGGTAGAGACGTTCCCCAGTGTGGATGTGCTGGTGTCGGATCAGGTCAGAGAGCAGGCTGAAGCTCTTCCCACATTCCCCACACGAATAGGGCCGTTCCCCAGTGTGGATTTGCTGATGTTGGATCAGGTTGGAGCTGTACTTGAAGCTCTTCCCACATTCCCTACATGTGTAAGGCCGTTCCCCAGTATGGATGTGCTGGTGGGTGAGGAGGTGGGCGCTCTGCCTGAAGCTCTTCCCACATTCCAAGCACCTGAAGGGTTTCTCCCTGCTGGGAGGCTGCTCAGGGACCATCAGGTCAGAGCTCCCCCTCAAGCTCTGGCCACCTTCCCGGTGCAGGCTGGGTCTTTCCTCCTCAGAGCACCCTGGGCTGGCTTTGGAGCCCCTCCTGCAGGGGGATCTCCGGCCCTTTTCCTCCCCGCTGCCTTCCTGTGCCGTGGAGCCCTTCAAAACGGCCTCTCCCACCAGGCTCTGCCGGGGGGATTTGTCCTCCGGGCTCTCCGTCCTCAGCTCGGGGCCTGGGGCAGGAAGCAAGAAGGACAGGGAGGGGATTTGCCTCCGGCCCACAGGGAAGGCCAAGGACATCCCCCCAACTCCGGCCCCGGCAGGACGGCGGCGGCAGCGGGGTTGTCCTGCAGCCGGGGGCCATGCTCGGCTGCCAGAGCCAGCACAACACCCGCAGCGGGGTTGTCCTGCAGCCGGGGGCCATGCTCGGCTGCCAGAGCCAGCACAACACCCGCCCAAAGGGCCACTGACTTCCTCCTCACCTGCCTGGGGGGCCCGCGGCATCTTCCTCTTCCTCGCAGCCTCCTCCTCCATCCGCCCAAGCTCTGGGAAGGACAAATCCTGATGGGGAGAAAACAAGGGCTGAGTGCCTTGGCTTGGGGGTTCCTCCTGCCCAAATCCATCTCTAGAACTCACCAGGCATCCTGTGACCATAAGAACCTCCAAAACACCAAGATTCAGCCCAGAAAAACCCAAACCATCATGATTCAGGCAAAAAAAAGCCTCAGAAACAGGGAGATTAACCCCCTGCCAAACTGCAAAAAGTTAGTATTCAGCCAAAAAATACTCCAAAATATGAAGATGCAGCCCAAAAAAATGGTGTTTAATTAGGAGGATGAGGGGAGTGAGGTCATTTCATGAGCACTTGATTGAGTTGCTATATATTAATCAAAAGCTGTTTTAATGTAGTGTCACTTCAAACTTGCCAGGGCTGTTCCTCGAGGTTCTCTGGCCCCCTGCCAGCCCAGGGTTGTTTCTCCAAACCACCAAACCACGTGTGCCAAATGCCCTGGTTGGTCAGTGCCGGCTGGGGGAGCGGGCACTCGGTGAGGGGATGAGAAAACTGCACCCGGGGCTGGGCTGAAAGAGGCTTCAGCACCACTTCTGATGGCCCAGGGGGAGCATCTGGCTTCTCCCAAACAGGGAGATGGCACTTGTTCCTCTGCAAGGAGTCAAGGGCAGGAGGGTGACTCCTGCTGCATGGATGGAATGGCAGAGGATCCCTTGGGTCCCCAGAATGGATCAGCACTCGGGGATACAAACTGCCCTAGGGTTCAGGATGCCGCTGCCAACACAGATTTCCCTGCAAAGGTTGCAGCGAGTTAAGCTCTGGAGAGGAAATTGTGCCCCATGGATGGGATTGCAGAGGCTCCCTCAGGTCCCCAGCATCAATCAGCAACCAGGAAGAGACACAAAAGGCCCCCATAAAGATTTCAGGGAGAGCGTCCCGTAGGGAGGGGACAGTGTCACCCCACCAGGGCAGGGCTGGCAAGTGGGAGGCTGCTCCAGGGCTCTGCAAGAGGCCTCGTGCTCTGCTCAGCCCCAGCACTGGCTGGTCCCAACACCCCCGGCTGCCCCCGGGCCTGGGCAGCTCTGCTGCCACAGGCTGTGCCCTCACCGTGGCCCTGCAATGGCCCTGCCTGTCCCTCGCCCGTGGCCCTGCCCGTGGCCCTGTCCCTTGGCTCTCTCCCTGCCAGCTGAGTGTGGGGCACACGGGCTGGGGGTCCCTCCCGTGCCCCCCGGGCAGCCAGCGCTGGCTGGGGGGATGTGAGGGCTGGGCCTGCTCAGCACAGCCCCGGCCTCGTGCCCAGCGCCTCTTTCCTGCCCCACACAAGAGCTTCTCATCCCCTCCAGTGCTCCCCTGCTGCTGCCTCTGCTCCCGGCCCTGCCTTTGCTGCTCCCTTGGCTGGGGCAGCGGCTGCAGGGGG
>NW_020925827.1:0-3737 GCF_003984885.1 Neopelma chrysocephalum
GTGGCACTGAGAAACCTGGGTGTCAGGCGCGTCCCCTCATCCCGCCGTGTCCCCTTGTCCCGCTGTGTCCCTGTGTCCCCACCCGTGGAAGCAGGTGAGTGGGGCCAGAGGGCTGTGGGAAGGTGGGGATGCAGATGTGAGCAGCGGGTGGGTATGTGATCAGCAGAGTGTATAAGGGGCTGGAACGTGTGGGGGGTGAAATGGGTGTGCACGCCCTTGTGCAAGGCCAGGAGTGGGGCAGAGTGTGCAGGGGTGTGACACGGGGTGGGCATGGGAGCGTGCGGGTGTGTGCATGCAGGAGTGTGTGCGTGTGTATGTGTGCACGTGTGTGTGTGCACGTGTGTATGTGCTTGAGTGTTCACATGTGTATGCACATGTGAGTGAGTACATGAAGCGTGCAGGTGTGTGCGTGTGCACGGTGAGGCGTGCATGCCCTGACATGTGTGTGCTGCAGGAGAGGTGGTCTGTGTGGGCATGTGGAGCAGAGATGGGCAAGTGTGAGTGTACAAGGGCAGTGCATGCTCTGATGTGTGCATGTGCATGTGTGTGCAGCCAGGAAGTGTGCACAAGTGTATATGTGTGTGTGTGTGCAGCCAGGTGGTGTGCATGCATGTGTGCATGTGTGTGCAGCCAGTGCTATGCCCGTATGTGTGCAGCTGGCTGGTGGGCACACACATGTGCATGTGTCTGTCTGTGTGCATGTGTGTGCAGCCAGGTTGTGTGCACGTGTGTGTGCTGTGCACTGTCCACGTGTGCGTGCAAGCACACAGTGCTGTCCACAGCCACGCGTGTGCTGTGTGCTGAGCACACAATGCTATGTTTGCACACATGCGCATGCCATGTGCTGTGCACATGTGTGTGAACACACAGTGCTGTGTTCACAGACGTGTGTGCTGTGTGCCGAACACACAGTGCTGTGTTCACAGTATGATCCGTGTGCCGTGCACACACGTGTGCTCACAGCTGCCCTGTCCCCAGGCATGTCTCCCCGCTGGCCGCCGTTGCTGTTGGTGGCCTGTGCGCTGGCGCTGCTGCCGTTGCGGCCCCGCGCGGCCCCGGCCCAGCCCACCTACCCCGGCGACGACGCTCCCGTCGAGGACCTGCTGCGCTTCTACAACGATCTGCAGCAGTATCTGAACGTCGTGACACGCCCCCGGTGAGCAGGGCCCGCCCGATACGTGCTCATGGTCGCGATACGCTCCCAGTCGCAACACCCTCCCTGCTGCGACGCGCTCTGTGTCGTGACACGTTCCCCGTCGTGACACACTTCCCTCTGCGACACACTCGCCATTGCAACACGATGTGCTACCCATTGCAACAGGCTCCCCACTGCGACATTATCCCTGTCATGACACGCTCCCTATCGTGACACACTCCCCATTGCCACACACTCCCCATCACAACACGGTCCCCATGGTGCCAAAGCTCCTCATCACAACGTGCTCCCTCCCAATCGTGACACACTCCCTGTCACGACACACTCCCTATTGCGACGTGCTCCCCATCGTGCCCCCCATCCCATCACGGCGTACCCCCCCCCGCTGCCCATGTAACGTGCTCCCTCCTGTTCCAGGTATGGGAAGCGGGCGGGCGGGCGCGTCCTGGGCGAGGAGCCCTTTGGTGCTGCGGGGTGCTGAGTCCCCAGGTAAAGAGGGGCAGCGGGGCGGGGGGACCCTACTCCAGTGCCACCCGTGCCTCAGTTTCCTCAATGGGTGTCATCCTAGGGGTAGAAGGAGGAACCCTGGAGTGGGGGGCACAGGGCTGGGGGGATTCAGGGGGTCTCTGCGGTGTGCACGAGGTGGGGGACACGGGGCCAGGGGGATCTTTTGGGGGCCCTGCAGGGTAGGGGACATGGGTCCAGGGACATCGAGGGGGGCCCTTGGGGAACACAGGACAAGGGGGATATGGAGGTCCCTGCAGGGTGTTGAGCTGGGAGACATGGGGCCGGGGGGATCCAGGGGGGCCCTGCAGGGTGGGGGACATAGGGCTGAGGGGCCCCCCAGGGTCTCAGGGTGCTGACCCCCTCTCATTGCAGGAACACTGCCGGGGCCGAGTGGGTGAAGAGGAGCCCGGGGAGGGCGGCCCCTGCCCCTCCACCGCACCCTCGGCCCCCCCAGAGGTGACCCCGTGGGGTCGGGACAGACCCCCCAGCAATAAACCCCCCTGCAGCCACCACCTGTCCTGCCTCTGCCTGCTGGGGGCACTGGGGGGAGACTGGGAGGGGCCGGGTGCGCCTGGGACACTGTGAGTGCTGGGGACACTTGGGGGTGCTGGGAACACTGGGGACAAAGAGGATGCTGGTGGCACTGGGGGTGCTGGGGATGCGGGACACTGGGCCTGGAAACACTGGATGTGTTGGCGCTGAGGGCACTGGTGGCACTGGGCATGCTGGGGACACGGGACACTGGCAATGGAGACGTTGGGATGCTGACTGTGCTGGGGACACTGTGGACATTGGGGGTGCTGGGGACACTGGGGGTGCTGGCACTGGGGACACGCCTCCGCGGCCGTCCTTCTGCCCGTCCCCGTCCCGTCGGTGCCAGTCACTCGTGCCCTGCCGCGCCCGCAGCTCCGCCGCGATGCCGGCGGCCACCCCCGCCTCGGTCACGGGTAAGTGTGCCCCACCTGGCGCTTGCACACGCACACACGGGGACACACGCGTGTGCAATAACACGCCCCCGTGCACGTGTGCGGGGGCAGCTGCGGGTGGGGGGGCCGCGTTGGGACCACAGGGTGCGTGTGCGTGGGGCTGTGGGGCACAGGGTGGGCACACGCGTGTGCACGGGGCACGCCCAGGCTTGGCACACGTGTGTGCAAAAGCGGGGGAGTCACTTCTGCAGGGGTTGGCACTGCGGGAGGGGGATGGGCTCTGCGCGAGTGGGCTCCTGCCTGCGCGTGTGCGTGGTTGCGGGTGCGTGTGCAGGTGAGTGTGCAGGTGAATGTGCACACGAGCGCGGTGCGGCCCCTTTAAATCCGCGCTCCCACTCACCCCCACTCCCCGCCCCCTTAAAGGGGCCGAGCCCCCGCTGTCCCCCCTCCCCACGCCGCGGGGGACGCTGCGGGGGGGGCTCCCACGCGTGAGCGGGTGTGCAAGACACGGGTGTGCAAGGACGGGTGAGCGAGTACGGGAGAGGTTGCGCACGCGCGGGGGGGAGCACGGGGGGCACGCGCGGAGTTTGCACGCGAGCGTGAGCGCGCGTGGGGGCGCGCGTGAGCGTGCACGGTGGGGGGCGCGTGTCAGCGCGTGTGCGCGCACACGCGTGTGCGCTGAACGAGCGCGCAGCGGGGGCCCGCACGGGCGTGTGAGCGCGCACAGGGGGCGTTTGCACGCGTGGGTGCACACGCGTGAGGTGCGCGTGCACGAGCCGTGCCCGCGCGTGTGAGCGCACGCCCGCGCCCACGCCGCCAGGTGCGCAAAAGGCGGCCGGACCGTGCTCGGTGCACACGCGTGTGCAAGGCGGCGAGGATGTGGGGAGGGGAGCGGGGCCGGCGCGGGTGGGGGCCCCACGCGGGGCCGGGGGGTTGCGGGGAGGGGGCGGTGGTACCCGGATCTGGGGCGGGGTAGCTCGGCCCCGCAGCCATGAGCCGCCCCGGCCGAGGGTCCCCGGCGCCCGCCCCGGCCCCCACCCGCGACTCCCCGGGACCTCCAGGTACGGGAGGGGGCTGGGGGGAGCGGGGGTGATGCCACGCGGGGTGGTGATGCCACTCGGGCGGGGTGGCGTGGGGACGGGGCGGTT
>NW_020925828.1:0-282 GCF_003984885.1 Neopelma chrysocephalum
CCAGTAACCCCCTGTCTCTCCCCTCCCAGTGGCAGAACTACTACCAGGACAGAGACCGGTACTACAGGAACTACTACGGCTACCAGGGGTACCGGTGAACCCCGGCCCGCGGGCGGCACTTCCCAAACACTTCCGAGGAAATCCGGGAACGGGGACGGGAGGGCGGGAGGGACCTGGGAATCGTGGTGGGGGGGAATTGTGGGGTTTGGGGAGGGAGGGGCAGGAAAAAAAAAATCCTGGGAATCCTGGGGTGGGAGGGGGAAAAGAGAGAGAGAGAGAGAG
>NW_020925828.1:382-682 GCF_003984885.1 Neopelma chrysocephalum
AAAAAAAAAAAAAAGAACGAAAACTGTAAATTTTTCCTTTTTTTTTTTTTTTTTAAAAGTTTGTTGAGAAAGAATTTTGTTGTAATTGTGTAAAAAAAAATAACAAAAAAAACAAACCCAACCCCCCACGGGAAAATTCCCACCTTTCAGCGGCGGGGGGCAGGGAGGGGAAGGGAAAGGGGACTTCCCGAAAATTCCCAACCCTCCCGTGCGGTGGGGGAGGGGCGGGAAGAGCCGGATTTGGGGGGAGAAAAAAGGGGGAAAAAAAAAGGGCAAAAATAACCTGAATTTTCCTCTGAT
>NW_020925828.1:782-3888 GCF_003984885.1 Neopelma chrysocephalum
AAAGGGGGAAAAAAAAAGGGCAAAAATAACCTGAATTTTCCTCTGATTTATTTTTTTCCTTCCAGGTGAAGTTTTTTTTGTGGGGGGAGGAGGGGGAGGAAAAGGTGGGGGGAGATTTTGGGATGAAAAAAGAGGGAAATGGAGCAGGAAATTCCCCCAAATTCCCCCTCCCCCCCCGGTTTTTCCTTCCCCTCCCCCACCCCCACCCCTCCCGTCATTAAATTTCCCTGGAAAAGTTGGAATCGTTTTTTGGGGGGATTTTTGAAGGATTTGGAGGAGTTTTGGGGGGGGGTTGGAGGGAAAGGGGAGGTTGGACCCTTCCCAGGGGGGGTCTTAATTAATGGGGGCTATTAATTAGTGTTAATGAAAGGCCCTTTGTTAATTAATGAAGGGGCCCTTAAATTAGTGTTAATGGGGGGCCCTTGTTAATTAATGGGGACCCTTAATTAGTGTTGATAGGGGCCCTTCATTAATTAGTGGGGAGCTTTAATTCTTGTTAATGGGGGGACCCTCATTAATTAATTAACTGGAATGCCTTTGTTAATTAAGGGGGACCTTTAATTAGTGTTAATAAGGGCCCTTCATTAATTAGTGGGGGGCTTTAATTAGTGTTAATAAGGGCCCTTTCATTAATGGGGCTCTTCATTAATTAAGATCCTTTGTTAGGGTTAATGAAGGGCCCTTCAGTAATTAATGGGGTCGGTTAATTAGGAGCCCCATTAATTAATGGGGAGTCTTCATTAACATTAATTAGGGGCCCTTCATTAATAGTTCATTAGCATTAATGGGGTTCCTTAATGGAGTTCCATCATTAAAAAGGGGTCCTTAATTAGTGTTAATGAGGGACTGCTCATTAACTGGGGCTCTTCATTAATGGGGGGCCTTTCATTAATTAATGGCTTTTCATTAACGGGGACCCTTAATTAATGGGGCTCTTCATTAATTGGGGGCCTTCATTAATGGGACCATTAATAATGGGAACCTTTCATTAATTGGGGTCCTTAATTAACGAAGCTCTTCATTAATTGGGGCCCCTCATTAATGGGACCCTTCGTTAACGGGACCTTTTGGGATTTTCCTGCTTTAATTTGGGGGATTTGGGGGCGTTTTGGGGCCATTTGGTTTCTTTTTAAATTTTGGGGCGTTTTTGGGGAAATTTGGGGGGTTATTTTTGGGAATATTGGGAGAGGTTTGGGCTCTTTTGGGGGAGCTCTTTGAGGGGAATATTGGGAGATTGAGGATTACTTTTTTGTAGGAATTTTTTGGGAATTTTTGGTGGGTTTTTGGGGTTTGCTTTTTGGAGGAATTGGGGAATTTTGGGGGGAGTTTGAGGCTTGTTTTGAGGGAGTTTGGGACTTTGTGGGGTAAATATTTTGGGCTTTGGGGTTTTTTGGCGGGGGGAATTTTGGCTTCTTTATTGTTTTATTTTTGGGGGATGGTTATTTGGGTTTTTTTTTTCCCCCTTTTGGAATTTTGTTTCTTCTTTGTCGTTATTTTTGTTTCTTTTGTGGGTTTTTTTTGTTTGTTTGTTTGTTTCTTTGGAATTTTGGGATTTTTTTGTGTCCTCCCCCTCCTCCCCCACCCCCCTCTTTTTCCAACCCCCCGATGCGAGAAACCCCCCCCTAAAATCCCCCGAATTCGGGGGCTTTTGGTGGGGGGGAAGAGGGAGGGGGAAGGGGGCGGCGCCGCCGCAGCTTTTGGAGCTTTTTCGGGTCCTTTTTAAATAAAGCAAAAACGACCAAAAAAAAAAAAAAAAAGAGATAATGGAAAAAAAAAAGAAAAAAAGCGACAAAAAAATCTCCATTTTTTCTGTTTCTGGGGATAAATCGCAGCATCCCCCCCCAAATTCCCTCCCAAACTCCCCCAGATCCCCCCCTCCCGGGCCGTTTTTCAGCACATTTCTCCTCTTTTTGGTGGTGTTTCTTCATTTTTTTTTGGGGGGCAAGAATGACTCAAAAAAAGCCCTTTTTGATGCCGCTGCCCCCGTGGGGGGTGGGGGGGCCCCGCGGCCCTTCCCCCCCCGGCTCATCCGTGTCCGTTGTAGTTGCGGCCGCTGGGGGGGGGGTGACCTTAAACCCGCCCCTAAAACCTGCCCCTTAAACCTGCCCTTGAGCCTGACCTGCCCCCTGTGCCCCCCCCCCAGCCCCCCCGCCCGGCCGTGTAGGCGGTTCTGTCCGTTTTTAGAATAAAGAACCATTCGCTTGAGTCCAGGGGAGGCTCGGTCTGTGTGTTCTGGGGGCTTAAACCTTGGATTAGGGGCTGCCTGTGGGGCTTAAAGTGGCTCCTGGGGCTGGGTAAACCCTGGGTTTCGGGGGTTAAAGCTGGGGCTGGTTGGGGGGGCTTAAACCCAGGTTTGGGGCTGGTTTGAGGGGCTTAAACCTGGTTATGTGACTTAAACTGGGTTCTAGAGCTGGTTCTGGGACATAAACCTGGGTCCAGGGCTGGTTTGAGAGGCTTAAACCTGGGCTTGGGGTGGGGGGTGGTTGGCCTGGTTTCAAGGATGTGGAGCTGGGCTTAATTGAGGGGCCTGGGCTGGGTTTGGAGGGGCTGGTTTCAGGGGATCGGAGCTGGGCCTGGGTTTAGGCCCGGGCCTGGTTATGGAGCCTGGGCCTGGTTTAATAAGGGCTTAGCCTGACTGATGGGCTGGAGCCGGGCTGGGATGGGGGGTCTTAGGCCTGGTTTAAGGAATGGGGGATCGCCCTGTTTGTGGGGTCCCAGGCCTGGACCTGGTTGGGGGAGGAAACATGAGAGGGGCAAACTGGGCCTATTTGAGGGGCCTGGGCCTGTTCGTTGAGCCTCAACCCGAATTAATTAACACAACCAAAGAAGATAATCCAAGATTTAATTAATTACATTCATTAAATTACTTTAATTGAAGTCTGCGCAGCCAGGGCCTGGTCGGAGCGCTGAGGCCCGGTCGCAGTTGTCATGACAACAAGGGGGGGGGGGTCCAGCGCCGCCATCTTGGATGCGGCATTTGCTGACATGGCGGCAATGGGACACCGGGGGCGTGAAATAAGGGGGGGCCGCCCCCCCCCGCTCTCCCCGCGTGTCAGGGGGTCTCGCGTGGTGGGGGGGAGGGGAACGTCACACCCGAGCCCCCCGT
>NW_020925829.1:0-1676 GCF_003984885.1 Neopelma chrysocephalum
GGAAGTTGTTGAAGGAGTGCTCGTTGATGTACTTCATCTGCTCCATGAGGTGCATGGCGTAGTCGGCGAGGGCGGCGATGTGGCTCCGGCCCTCGCGGTCGTAGGTGGAGGCGTTGAGCCCCGACGCCGCCATGTAGGTGCTGCCGATGGTCTTGATCTTCTCCAGCTGCCGGTACTTCTGCTCGCTGATGATCTGGTGGGGGACACACACACACGGTGGGGTCACCTCTCTGTAGGGCTCTGGGGGTGGCCCAGGTCCTGCACACCCTCCTGTGGCTCCGTGGGTGCTGCTCTGTGGCTTCCCCAAGGCCCCATTTCTCTGCACCCATCATCCTGCACACCATCCGTGCTGCTCCACGGCCTGTCCAGCACCCTGTGATCATCCTCCCTGCACCCCATCCTCATCCGTGCTGCTCCACGGCCTCTCCAGCACCTCCTGCACCCCTTCCCATGGCTCCAAGAGTGTTCGTCCACAGCCTCTCCAGCACCCCGTGATCGTACTCCCTGTATCCCATCCTCATCCGTGCTGCTCCACAGCCTCTCCAGCACCCCATCCTCATCCTCCCTGTACCCCATCCTCATCCACGCTGCTCCACAGCCTCTCCAGCACCCCCTGCACCCCTTCCCACGGCTCCAAGAGTGTTGCTCCACAGCCTCTCCAGCACCCCGTGATCCTACTCCCTGTACCCATCCTCATCCGTGCTGCTCCACAGCCTCTCCAGCACCCCGTGATTGTACTCCCTGTGCCCCATCCTCATCCACGCTGTTCCACAGCATCTCCAGCACCCCATCATCATCTTCCCTGCACCCCATCCTCATCCATGCTGCTCCACAGCCTCTCCAGCACCCCGTGATCCTACTCCCTGTGCCCCATCCTCATCCACACTGTTCCACAGCGTCTGCAGCACCTCCTGCACCCCTTCCCGTGGCTCCAAGAGTGTTGCTCCACAGCCACTCCAGCATCCCATCCCCGTGCACTTCACCTCCACACATCCCGCACCCCCTGCCCTCATCGACCCCCCAGCACCTCGTCGAAGTCGGCGATGATCTCGTTGAGCAGCCTCAGGCACTCCACGCCCTCGTTGTTGGCCTCCAGCTCCACGTAGAACTCGGAGAAGTTGCTGATGGAGGCGAACATGACGGCCACGCACTCGCAGGACTGGTAGTAGAGCTCGTCGTTGCGCCGCTCCCGCGCCAGGAAATGCGCGGCCACGTCCTTGGGCAGGATGTTGTGGAGCAGCCGCCGGTTGTAGGCCTGGAGCTCCTCCATCTCCTCCTTCTCGCCCGTGGCCTGCGGGGAACAGACCCGTGGGGGGGCTGCCGGGGGGGCCACGGAGCTGCCCCGGGGTTGGGGCGTGGGGAGGGGTCAGTTCTGGTCCTGGGGCGAAGGGAAAAGGGTTTGGTCCCAGTCATGGGTGGTTCCCAGCCCCTGGTCCTACCTGGAGCTTCCAGAGGAAGTCGAGGCGGGCGGTGGACTCGACCTGCTGCGCGTGCAGGTAAAGGGCCAGGGCGAACACGGCCAGGACGGCGGGGGTGACGAACCGCAGGGCCACCTTCCCCTCCGCGGGGCTGCGGGACCCCCAGAGCCCTGAGAGGGGCTGAGGGATGGCCCCCCGCCCACCCCAGGGACCCCAAACCTGCACCCACCCACCCCAGGGACCCCAAACCTGCACCCA
>NW_020925829.1:1686-3609 GCF_003984885.1 Neopelma chrysocephalum
AACCTGCACCCACCCACCCCAGGGACCCCAAACCTGCACCCAACCCCTACAATTCACCCTCCAGGGACCCCAGAGATCCACCCAGACCCCAAAATCGCCCCCAGTCACCCCAGGATCCCCAAACCTGCACCCATCCACCCCAGGGACCCCAAACCTGCACCCAACCCCTACGATTCACCTTCTCACTCCAGCGACCCCAGAGATCCACCCAGACCCCAAAGGCCCACCCACTCACCCAAGGGAGCCCCAAAGATTCATCCAACCCCAAGGATGCACCCAACCCAGGAGCCCCAGTGCTGCACCCACCCGGGGACCCCTAAAACACACTCAACCCCAAAGCTGCACCCCCGCCAGAGACCCCAAAGCTGCACCCACCCTCACACCACAGACCCCCCCCAAGGCACCCCCCTGCCCCCAGCTCCCCACTGGTCCCAGTTCCCCGCTCACCACTCGCCCTGGGTCACGTTGAAGGAGGGCCTGTGGGGGAGAGGAGCCGGGGGTCAGCGGGGTGGGGACACATCTGGGAGCTCGGGGACCCCCGGGGGGGGGGGGCACAGGGGCACTCACAGCGCGTTGGCCACGACCAGCAGGTCGGCGTTGTCGAAGAGGGCGGCGTGAGGCCCCTCCACCAGCAGCAGGAAGGTGGCCTCGATGGCCACCATGAGCAGCAGCTTCCCGATGCTGCTGATGTGCAGGAAGACGGAGCAGGCGAGCAGGCTCAGCACCACGCTGTAGCTGAAGTACTGGGGGGGACACGGGGGGGATGCACTGGGACCCAAGGGGGCGCCGGATGGTACCCCCAGAACCCCTGCAGCCCGCCCCAGGAACCCCTGAGGGCAGCCCAGGAATCCCTGCAGCGCTCCTGGGAATGCTGACCAGCGCCCTGGGAACCTCTGCAGAACCCTGGGAATGCTGGATGGCACCCCAGGAACCCCTGAGGGCAGCCCAGGAACCCCTGATGGCAGCCCAGGAATCCCTGCAGGGCTCCTGGGAACACCAGGCAGCGCCCTGGGAACCCCTGCAGAACCCTGGGCACCCCAAGGGCACACTGGGAACACTGGAGGCACCTCTGGGACCTCTGCAGCACCCCAGGAACCCTGGCAGCACCCTGGAAACCCCAGTCAGTACCACAGGAACCCCAGTCAGTACTCTAGGAACCTCTGCAGAACCCTGGGAATGCTGGATGGTGCCCCAGGAACCCCTGAGGGCAGCCCAGGAATCCCTGCAGCACTCCTGGGAACGCTGGCCAGCACCCTGGGAACCTCTGCAGAACCCTGGGAATGCTGGATGGCACCCCAGGAACCCCAGATGCCACCCCACGCCCATGGGGACCTTGCACCCTTGGGGACACCCTCGAGGGCTCAGCGCCAGCACCCGCAGAGGACCTTGGACCCGAGGGACCTGTGCCAGCACCCTGCGTCTGCAGGGACCCTGTGCTGGCACCCAGCACCCTCAGGGACCCCTGCCAGCATTCCTGGGGTCCCCAGTGACTGCAGAGACCCTCTGCCAGCACCCGGAACCCCCAGGGGACCCTGTGCCAGCACCCAGGGAGCACCGTGCACCCCCAGGGACCCCCGTGCCCGGCGGTGCCCGCAGCCCCTCACCTCGGGGAAGTCACAGGCCAGCCCGTCGCCGTGGCAGGAGCTCGGGGGGGTCCCCAGGGAGAAGTTGAGGGCCCGGAGCTGGCAGGGCCCCACGGCCTCGGGGGTCACGTTGAGCTCCCGGGCGACACATTCCCGCAGGGCCACGCGGCTGCAGGAGAACTGGGGGGGGGGAACAGAGCAGTGAGATGGTGCCCCACAGCCCCTCACAGCCCTCCACAGCCCCTCACAGCCCCTCCCAGACCCCACAGTCCCCACAGCCCCTCACAGCCCCTCACAGCCCCTCCCAGACCCCACAGCCCCTCACAGCTCCCCACAGCCC
>NW_020925829.1:3619-10015 GCF_003984885.1 Neopelma chrysocephalum
ACAGCCCCTCACAGCTCCCCACAGCCCCTCCCAGACCCCACAGCCCCCCACAGCCCCTCACAGCCCCCCACAGCCCCTCACAGCCCCCCACAGCCCCCCATGTCCCCACCATGTTGACAAAGGCGGCGATGAAGACGAGGAGGATGGTGAAGACGGCGATGCCGGTGCTGCGGGCGCGGGACTGGACGATGCTCCGGGAGAGCCTCTGCAGGGCGGTGGGGAAGAGCTGGGGGGGGGGAGAGGACACACAGGAAAGACCCCGTCACTCCCAGTTGAGCCCCCCAAAGCCCCCACACCCCAGCCCTCGGCCCAGCACTCACGGTGACGCAGGAGTAGACGGCGCAGACGAAGAGGATGGCGGCGAGCAGGAGGAAGATGCTGACGTAGACACCGAGCATCAGCGGGGAGCTGGGGAGAGGTGAGGGGGTGAGTGATGGGCTCGGGGGGGGGCCGGGGCCGGGGTTTTTGGGGGGCTGCAGGACTCACTGGGGGAACACCAGGATCTGGAGGCAGCAGATGAAGCAGAAGACCAGGAGGGTACAGGCCACGTAGCCGCCGAAACGGTCGTCGATCTTCTTGGAGTACTGGGGGGAGAGGGGGAGGTGGGAAGGGGAGATCCCGTGGGATGGGATGGAGGGGGACAGGGGGGACCCTGGGAGATGGGATGGAGGAGGATTGAGGGTCCTCAAGGGATTCAGAGGATGGGATGAGATTGAGAAGGTGGAGGGTCTGTGGACCAGCACACAGAGGATCCCAGGAAATTAAGGTGAGATGAGAGGGACAAAGGCGCTGATGGGGCCAGAAATGAGGGGACTTCAGGGGCCAGAGAGGCCCTCAGGGCTGGGGCAGAGGGGCCAGAGGGCCTCCCACCTTCTTCTCCAGCTCAGGTGTCTGGAAGGTGAGCAGGAACTTCTTGACGTGGTCCTTGCGGAGCTGGTCGATGCTCCGGGCGTCGATGGCCCGGCTCAGGAACTCGTCCACCTCATCCTCGGGGTTCAGGGCCTCCTGGGCACCTCGGCTGGGGACAAGGGGGGGTCAGGGTCCCCCAAAACCCCTGTCTCTGCCCCAGGGAAGGGCTCAGCCGTGACCCCCCTGGTGCCCCGGCATGGGGACACTTACTTGTCCTTGCTGGAGTCATCGATGCCCTGGGAGACACAAGGAGATGGGGGGGGTCAGGGACACTGGCACGGATGGGGGGGCCCCCCACGGATGACAGGGACATGGGGCATCCCCCAGGGTCACCCAGGATGGGGGACAGAGTCCCAGGGGTCACCGGGATGGTGGGGGTGTCCCCAAGGGTCTGCAGAGGGAGGAGAGAGGGGTCTGGGAGGGGATGTCTGACACCAGCGAGGACGGGGGATCCTTGAGGGTCCCCAAAGCTGGTGAGGACAGGGGGGATCCCTGAGGTCTGTTGAAGATGGGGGAGACACTGGGGGGGTTCCCATGGGCCGATGAGGACAGGGGGGCCACCCCAGGCTCCCCTGAGGCCCGCAGGCAGCAGGAGGAAGCCACAAGACCCGCGGGGAGGGCTGGGGAAGCCACGGGCAGCCCCGGAAGGGCAGCAAGCAGCCGATATCGCCGCGGTTGGGCCCCCCCCGTGCCCAATACCCCCCTCCCCGAGGGCTGCTCACCATCTGCCGGAAGGCCTTGGAGTCCTTGGTGCGGGAGAAGGAGCGCTCGGGCACCCAGCGCGGCACCAGCCCCTCGGTGGAGTTGGCACGGGCGCGCTGCAGCTTGGCCAGGATGGCCTTCTCCTCCTTCTGCAGGGGGTGACACACACACGGCCGTGAGGAGCAGGGGGGGGACACCCCGGCTCTCCCACCCTCCTGGGACATCCCCCCCTCGACTCACGCGCTTCTGGCTGCAGCCCACGATGAGGAAGGTCTCGATGTTGTGCTCCTTGAGGTAGGCGTTGCGCTCGCCCCCGTGCCCCGGCTCCACCTCGTAGTCGCCGTTCAGGTACTGCAGCGTCGCCCAGGTGATGTGGATGCGCCTGGGGATGAAGGAGGGGGGGGCAGGATGTGAGCCCCTATCCCGCTCCAAACCCCCTTGGCCCTGTCCCCCCCCCCGGTCCAGCCCTCTCCTCACCCGGCTTTGCCTCCTGCTTCCATGTGGTTGGCGAGGGTGACGTCGTTGGACCAGACGTCGAACTGCCACTTGCGCAGCCCCAGGACCCCGCAGTGCACCCGCCCGCTGTGGATGCCCACGCGCATGTTCACGTTCACCCCCGTCACCTCGCGCACCAGCCTGCGGATGGCACGGGCACCACGTCACTCCTGGGCATCCCCGGGGCACCCCCAGGTACCCCAGGGCACCCCCGGGGCACCCCCGGGCGCCCTGAGGCACCCCCCGGCCTCACGGGATTCCCGGACACCGTGGCACCCCCGGGCACCACGTGGCACTCTGTGGCCCTTCCAGCCACCTCTGGGCACCCTCAGGCGTTCCAAGGCACCCCAGGGCCTCACAGGGCACCCCCAGTCACACCATGTCACCCCCGGGCACCCCTGGGGCACCCCCGGATGTGCTGAGGCACCTCTTGGCCTCGCAGGATTCCCAGACACCGTGGCATCTCCGGGCACCATGTGGCACTCCCAGGCACCTCTGGGCACCCCAAGGCTCCTCCCAGCACCCCTTGGCACCCTCAGGCATTCCAAGGCACCCCAGGGCCTCACGGGTCACCCCCGGTCACACCATGACACCCCCGGGCACCACGACCCAGACCGGTGAGCACCGGGGAAGCGCCAGCACCAACCCCAGCATTGTAGTGGCACCAGGGACACGCCAGCAAGAGGAATGGGCACGGGCTCCCGGGGCCGTGGTGGCACCGGGGATCTGCCAACACCAGGGACGGGCACCGGGGGACCCCCCAGCCCTGCCCCACTCACGAGATGGCCTCGATCATGTCGACCCCCATCTCGACGCAGCAGTGAGCGTGGTCCCCCCGCGCCTCCGGCAGCCCCGACACGCAGTAGTAGCAGTCCCCCAGGATCTTGATGCGCAGGCAGTGGTTCTCCTGGGGGGCACAGGCAGGGTCAGGGGGGCTCTGGGACCCTCCCCAAACCCCCCCCCAGCCCCTCCACTCACCGCCGCCAGCTTGTCGAAGCGGGCGAAGAGCTCGTTGAGGGTCATGACGAGCTCCTGGGCCGTGCACTGCGAGGCCAGGCTGGTGAAGCCCTCGATGTCGGCGAAGAGGATGCTGCAGGGAGCAAGAGCGTGGGCTGGGGAAGCTCCACGTGCTGCCCCGGACCCCCCTTCCCCCTGCTGACACCCCCCCAACCCCCCCCCCCCCCCCCCCCCCCCCCCCCCCCGGGGTACCTGCCGCTGTCGTGCTTCTGGATGTAGATCTTGTGGAACATCATGTCCTCCTTCTTGGTGTTGATGTCCTCCTTCATCTCCATGGCCACGTGCTGCGGCAGCACCGAGAGCAGCAGCCGCTCCTGCGCCCACAGCAGCGTCATTGGGGGAGGCCAACACCTCTGAGACCCCCCCCAGCCCGGCACGGGGACCCCTGGGACCCCTCCCCAGCCCACCTGCTGCCGGTTCTCCCGCTGGAGGTGCAGCCGTGCCTGGATGTAGCCGCGGGTCTCCTGGAAGGCCTGACGCTGCGACACCTCGGCAGGGTAGTGGGTGCAGACCCCCACCACGTTGGTGCAGAGGAAGATCAGGGCGTTGGCGCTGAGCTGTGTGGGGGGGGGGTTGGCTCAGCGTGACCCCCCCCCCCAGCCAGCTCTGCCACCCCAAAATCCTGCCTCTGGTATGGGGGGTGCTGTTTAAGAGCAGCAAGGGGGGATGTGGGGACGCAGGGACCTGGGGGCACAGGGGACGAGGGGCCATGGGGATGTAGGAAACCAGAGAAGGGGGGGATATAAGGATGCAGGAACCCAGGGCAAGGGGGACACGGGGACCTGGAGCAGGGTGGGTCATGAGGACACCCTCTGGAAGTGAAGGAAGTCGGGAAGCAGAGATGGCTGCAGTGGGAGCTGCGGTTTCCCCCCGTCCCAGTCCCCCGGGATGGGAGCCAGGGCTATTTATAGCTCTCCAACACACTGGGAGGGGGGGCCTCGCACCCCCCAGCCCCCTCACATCCCCCTGGAAGTCCCATCGCTCCTGCCCTGCGGGGTTGAGCCCCACCCCGAGGGGATGCCCCTCCCGTGACCCCCAAAGCCCCGCTGGCCTCAGATCCCCCCCCGGTCATCCCGTTCCTCGCCCTGTGCCCCGCAGGGACTGCACGTGGCCCCGGCCCCGGCCAGGCAGGGCGAGGGTGACGGTGACCAGTGGCCCCGTGCAAGGAGGGGGAGCAGAGCAAGGGGCTGCTGGGGGCTGGGAACACCCAGCCCTGGGGATGGGGGACCCCTCTGTGCCCCCAGCACCCCACTGGGAGCACCCAGCACGCCAGAGGGGCAGGACAGGGGACAGTGCCAGCGTCCCAGAGCCCCTGGGTGACAGCCCTCTCCCTCTCCCCCCCCTTCCCAATGCCCTGGCCCTGCATCCCCTCCTCGGGGATTTCCGCCGGCCCCACAACAGGGGCTTTGTGGGTGCCCCCCTCCCCCGGTGCAGCCCACAATGGTGGGTCTGTGCCAGGATGAGGGGGCCCCTCCCGCCCCACGGGGGCTGCGGCAGCAGAGAGACCCCCGGTCACACCACAGGCCCCTGGCACGGGACCTCCCCCGAGACCCCTCCACCCCCGGGCAGCCAAGGGGCCCCTCCCACGTCCAGAATTTTCTGCCGCCGAGCGCAAAAACACCCCAGTTTTGCAAGAAAGGGGAGCGGGGAGCCGCCGGGTCCCACTTGGGGGTTATACCCACGGGCGGGCAGGACCCCCCGGGCTCAGCCCATGTGTGTGTGTGCGTGTCCCCCCTGCCCTACCTGCTTCCAGAGGAAGGGGTCGGCGGCGTTGCGGTGCCAGGCGATGGCGAGGTGCAGGGCGGAGAGCAGGACCCCGGCCAGCACGGCCGCCCGCATCCGCACCGGCAGCAGCGTGTACGTGATGTAGATGAAGAAGACGCTCCACCAAACACCCTCGGCCGCGCTCCGGGGGGACACGGCCACCGTCCCCAGCGCCTGCACCCCGGCCAGCAGCCCCAGCACCACGTAGCTCACCACCCACATGTAGTCCTGGGGGAAGGCGCTGCGGCTGCACAGCACCATGAGGAGCAGGAACAGGGCCGTGGCCCCGGCCAGCGCGGCGGCCGCCGGCACGTGCGGGGCGCCGGGCAGGCAGAGGAAGAGCAGCATCACCCCGCAGACCAGCACCAGCACCCCCATCAGCACCGTCAGGCTGCTCTGGTTCATCTGGAAGAAGTAGCGCTGGTAGAGCCGCTCCAGTTTGGCCGACTGGAAGCGCTTGGAGCGGAAAACCTGGAGCAGCCGCCGCCAGCACTCGCCGGCCGACGGCCGCCCCCCGTGTCCCACGACCCCCTTGGGGCCCTTGGCCTCGCCGTCCTCCAGGGCCGCGTCCACCGATTTGAGTCCCAGGTCGCCCGCGGGCCCCTTCTTGCCGTAGTGGTCCTCCTGCCAGGTGCAGCGCAGCCCCCGGGGGGGTCCCGCGCCCCTCTCCATCTCAGGGTCCTGCAGGCAGCTCATGTAGCGGGGGCCGCAGAGGCCGGCGCGGGGCCGGGGGCCCTTCTTGCCGTTGCGCTCCCCCCATGCCGTCTTCCGCTCGTCCACCTTGGGCACCAGGATGCCACTGAACCACGACATGCTGCGGGCACCGGGGGGGGGGGTTCAGCACTGGGTCCCCCACCCTGACACCCCGAGAGGGACGCTGGTGCTCACAGGAGTGCGAGGCCACGCAAGGGGCAGAGAGTCCTGGCGTCCCGCTCCACCCTGGGGGATGCAGACCCCAAGTCCCAGCTCTCCCACCACCTCCATGGCCCCTGTGGGAACGGCCGGTGCTGGGTTCACGGTGTCAGAACCCCCGGTGCCCAGGGCCGGGCACCCGGTGCTTGGTGCCAGTGTGCCAGTGCTGGGTTCCCGGTGTCCCGGTGCCCGGCCCTGCCGAGGCCGCTCCGAGCCCGCCCTCCCCGGCGCAGCGACCTGCGACAAAGCTGGGACCGACCCGGGCGTCCCGGCCCTGTTTGTCTTGAACGGCGGCCAACGGGCTGCACCGGGCACGGCCGCCCCGGGGCACCGGGAACCAGCCGGGACGTGGCAGCCCGGTCCCAGCCGGCCGCGGTAGGAGCGGGCGAGCGGCGGTGGGGAACGGACACCGAGAAGGGCCGGCCCCGGTGGCGGCGGCCGCCTCTCTCCGTCCCTCCCTCCCTCCCTCCCCGCTCCGGGCACGGGAGCCCCGCCGAGCCCGGCCCGTTCACCAGGACCCGCCAGCGCCCTCCCGCCGCCGCACCGGCCGCTCCCGCCGCACCGACCGCTCCGGCCGCACCGGGACCCCCCCGCCGA
>NW_020925830.1:0-19366 GCF_003984885.1 Neopelma chrysocephalum
AGGCAACCCCTGGAGTCCAGTGACTGTCAGTCCATCCCTTTCGACCAGAAAGGCCCAGTCCCCTTTCCCAGGGGCCGGTTCTTCCAACGGAACCCTTCTTGGGGGGTGTGTGGAGATTCCTGCCTTGGCTGGGGACCCCCCCAATGTCACTCCTGGAGGTTGAGAGCAGAGATCTCCCTACCAGTGTTGGTCTGGGGGAGTTCCATCCATCTCTAATTAAGAATTCTTGCTTTTGTGCCAGCTTGAGTAGAATTGCTTCAAGAATTGCTTTAGTGTAGAGCACTGTCCTATCTTATCCTGTACTCCTGGTAGTTTTAGTGTTTCTATTGTGCAGTAAATAATTCTGTTGAAGATCTTTTGTCTGATCACTTAAAACCCTAAATAAATTCATTTCTATCAATAGATCTGATTTGCCATCATTAAAACCTGGGGGACAAAAGTGGTTCAGTCACACCTCTGTCATTCCTCTAAACTGAAAGTGTTGGCATAATCCAAGGCTGAGATTGGATCCAGCAGCCCCCAGCACCCAACAGTAAATTGGGAGCTCAGTGGGGCCACCTCCCTTTCCCAACCCCCCTGTGCCCAAAGATCCCCATGGTCCCACCAGTTGGACCCACCAGACCACCCCCCCCTTTTCCACCCTTCTCCTCTTTCCTCCCACTTTTCCAGGGTCCTCTCAATCCCCAGCCCCCCCGATCTATTTGAGGGTCCCAACACCCACTTTTTTCTCCCCTCTCTCACATCTTCCACATCATCCCCCCAATCCCCAGCCCCCTCATGCTCAGTTTGGGGGTTCCACCCTCCCCTTTCCTCACTCTTCTGACCACTCCCTCCCTTTCCCATCATCCCCCAAACCTCACAGCCTCTCCTCCCTCCACTTCTTGTGGGATCCCACTCAGTTTGGGGTCCCACCACCCCTTTATCCCCTCTGACCCCCCTTTTCCCACCGACCTCCCCCTTCCCACCCCCTGCTCACCCGAGAGCTCCTCGCCCACAGCCGGGGGGGGCTCCCAGCACCACCAGTGCCCAGAGAAGACTCCCCCTAAAAGGGGTTGGGTGGGGTCCTGGGTGGGCTTTGAGTGTGTTTGGGGGTCCTTGAGGGGCTGTGGGGAGGTCTTGGGGGGTCTTAGCACATTTTGGGGTGAGCTGGGTGCTTTATTGACAGGCACGTGCCCTTCCAAAGCCCCCCCAGAGCGGCTTGACGTGGGGGAATACAGGGGGGTCCCCATTCCCAATCCATCCTGGGGCCAGTTCCGCTCCCCGCAAACTCGGCTCCACCCTTCGGGATTCCCCCCAAGCCCCTTCCCCACTGTCCCCCAATAACCAGGACTGGGGAGAACTGGGAAGTTTTACTGGGATCACTGGGAGCAGCCGAGTGGTGCCAGAATAAAAGCAGGGATGGGGGGGGACACACGACCCCCCCAAAATTCTCACAGGGACGGGGGGGGTCCAGGCTGGACCCGAGGCCCTGGGGAGGGGCTCCAGCTGCCGCCGGCTCAGGAGCTCTGTGGGGAGAGAAAAGGGGGTGACAGCGGGGTGGGGGGTCCCCGGGGGGGCACAGACGCTCTGGGGGGGACACACGACCCCCTGGGACCCCCCTCACCTTCTGGCACAGGTAGAAGCCGAGCCCCAGCGCCAGGGAGACGAAGGCCAAGAGGAAGCCTCCTGCCCCTCCTCATGAGCAATTCCTGAGGCTGATGGAGCCCAGCAGGGCCGGGGCCGCCGGCGGTGTCCGATCCCGGCAGGAAGCGGGGAGGGCCCCGGGGAGCGGCGGCGGCGGGCGGGGCCCTGGGGGAGCCGCCCCGAGGGGTCCCCGCCGCCCGTGGCACTGAAGGAGTCGCCCCGGGACGGGCCCTGGCGGGGGTCGCCAGAGAGGGGGGTGAGCTCTGAACGGAATCAGCTCCGGAGAATAAACTAAGGAAAACCAAAGAGCCGCGCCGGGGGAGTCTCCGCCGCCCCGGAGCTAAAAGAGCTGCCCCGCGGGACGAGCGAGGAGTGGTGGCGGTGAAACAGTCGCCCGGGGTGTGGCGAGGGAGGCGGGAATGGGATAAAAGAGAGAGAATAGAATAAAATACACTAAAAGAGCCGCCCCGAGTCACCGAAAGAGCTGCATCGAGGGACCCGCTGTCGGGTGTCGTCAAATGGCTGCGCCGAGGGGAGGGCGAGGTGTGAATAAAATTAGAGAACACAAAAAATAGAATAAAAAGCCCCACCAAGGCGGTCCCACCATCCCGTATTCAAAAGAGAGGCACCGAGGGACCGGGAGGTCTCAGAGGTTGGTGAGCAGCACGGAGGGGTCCCGGCCGGCCCATGCCACTGAAGAAGCTACACAGCAGGACAGGCGAGCTGTGAATACAATAAAATATAGATAATAAAATAAATAGAACAAGAATCTGCACCGGGGGTGTCTCTGCCGCCCCGTATCTAGAAGAGCTGCCCCGAGGGACCGGCAGGGCGGCACCGGGGAGGCCGGACCATCTTTGGTGGCCCCGGAAAAGCCGCATCACGGGGTGGCGACAAAAGGGCGGTACCGAGGGACAGGAGGTGTGAATGGAATAAAATACACAGAATAAAATACAAGAAAACAACCATGAAAGCCGCACCGTGGGCTCTCCATGGTCTCGTGTCTCAAAGAACTGCCCCGAGGCACCAGCGAGGAGGCACCGAGAGGTCTCCGCCGCCCCGTGTCCCTGACGGAGCTGCGCGGCGGGACCTGCGAGGTGTGAATAGAATTAAATATAGCGACTAAATAAAATCATTTGAATAAAAGAAATAGAATAAAGAACTGCGCGGAGGGGTTCCCACCGCCCCGTCTCACAGAAAGAGCTGCCCCGCGGGTGAGACAGGGTTAAAGGAGCCGCACCGGGGGGTGACTGTCGCCTCGGGTCACCGGAGGAGCTGCACTGCGGGACGGGCGAGGTGGGAACACAAAGTAGAAAATTAGGTAAATGGAATAAAAATCGGTCCTGAGGAGTCCCCGCTGCCCCGTGTCACTGAAAGAGCTGCGCCGAGGGAGGGGAGAGGTGCGAATAACAATAAAATATAGAGAATAAAATCAACCTATAAACCCTCATCCCCTCAGTCACTCCTGGACACCTCCGGGCATTATCCCGGCTCCCGGGGCTGTGTCCCGGGTCCAGCTGCTGCCATGGGGCGGGGCTTTGCTGCAGTTTGGTATCAAACCCAACAAATTGGGGAGGGGAGGGGACAGCCCTAGAAAACAGGATTTGGCCTCGGGCGCTTGGAGCTGCACGAGGGGGATAAAGGATCCCCGGCCCCCTCGGTGCCCCCAGCAGTGGCTCTGCCCCCCCAGAACGGGGCCGTGTCCCAGACCCCACGGTCCGTCCCGGGGTTCGGGCGGTGAGCGCGGAGCAGGCGCGGAGCTGCTGGATGGAGCTTCCAGCCCCGCCAGCCGGAGCTGGGATCCCTTGGGGCACGGCGCTGCCACGGACTGGTGTCCAGCGGCGCTCGGGCTCTGTCGGGAATGTCATCCAGAAGGACAAACTGCGTCCGAGCGGGCCGCCATTCCCACCACCCGCTATTTCTCCTCCCTTTTCCATGACGGATTTCACGGCGCTTCCTTTCCCCGCAGAGATGTGGAAAGCCAAGTCCCGGCTGCCCCCCCCGGCCGCCCCCAGCGCCTTCCACAGCTCCAGCCTCATCCCTCCTCCTCTTCCTGCCAGCTCGGAGGAAGGAGATTTCCCCCCAGCACCCGCTGCCCCCTCACCCTGTCCTGTTGTGCCCAGCTGGTATTTCTGGGGCCGCCTGCCCGCGCAGCCGGACCCGCCGTGCGCCGGCGTTTCCGAGGGAGCCCCATGGAATTCTTGCAAGGATTCCCGGGCTGGCCTGGCCCTGCCTGGGGGCCCGGGGCCACCAAAGCCGCTCCCTCACTGCCCTCCTCACCCGGGCAGGGCACAGAACACAGAAGGAAAGGCTGCGGGGTTGGGATAAGGGCAGGGAGAGGTCACTCACCCGCCGCTGTCATGGGCACAACAGACACGACCTGGGGAAATGATGGAATTTGTGACCAATCAAATCAGAGCAGGAGAACGGGAAGGAAATCAAATCCTAAAAAAATCATCGGGCTTCACTTCATCCCTGATTTCCTCCCTTTCCCCCCCACCCCGGTGGCCCAGGGAGATGGGAGTGGGGGTTATGGTCAGTTCATCCCATGTTTGTGCTGCTGCTTCACCCTCGGGGAGAGGAGTCCTTCCCCTGCTCCAGCGTGGGGTCCCTTTCCACAGGGTCAGTCCCTCCTCTGCTCCATCCAGCCTGGCTCCCTCCCACGGGAGACAGTCCTCCATGGACTTCTTCAACCTGAGTCCTTCCCATGGGCTCAGTCCCTCAGGAACAGGCTGCTCCAGTGTGGATCCCCCACGGGGTCACAAGTCCTGCCAGCAAATCTGCTCCAGTGTGGGCTCCTCCCTGGGCTGCAGGGGGGTCTCTGCTCCAGCCTGGACTCACCCACAGGTCACAGGCCCTTCAGCTCGAGTTCACACGGAGTTCCAGCCACCAAGGAGCCCCAGACTCTGACACACAGCCAGGAGCCCCAGACAGCACCAGCAGCTGCAAATTTCAGCAGCACATCCCAGACACATCTGTCGGTATCTCCAACACTCCCAGCCCCACCCTGGACACCAACAAAGGCTCTTGTGGTTTCACCCCATGCAGCCCCCAAGCCCCTCCTGGCCATTCCTCACTCCTCCACCAGCAGGACCCTGGAGAGAACTGGGAGGGGAAAAGCTGAAAAACCTGTGGGTTGAGATAAAGACACTTTAATAAGGACAAGCAAAAGCTGCACGCAGGAGCAAAACAAAACAGGGAATTCATTCCCTGCTTTCCACGGTTGGGCAGGTGTTCAGCACCTCCAGGAGAGCAGGGCCCTACCCCATGGAATGGTGACTTGGGAAAACAATCTCCATCACTCCAAACCTGTCCCGGCTGTGTCCCCTCCCAACCTCCCCCACACCCCCAGCCCCTCCCCAGTGTGTCTGTGCCAGGGGCAGGAAAGGCCTTGGCTCTGGGGAAGCTCAGCACTAACAAAACCACTTCTGTGTTCTCAAGCCTGTGCTCAGCACAAGCCCAAACACAGCCCCACACCAGTCCCTGCAAAGAAAATTAACTCCACCCCGGCCCAAACCAGCACATTCCAGCCCTTATTCCACACCAGTCCCATCATGCCCAGGCCCCACAGGACTCAATACAATTTCACCCCCCACCACCCCCTTCCCATTCTTTGCTATAACACACAGGTCTCCTTCCCTAAGTCTTTGCACCACCCCTGCAAAATGTCCATAAAATGGCCCCAAAATGTCTGTTGAATTCCCCCAGTCCAGTCCTTTGGGCTCCCCCTGTTCTGGGGGTCCCTCGGGGCAGGAGAGGGGCTGTGTGGGGGGAGTTCCTGGGCACCAAAGGCACCTCAGGTCGGGTCCCTGCTGCCCTGCAACTGCTGCTTGGGAGGCTCCTCCTGCACTGTTTGGGGTGGTTCCTGTGACAGGAATTCCTGTCCCACACTGGGCAGGTTTAAAAGGATGCACAGTTTGGGTTATACCCACATCGTGATAAACTGGTCCCAGCCCCTGGAACCAGGACACAACTATAAGTGCAAACAACGCTGCACTTATTGAAGTCCTTTGCCTCAGTTTTAGTTCTAGTCTATCTCATGATGAATGTATAGAGCTGCAGTCTCACTCTTTCCTTTATTTTCCTTCCATTTTGTAGAAAAAACCAAGTCTTTGTTTCTGGTGACCTGTTGTTCTGACTGAAGAAGTTTCCCCTTCTGTCAATGACAGCTCATGTGAAATCAACTCCCCCTGTCTGGAGGCTTTTATTGCTCTTCAGACTTAGGCAGCAAGTACTCCAGGGCTCACGAGCTCTTGCTGGACCTTGGCTGCTTTTCTATTTTGTCTGCCTTGCGTGCCAGGTGTTGTGTTTGGAATAGCCCACACCAGTGTCCAGCTTCAGATTACTCCAAGGGTTATTTTCCAGCTTTAATGCACAATACCTTATGAATGTCTTTGGATAATTTGCTTGGGATAGAGTTTGTTTCTGTATCAATTATGCTAGAGAAAAGCATCCATTTCTTAAACAAAGATAAATACCGAACTGTAAACTAAAAAAGCTCCACAGATGCCCCCAACCCCACAGATCCCTCCTGACCCCACAGACCCCCCCCAGCATCCTGCCAGATCCAGCTCCCATCCCCAGCCAGGCTCTGTCCTGGCTTCTCTTCCAGGACTGGCAGATAGACCGGACATGGATGTGAATCTCCCGTGCATACACTTGATGTGCTGCTCTTTTGTTGTTGCTCTCTAAACAAGGTTTATAGAGTGTTGTTCTTAGAAAGAAGACTTTTGCTTTTCTAGAGATTCTTCTCATGTAAATACATTCTATCTATGGTTTCTATGTTGTTGCTTTGTTGTTGTTCTGTAAATGCATTTCATAGATTGTTGTTGTTTTACAGGCCTGTACAATGTAAATCCATTTTATACATGTTTTTCTAAAGGCACGGGTCCCTGGGGGCGGGGGGACCTGTGCTCAGAGGGGTCCCCCTTGGGAAGGTGCCAGCCCTGGGCCAGCATTCCCCTGGGCCGTCGGAGAGCCCAAAGCCAAGTAAGGGATCCTCGTCCTGCCCGGATTCCTGCTGCTGGCAGCGGGCACTGGCCCGTGTCCCCCACTCAGAGTGACTCCTGGAACAAGCTGGTCTGGTGGCAGATGTCCCTGCCCATGGCAGGGGGGTCGAACCAGATGGCCTCAAAAGGTCCCTTCCAACCCAAACTCTTCTGGGATTCCATCACTCTGGGATTCTGTGCCCATCATGTCACATGGTCTGCAATGTCCCTTGGGTCAGTTGGGCTCAGCTGACCTACTTGGTTCCCCTCCCAGGGTCTTGCCCTCAGCTAAGGAAGGAATGTCCCAGTGTTGGTGCTGTGCTCAGCAGTGCCCAAAACACGGGTGTGTTCTCAACACCCTTCCAGCTGCCAATGCAAAGCACAGCCCTGGGAGGGCTGCTGTGGGGAACTGAACTGCAGCTCAGCCAGACCCAACACCAATATCTGTGGCACATATTCTATAGAATCCATCCTTAGGTGTTGTATGATAGATCTATAAGATATTACAAATAATAAGCAATAATAAGGCAAGTGTCCTCCTTAGGGACACACACTTCAGAAGGCAACTTGCACTTGACCCCCCCCCTTCAGCTTCGAGCCACCCGGTGCCACAGAGGGGGACAGAGCTCCTGTGGAACATTCTATTCCACTGACACAGAGCAAGGAATAAACCCAAACTATTGCCTGGGTTTGTTCCCTGGGGGTCTCTGCAGCAGCAAGCCCAGCACCACACTGACTGCTCTGGGCTGTGCAGGCATTTGTGCTTCTGCCTGTCTCACACACACACAAAACAGTCTGGTGTAGTGCTGCCCTGAGGAAAACCCCCCAACCTTGGTCCAGCTAAAGCCATGGAATTTGTCCCTGTTTCCCTTGGGTTCAGGGTCAGGCTGTGCCTGTGTCCAGCCCAGAGGCTCAGAAAAGCATTTCTCCCATCCCACTGCAATCTGCTGCTGCAGACAGGACCCAGGCCCTGGTGGCACTGGGAGTGAACAGCAGAGTGTTTCCAGGGGCTCTCTGAAGGAACACAAGTGTCCAAAGAAACCAGCACAAGTGTCCACAGAAGTCCCAGACCTTCATCCCTGAATGAGCTCGTTCAGCCCAGGAAAAACTGTCTAAGTTTTATTTCCATGGATGTCTAGAGATGAGTTAGGGGTAGCTCAGACCTTTTGGTGAGGAAGGAGTTGTTTACTCTTGAGCATTTGAACTCAGCCTTTGTTCCTGGTTTCTTCCCACTCTTTCAGAGCAGTTCATCTCCCAGGGTGAAAGCTCTGATTCCCCAGCACAGTCAGGTTCTCCTGAGCTCAGGATATTTCACTGGTCTCATTTTTCTCCAGTATTAATTCTGTGCCAAATTCTTGCTTCCTAGGTCAGTGAAATGTTAGAAGATAGAGAATCTCACCTTGATCTTGGACAGAGCATTTATAGAGTTCTTTATTCTATTGATTTCTTCTCTAATAGTTATGGATGACAGGACACTGTAAGAGATTGTTCCATCTGTGACTCACTTGTTTTTACATTAACAGGTGTAATGAACAATTGGTAATTGGCCGCCCTGCCGAGGCCTGAGAGGTGTTGATGGGGCAATTAAACACCTTGGGCAAGGCTTCTTCAGAGCAGTTTAAAGTTGCACAAGTGGCATTTAACCACTTCACACTAATGAGCCCAGTGACTGCACCAAAGGGCAGACCCGGACTTTAGCCTTTAGCAGGGCTGCCTTCATCCCCCTGGGGGACATTTTGTGCTGCTTGCTGCCTCCTGGAGAGTCTCCAACAGAAAGTTGCTACATTTTCCCACCCTGGCAGAGCCAGCCTGCCTGGATACCAGCTGCTGAACCAATCGGCCCCGTGGAAAGCTCTGCCCACAGCCGAGCTGGCCAGTGAGCGCCCACGGGGGGTGTTTAAGGCAGTGCCCAGAATTGTTGGGGGCTCCAGTCGCCCAGCGTCCCGTGCTGGCTGCTGGCCCCACTCCTCGCTCCGTCCTGCTCCTGTCCCACCTGCCTGCATCTCCTGCTCGTCTCCAGTCTGTTCACCACCTGCTTCCCTCCAGCGACCCTTCCCTGGCTGCTGAAAGCTGACTGCACCCGGTCCTCTCCCTGGTGCTGGTAAACTTTTTGCACTTTCCTTTTTATGCCTTTTTTTTTTTCTTCTCTCTCCCTCTTCTTCTCCCCCCCTCGCTTTTACCGTTCCTTATTGTTGCAAAGAAAGTTAATTGGCTGTTTGTGACCTAACACTGGAGTTTGTGCCTTAATCTCACCTTCGAAGTCCCCTAAAAAACCTCGTTACAGCCTCAGAAGGGTCTGTACCATCTAATTGCCGTAGTCAGCAGGATACCTCGAGGGCAGAGTGTTGGTCTCAAGCAGATCTTTTCTTCGTAGTTTGTGTTATTACTTTGGCGGCAGGAGTAATTAAACAAGGCGTGTGCTGTGCCCCCCCCCCCATTAGGAGAGGTGTGTGTGGGTCGTTTTCGGTGTCGGTGGACGTGAGTCATCCCTCGGGGCGAGGGGTGTAAAAGTTTAATTTTGCTGCGTCTAATTTTTGTTGTGAAGAATAAATCTCTTGGACCCCTCCCCAGGGGAGGAGCCTCTAACCCCGTGGACCCCTCCCAGGGGAAGAGCCTGCCCAACCCCTCTGAATTTTCAGTTCTTAGTTGGTAACACAGTTTTAAGTGGTAACTTTCTAGGGTGAGGAGTTTCCCTAAAAAGGCACCAATTTGTGTTGGAGAACATTACCTGGCAATTGAGTGTGTGAAGCAACTGGACGCAACGTGCTTTTGGGGAACTAAATACACAAGTCCAGCAGGCTACCCAAATGACCTTACAAAATAGATTAGCCCCAGACATGTTGTTATTATTAAAGGAACAGAGAGTGTGTGGTATGCTAAATTGATCAGAAACAGAATGTTGTATAACTCTTCATAATACCTCAACCACCACTGAGGAGGCACGAACCATAATGAAAGAAATAAGTGAGCACACACAAAACTTATTTCAAGCAATGCAACCCCGAGACCTTGTGGATGGTACATGGTTCAACTCCATCCTGGAGTCCTTAGAGCTCACGGGGTGGGGAAAATGGTTAACCCAAGTGGGCATGATGACTGTTATTGGATTATTGGTTTTGATTATTGGCATTGGCCAATTATTAAATGTTTGGTTAAGTGCTTGCTCACTTTGCTTTCCTATTCTGCTCATTACCTTCATCCCACCACCAGTGAAGTATGTTCTATTGATATTCCCCTCGAGTCACTGTCCAAGCACGGGGTGGAATAAGTCAGACCCCTCTACGTGTATTCCCCTCCCTTTCCTTTGTGGTTTTTTTGTTGTTTGTTTTGTTGTTATCTCTATGTCACCCCCAGTGAGGAGGGCTATAGTGATATTCCCCCGGTCAATGTAAAACCACAGAGTGGACCTAACATTTGGAGTTTTGTGCATTAATCTCGCCTTTGAAGTAATCCTCTAAAAGCACCTCGCTGCAGCCTCAGAACGGTCTGTAACAGCAGAGAAGGGGAAGCCTGGACAGGGGGGACCCCTGGAATCCACAGGACAACAAAGTGCAGAACCTGGAGAGGGGGAATTGTCTGGGAACGCAGCACCCCAAAGGCAAAAGTCAGAGGAGAAGGGACCCTTGGGACCCCCAACACTCCCAGCATCCCGAAGTGGGACCCCCAGCATCCCAGACAGGGGAGAGCCTCCGAACCCCAGAGGGGACAGACCAGAGAGGGGGAAGTCCCGGGAGAGATTTTTTGGGCTAATCTTTGTATTTTGGAGTATTTTTTAGCTGAATCTCAACTTCTTTGCCGTTTAGGGGACAGGGGTCTTCTTGCTATTTCTGAGGGGGTTTTTTGCCTGAATGTTGGTAGTTTGGGTTTTTCTGGGCTGAATCTTGGTGTTTTGGAGGTTTTTATGGTCACAGGATGCCCTTGTTTTCCCCCCCATCAGGATTTGTCCTTCCCAAAGCTTGGGCGGATGGAGGAGGAGGCTGTGAGGAAGAGGAAGAGGAAGATGCCTTGGGCCCCCCAGGCAGGTGAGGAGGAAGTCAGTGGCCCTTTGTTTTGGTCTTGTGCTGGCTCTGGCAGCCCAGCATGGCCCCGGCTGCAGGACAACCCCGCTGCCGCCGCCGTCCTGCCAGGGCCGGAGTTGGGGGGATGTCCTTGGCCTTCCCTCTGGGCCAGAGGCAAATCCCCTCCCTGTCCTTCTTGCTTCCTGCCCCAGGCCAGAGCTCGGATCTGGTGGAGCCTGAGCAGCCTCCCAGCAGGGAGAAGCCATTCTGGTGCTTGGAATGTGGGAAGAGGTTCAGGAAGATCTGCAATGTGATCCAACACCAGCACATCCACACTGGGGCACGTCTCTACACGTGTGTGGAATGTGGGAAGAGCTTCAGGCAGAGCTCCACCCTCTGCATCCACCAGCGCATCCACACTGGGGAACGGCCCTACGAGTGTGGGGAATGTGGGAAGAGCTTCAGGGACAGCTCCAACCTCCGCAGACACCAGCGCATCCACACTGGGGAACGTCCTTACAATTGTGGAGAATGTGGGAAGAGGTTTCACACCAGCTCAGATCTCCTCGTGCACCAGCGGATTCACACCGATGAGAGGCCCTTCCGCTGCACCGACTGCGGGAAGGGCTTCAAGCAAAACTCCCACCTTGTCACCCACCGGCGCATCCACACCGGGGAGAGGCCCTACAAGTGTGGGGAGTGTGGGAAGAGCTTCACCCAGAGCTCTACCTTGACCTCACACCAACAGACCCACGGCTAAGGGAGCCCTACCAGTGCCCCGACTGAGGGAAGAGCTTCGGCCACTGCTTCCACCCCGAATGAAGCCCCTGATGGTGAGGCAACCCCTGGAATCCAGTGACTGTCAGTCCATCCCTTTCGACCAGAAAAGGCCAGTCCCCTTTCCCAGGGGCAGGTTCTGCCAACAGAACCCTTCTTGGGGGTGTGTGGAGATTCCTGCCTTGGCTGGGGACCCCCCAAGGTCACTGCTGGAGGTTGAGAGCAGAGATCTCCCCCCGAGCGTTGGTCTGGGGGAGTTCCAACCATCTCTACTTAAGAATTCTTGCTTTTGTGTCAGCTTTAGTAGAATTGCTTCAACAATTGTTTTAGTGTAGAGCACTATCCTATCTTGTTCTGTACTCCTGGTAGTTTTAGTGTTTCTGTTGTGCAGTAAATAATTCTGATGAAGATCTTCTGTCTGATCATTTGTAACCCTAAATAATTCATTTCTATCAGTAGATCTGTTTTGCCATCATTAAAACCTGGGGGACAAAAGTGTTTCAGTCACACCTCTGTAATTCCTCTCAACTGAAAGTGTTGGCATAATCCAAGGCTGAGATTGGATCCAGCAGCCCCCAGCACCCCACAGGAAGTTGAGAGCTCAGGGGGGCCAAAATCTGGTGTCCAAAGACCCTCATGGGACTGTTGGACCCTCCAGACCATCCCCCCTTTTCCACCCTTTTCCCTGTTCCTCCCACTTTTCCATGGTCCCCTCAATTCCTCACCCTCCCTGGATCACTGGGGGTCACAACCCCCATTTTCCCCACTCTCCCACCCCTTCCACATCATCCTCCCACTCCCCAGCCCCCACATGCTCAGTTCGGGGGTCCCACCCTCCCCTTTCCCCACTTTTCTGACCTCTCCCACCCATTTCCCATCACCCCCCAAAACGTCAGATCCCTCCCCCTCCACTTTTGGGGAGTCCCACCACCCCTTTATCCCCTCTGACCCCCCTTTTCCCACCAACCTCCCCCTTCCCACCCCCCACTCACCCGAGAGCTCCTCGCCCGCAGCCGGGGGGGCTCCCAGCACCACCAGTGCCCAGAGAATTTGCCCCAGAAAAGGGGTTGGGTGGGGTCCTGGGTGGGCTCTGAGTGTGTTTGGGGGTGCTTTGGGAGCTCTAAGGAGGTTTTGGGGGGTCCCAGCACCTTTTGGGGTGAGCTGGGTGCCTATTGAGGGGCAGGTGCCCTCCCAAAGCCCCCCCAGAGCGGGTTGACACAGGGGGGACCCATTCCCGATCCATCCCAGGGCCTGTTCTGCTCCCCCCAAACTCGGCTCCACCAACGGGGACCCTCCAAGCCCCTCCCCCACTACCCCCCAATAACCGGGACAGGGGAGAACTGGGAAGCTTTACTGGGATCACTGGGAGCAGCCGGGTTGTGTCAGAATAAAAGCAGGGGAGGGGGGGACACACGACACCCCCCAAAATCAGGGCAGGGTTTGGGGGGTCCAGGCTGGGCCCGAGGCCCTGGGGAGGGGCTGCGGCCGCCGGCGGCTCAGGAGCTCTGTGGGGAGAGAAAAGGGGGTGACACCGGGGTGGGGGGACAGGGGGAACACTGGGATACACCGAGACCCAGACTGGATTCAGTGGGACCAGAACTGGGGCAACTGGGATCATACTGGGAGCACCTGGCAGCAGGTTAGAGGCAACTGGGGTATACTGGGAGTGACTGGGATCATTCTGGGAGTGAACGGAACCATAGTAGTGGTGAATGGGAGACACTGGAACCACGCTGGGGGAACTGGGGTCCTACTGGGAGCAGCTGGGCCCCTGCTTGGGTCGTACTGGGACCATACTGGGAGTGACTGCAATAACACTGGGAATGTGTAAGAGGGACTCCAGCCATACTGGGGATGACTGACATCAAACTGGATTCGTATTGGAAGTGTCTGGAAGTTATTGGGATCATACTGGGGGTGACTGGACTCATACTGGGATCATACTGGGAGCAACTGGGACCCATCATCATCATCATCATGGCCAATCTTTGCAAACGAAGATTTGGGAAAGGTCTCTACCCACGTTTGCTACAAGTGTGCTGGTGATACAGGGCTTTGCAAATGCGGGTGAGGCCTTCGAGCCTGCGCAGTGGATTTTTAGGTGAGACACAGCACGCGCTGAACTGAGCCCACCCTTTAATCCCAAGGTTCATCTGCCGGGGCCGAGCGAGCTGGGACGATGGCAGCGAGGTCCTCAGGACGTGGGTTTGTTTAGAGTGACCTTCTCTTAGATGGACGGCCTCACAGGGCTGAACGAGCTCCATCTGCCCGGGTTTAGAGTTGTCCTTCTCTTCTGTGTGTTCTGGGCTCCCCTCTCATCTCCCACCATGGCACGGTCGGCACAGGCGAAGCTCCCATTCTCTCGCTCCTTTCCCCAGCGCCCAGGGCCAGCCCGCGCCGCCGCCAAGCGCGTTCGGGGCCCGCAACTGGGACCGTGCAGGGGGCAAATGGCATCCTCCAGGCAGTGACTGGGGCCATACTGGACTCAGACTGGGAACCTTTGAGAGTGAAAGGAACCATCCTGGGGGTGGCTGGGAGCAACTGGGGCCACCTTGGGGGCAACTGGGATACTATTGGGAGTGACTGGGATCATAGTGGGAGTGACCAACACCATACTGGAATCATAGTGGGAGTGACTGTAAGGGACCAGGATCAAACTGGGAGTGACTGGAACTACGCAGGGGGGAACTGGGAGCCAGTGGGGCCATGCTGGAAGCCAACTGGGAACATACTTGGAGCAACTGGGATCATGCTGGAAGCAACTGAGAGTAACTGGGAGTGACAGGGTGCATGCTGGAGGCAACTGGCATAAACTGGGAGTGACTGGGATCATAGTGATGGAAACTGGAGCCATCCTGGGGCAAGTGGAAGTAACTGGGTGCAGTGGGTTTCTGTGGCTGGGTTTTGGTAGCTGGGGGGCTACAGGGGTGGCTTCTGTTAGAAGCTGCCAGAAGCTTCCCCTGTCCCATGGAGCCAATGCCAGCCGGCTCCAGGACGGAATTCCTGCCGCTGGGCAAGGCTGAGCCAGTCAGGAGTGACAGTAATGCCTCTGGGATAACATATTTAAGAAAAAGAAGGAATTCCAGCCAGGGAAGAGCAGAGTGAGAACATGGGAACAGCAATGCAGACCCAAGGGCAGTGCAGGAGGAGGGGCAGGAGGTGCTCCAGGCGCTGGAGCTGAGGCCTTGCAGCCCGTGGGGCAGAGCAGGGTGGGGCAGCTGTGCCCCTGCAGCCCATGGGGGAGCATCGGGGTGCAGAGACCCCCCTGCAGCCCCTGGGGGAGCATCGGGGTGCAGAGACCCCCCTGCAGCCCATGGAGGCTCCACGCTGGAGCAGGTGGATGCAGGAAGGGGGCTGTGACCCTGTGGCAGGCCCAGGATGGAGCAGGGTCCTGGCAAGGACCTGCAGCCCATAGAGAGGGAAGCCCAGACTGGAGCAGGTTTATCCCAGGTAGGACCCATGGCCCCTGTGGGGGACCCACGCCGGTACAGCTCATCTGTGAGGGACTGACCCCATGGAGGAGTGACCCACGGGACAGCAGGTTGGGAGTCTTGTTTTGCCTGTGAAGGTGATCAGTCACTGACCTCTCCCAGCTCTATCTCTACTCATGAATTCTTAGCTGTTTTTTTTTCTCTCTGTCCAGTTGCAGAGGGAGAGTGAGAGAGCGGCTTTAGTGGGTACCTGGTATCTGGCCAGGGTCAACCCACTACAAGAATAGAAAAAGAAGTAATTTTTTTGGTCTTGTTCTGATGTGGTTAAGGAGCTGGAAAAACAAGACTGGTGCAGGGAGGTCCAAAGCACGGTTTTGTGTCTGGATGATGGAGACATCACATTTAGAGGGAGACAGACTCTGCAGTTGCTTTCCTAGACTTTGTCCCACCTTAATGGTGTTTTTCCACCCACAGCAGCGTTGCTGGGAGATGTTGCAGTGGCACATCCACCCTTCTCTGCCAGGGCAGCATCTTGGCTCTTCCCACCCCACCATGGATTTACCATTCCTGTGGCAGGGACTTGTCCCCACCTGATATCCGAATGGGAAATGCAACTCCTGTGGGTGGCTTTTCATGGTTCCACCACAGACTGGCACAGATTCTGATCCACCTTTGAGAAATTGTGTGGTCGACGTGTTCTGGATAAAGCTGTCCCACCTTTGCACGTTGTGACTCAGGAGTTTCGGTGGCCAGTTTGTGTGTCAGAAGCACTCAGTATTAAAACGTAGGAAGTTGCACATTTGCACAAATCTGCACGAGCTCAATGCCCTGCGTACCCGCACAGGCTTTTCTGTCTCGAATCCTGCTGATTCCGTGCCTGGGACTGGATTTATTTCAGCAGCTGAATGGTTCACTGGAGGACTAATTGGCTCTGGGAGCTCCAGTCCTTTGCAGCAAGATTATTGGCGTGCTGGCAGGAGCAGCTCCCTTCCTTCCCTTCCCCCTTCATTATAAAACATGAACTATAGAGAAACCAAATACCACATGGCTCCTGTGCCGAGCCCGTCAGCCTTGCGCCTCCCTTGCCGTTACCGGCGCCCCCTTACGCCGTTTGCGTAGGGCTGTGGGCAACGGCAGAGCCCCTTACGCCGTTTGCGTAGCGCTGAGGGCAGCGGCGTTAGGAGGAGATTGGGATGGACTGGGAGCCCTTAGGAGGGAACTGAGAGCCCTTAGGAAGGGACCGGGGCAAACTGGGAACCCTTTGGAGAGGACTGGGATGAACTGGGAAAGGTCCGCGAGCCCTTAGGAAGCCACCGGGGCCCTTCCGCCATTTGCGTAGCGCTGAGGGCAGGGCCCTTGCGCCATTTGCGTAGCCGTACGCAACTGGCGTAACTTGCTCTATTGCCGTTACCGGCGCCCCCTTACGCCGTTTGCGTAGCGCCGCGGGCATTGCCGGCCCTCTTACGCAGCTTGCGTAGCGCCGCTCCATTGCCATTACCGGCGCCACCTTACGCCGTTTGCGTATCCCTGCGCCGTTTGCGCAGCGCGGCGGGGGCGGGCCCGTATCCCCCCGTGCTGATGTTTATTTATCAGTGTCCGGGCGCTCGAGCCCTCAGCCCCACACACCCACGGGCCCCACGGCAGCGCGGGGGAGGATCCCGGGGGTGTCCAAAAGCTCCTCCAAAAGTCAGTTTATGCTGCCAGCTGCCCGGCACGCATTTGCTGGGGGGAAGCGGGAGACCTTGACAAAGCACCCAAGCCCAGAATCGTTCGACTTGCAAGGGGCCTCTGGAGATCATCCGCTCCAACCTCCCTGCCAAGCCAGGCTCACCTGAGGCAGCTCACACAGCAATGCAAAGTCCGGGGAGCTTTGCAATGCCTCCGCAGACGGACATTGCAGCACCTTCCTGGCAAGCCTGTGCCAGTGCTCTGCCCGCCTCAGTGTGGAGAAGTTCTTCCTCCTCACCTTGAGGGAGATCTCCTCAAGAAATGTCCCTCACTCCTTTCTCATCTGCCAGGCAAACCCCAAGTTGGACATCGGGAAGCCAGAGCTGACAGGCCTGGAGGGACTGGAGGCCATCCCAAGCCAGCAGAAGGTGCTGGAGTGGCTTGAAGCCCATTTCCCCTATGACACCTGGGCCTTGGCCACAAAGGACTGACACTACACCAGCCACACCGAGGATGAGCCAGCCACGTCCCAAAGTCCGGCGCTGCCCCAGTGGGGGCAGGCCTGGCCCAGCTGTCCCGGAGAGCAGCAGCCAGGCCAGGCCGGCACCGCCACAACCAGCAGGGCTGGCTGTGCTCTGCCCGCTCTGCCCTGGCAAGAGCCCTGGGCGCCGGCGCTGCAGGCAGGAGCTTGCCTGTTGCCCGCACGGCCCCTTGGCCACGCATCTCCTCCTGCCACGGCTACTCACGGCCCGGCGCCACGGCAGCCACGCTCCCTGTTGGGCAGGGTGCTCAGGCCTGTGCGCAGGCTCTTCCTCGGCACCCGTGTCCCACCGCAGCAGGAGCAGCAGGGCCGGGCTGACAGCGCCAGGCAGCTGCCTGGAGGTGACCCTGCTGAGCCTCAGCGGCGTCCGGCTGAGAGCGCGGCACAGGGAGGCACCCCGGCCATGGCTGCAGGGACAGAGCCTCAGCCATTGGGCTGCCCCAGGTGCACCCTGCCAGACTGGGCTCACCCAGTCATTCTATGACCAGCCTGGGAGTCCCCAAAAGACACCTTAGGGCTTCAGCTGGTTCACAGCTTTAGCACAGTTTGCCCATAGATGGTAGGCTAGAGATAGGTTAGATAGATTATAAAATAGGTAGACACTTAGACAGATAGATAGATCCATAGATAAATACATAGATAGATACATTGATAGATCCAGAGCTAGATAAATCCCTTTTTCTCTCTCCCCTTATGCCAAGGCCCCAGGGGCAGAGGCAAAGGACCACTTGAAGAAGGGGGAAAGCCAGACACAAGTCTAGCAAACAAAAACAGAACTCCACTCAGAGCATGAAAAGTCTCTGGGATCACTCCCCAAAAACACCCAGCTTGGGGCTCTTGGCCTGGGCTACAAGCACAGCCACCTCGGGCTTCTCAGAGTCAGCAAAGGAGCGTTTGGAGGAGACTGCAGTGGATTGGACAAAAGGAGGAGAAGGCGGACAGAGACAGGAGTCAGGGGCAGTAGGGGTGCCCCAGCCCCCCGGGCTCTGCCCCTCTGTTGCAAACGCCTCTGGCTTCTTTTGCACAGACAGTGTAGGAGCACCTGGAGGAGACCTCGGTGTTCCTCAACCAGACGACAGGAGGAGACGGCAGAGAGAGACCGGGCTCACACAGGGCTGACCAGCGACTCAGGGGGCTCTACGCCTCAGGGCTCTGGCCCTGTGTTGCAAACTCATCTCACTTCTGCCTCGGAACCAGTGGAGGAGCACCTGGAGGAGACCTCGGTGTTCCAAGGACAGGGACTCCCTGCTGACAGTCACCATGTCAGACAGGGAGGAGGAGGGGCCCCCGAAGAGAGGGAGCCAGGGGAGAGCAAAGTGCCCCTCCCACAGCCTGGCAGAGGGGCTGTGGGGGCGGGCAGCACAGGTGCCATGCCCGGGGCCATTGTCTCTCTCCCCTCCAGCACGCCTGCTGTGTCAGCCATCAGAGGCTGACCCGAACATCTGCAGGGAAAAAATTTTCGTACTTGGGCTCTGTGTCCACAAGCTCTGCCTGGTGAGTTGCTCTGTGGGCTCCCTCCATTTTTTGACAGGCAGTCCCTGCCACTCTCTCCTCATCAGTGAGTGTCATTTTCGGGGGCTCGTGGCCAGACAGTCAGGACTGGAGCCTTCTGACAGCTCCAGGGAACCTGAGACCATCAGCCCCAACACAGGCAGCCTGGTGCTACCAGGGCTGTCTCCCAGTTCTCCAGCACTGGAGACCGTCAGCCCCAGCACCAGCACCCAGGTGCCATCCCCTGGATCTTCAGCACCACAGACCAGCAACCTCCATATCACCCAACAGGCAACATTGGAACAGTCTCTACAATCTCCCTCACAGGAGACGAGCAGCTCCAGCTCTGACAGTCAGGTAACATCAGGGTCATCCCACAGCAGCTTCCCAGAAACTGAGGACAGCAGCTGCTCCAGCAGTCGGGGGCCTGACCGCCGGCAAAACCACTCCCGCCGGCAATGTTGGGCCCAAATTCCACACCTTCAGTCCAGAAGTCCCCAGGACAGGAGCCATGTGCCAGCACCAAGTCCTGGGAGGCGAAGGCCCAGGCAGAGACAATCAGGGACATCGCGCAGGCGAAACCGCTCCCGCCTGCAACGTCAGACCCCGAATCCATCCGGACGGTCCAGAAGTCGCTGTGACAGGAGCCACGTGAGATCACCAAGGGCTGGGAGGTGCAACAGTGGCCAGGAAGCATTGAGGACATCGAGATGAGCTGTCAGGGCTTTCTGACACAGGGCTGCCTTGTGCCCAGAGCCCACTGTGACACGGCGGCCAGCCCCCCTGGATGTGGGGGGATTGGAGGAGCCCTGGGGTGCCCAGTGCCAGGAGAGCAGCTCCCGCAGGAGG
>NW_020925831.1:0-7543 GCF_003984885.1 Neopelma chrysocephalum
CCCCAGCTGGACGGACGACTGTGGGCTGCAGAGCTGCACGGGTCGACACACCGGAGAAGGTGAGCAGCTGGGGACACTCCTCACCCACCCCAACACCAACACCCCAACATTCTTAACAGAAAAGGGAGGATTTCCATAACACCGAAATGGGACTCACACTGTCCACCTCCCAGAAATTTGTGTATAGACGCCTCAAAGACTTTATTATCGAACATGGTCACCCCCTAGATAAAAAATCTGCCAAGGCACTCGCCAAATGGCTGGATAATAAAAGCCACAAATTAACTGATAACACCACAGCCGAAGAGTGGCAAGCAATTGGTTACAGCCTGTGGCGTGATAATGAAAGGGGGGACCGAAAGGCAAAAGAGGCGCTCATTGCCTGGAGGCTAGTTCTGATGGTGCTACAGCACCAAATGATGAACGAGAACAGCAGCCTCCATGTACCAGCCACAATTCAAGAAAAATCAACTACGTCACACCTATCGCGGCACACACAAGATGGCGGGAGGGAGAAGACATCATCACGACGAGCACAAAATGGCGGCGAGGAGGAGGGAGACGGGAGACGCGCGGGACGGAGGCGGGAAAAGACACCGCGGGAATCATCAGCGCGGGATAGGAGGGGGCGGGCCCTCATAGCACCACCCTCCAGACCACCTCCACCTCCTCCTGCGCGCGTCAGAGACCCCTCCCCTGAGTCACCCACGTGTTCGTCCACTCCCTCCAGCTCCGCCTCCTCCCCTGAGAGGTCATCTTCCGGGGGTGAAAGGGGGGCGAGGGGCGGGGCCAGGCCAAAGGCCAAAGCCGGCTTCCGGCAACATGGCCGCGCCCATAGGGCCCACAACACCAAGGCCTACCCCGCCTGCCGCTACACCGACACAGACAATGACACAGGCCATACCCAGCGCTCCCCTGAAAGGCGCAACGAGATGCCTAACATCTGGAAGCCTTTCAGGGAGGAAGCAGCTCAGGCCAATGACACTGAGTTTCTTAAAGCTTTTCCGATATTTTTGGAAGAAGGAAAGGCTCCGGAATGGAGACCGATCTCATACCCCATGCTAAAAGACATCAAAAAAGCGATGGTTGAGTACGGCTTGGGAGCGCCATACACGATCGGTCTCCTGGAGTCCTTCTTCCTAGCATACCTACTAATTCCATACGACATAAGAGCAGTAATTAATGGACTTTTTACAACCATTCAGTCCTCAGTATTCGAGGCTGAATGGAAGAAATTAATTGTGACATACGTAAACGAAAAGATGGAGAGAAGGGGAATTCCAGTAAAACAAGCAATAGACATGCTTTATGGAGAGGGAAGCTATTCAACCAGAGGGGATCAGTCAAGAATTGAACCCAAATTCCTAGAAATTTCCAAAGAATTGGCATTGGAGGCTGTAAAGAGGGTGGCGGATGCATATGTCCAGACACCTTCTTTCACTTTAATTAATCAAGGCCCAAAAGAACCCTTCATAGATTTTATTACAAGATTAAAGGAAGCAATTAAAAGACAAGTTAATCAGAAAGAAAGCCAAGAAATTCTATTTAATAAATTAGTCATTGAAAAAGCAAATGAAGATTGTCAGAAAGCACTAAAGATGCTAAAAGATCCCTCTCTGGTTGAAATGATCGAAGCCTGTAAAAACATTGGCTCTAACTCCCATAAAGCACGCCTATTGGCTGCTGCTTTTACTGGACCCCAGACATGCTTTAACTGTGGACAGAAAGGCCATTTCAAGAAGCACTGCCCTAAATCTACCTCGGAACCCAACCTATCTAATTTACCCAAATCCCTCTGCCGGAGGTGTGGGAAGGGTTTTCACTGGTCCTCGGCCTGTAGGTCGGTGACCAACATAAATGGTGAACCCCTTCCCCCCAGAAAATCTCCCGGAATAAAAAGAAAAGTCACCTTCAGCTCCCTACCCGACCTACTCCAGTGCTCTTGTGAGCACTCGGGAAACGGGGAGCAGAGCGCTCAGGGGGGCGCGAGGACACAAGCAACCCCTCAGCTACGTTCCATCTTGCGCCAAACACCGCGCCCGGCTACCCCGTAACCGGGAAACCTCCGGCAGACCTTGTTCCTTCTCAAAACCAATGTATCCCCCTGAATTGGATAACCCTTTCTGTCACACACCCATTAACTTCTCTAAATCAATGTAAGCAAATAGTTAAGGTTGTACCATCTATAGAAATAGACCCAAACACAATATACCTAATAGTCTCTCATCTTTCGGCGGTGGCAAGGGGCATTTTTGTAGCTCCTACACTCCTGACAGGGTTGACGAGTTCCAACATCGCAATTTGTCTAACTGTCCATCTTCCACCCATACAGCTGGAGGACCGCTTCCCGGTGGCCAAAATGATCCCCACTGACGATCTTCTCTGTGCGGTGTCGTGGGAAGAAGAACAGAGGAATGACTCGCTGACGGAAGTCCATTGGGCAACCTCAGTGAGGACCTCTCGACCCTTACTAACGTGTCGTGTTCTTTTCCCCTTGTCTAGACACCCACAGAGGGTGACAGTAGAGGGACTTTTGGACACGGGAGCGGACGTTACCATCGTCGCCTCCAAGGACTGGCCACATAGTTGGCCAGCCCACACAACGGACATCAGAGTCAGCGGTGTGGGAGGAGTTCAACACCCTGTTAGGAGTCGTGAAATAGTGACAGTATACGGGCCAGAGGGCAGACCTGCATCTCTCCAACCGTACGTACTAAACATACCAGTTACATTATGGGGGAGAGATGCCATGGAACAGTGGCAACTGACACTTGGGACAGAGGAAAATTTTTAGGAGGGGTCACTGAACAAGTGCAGCTGCCCAAACTGGTCTGGAAAACAGAAACACCAGTTTGGGTAGATCAGTGGCCCCTTCCCAAACAAAAGCTGCAAATTCTAAATGATCTGGTTAATCAAGAATTGGCTAAAGGACACTTGGAGCCTTCCACCAGTCCCTGGAACACTCCAGTGTTCGTGATCAAAAAGTCCTCAGGTTCCTGGAGATTTCTCCAAGACCTGCGCAAAGTTAATGAGGTCCTAGAACCAATGGGAGCCCTCCAGCAGGGAATGCCTTCTCCATCCATGCTCCCTGCTGAATGGCCCCTAGTGGTGATTGATATTAAGGACTGCTTTTTTCACATATATTTAAATCCGGCTGATTCGGCTAAATTCGCATTCTCAGTCCCAGCCATCAACGCCTGTGAACCCCACCGCAGGTTCCAGTGGAAAGTGCTTCCTCAAGGGATGAAAAATTCTCCAACACTTTGTCAGATGTTTGTGGCAAAGGTGTTGGAACCAATCAGAAAGAAATTTCCGCAATCAATCATCTTCCATTATATGGATGATGTATTGATTTGCGCAAAAACTAAATTATCAGTCAGACAAACATTAGACGCTACAATTGCGGCCCTAAATTCAAATGGATTGGAAATATCCCCTGAAAAAGTACAGAGAGAAGCACCTTGGAGGTACCTCGGACTCCAAATTAACGCAAAAACCATAAAACCTCAATCAGTTGAAATTGACAGAAAAGTCCGAACTTTAAACGACCTCCAAAAGTTACTGGGAGCGATCAATTGGATCAGACCTGTGCTGGGGATCACAACCGGTGATTTGCACCCACTGTTCGAGCTTCTAAAAGGAGATGCAGATCTGTCCTCCCCCAGATTTTTGACATCTGATGCCAGGAAAGCCCTTGCCACCGTTGAAACCAAAATATCCGAGAGACAATCAAATCGAAGGATGGAGGGACTGCCATCCTCACTAGTCATCATTAAAGAAAGAAATCAACCGTTAGCTCTATTGGGACAATTCACGACAGACAAAAAAGACTTCTGTCTGTGGGAGTGGTTGTTCCTCCCCCACCAATTTTCAAAAACAATTATAACAATAGCAGAAATGATTGGCAAACTAATTTTCAAAGGCCGCACCAGGTGTTTAGAACTCAGTGGAGAGGAACCAAATTACATCTACCTCCCACTGACTTCTGAACATCTGGAACAACTGCTGCAAAATTCCATTGACTTTCAAATCGCCATCGGGGGTTACCCGGGAGAAATAAAATTTCACATCCCGGCGTGCCCATTTTTACAGAGATTAATCTCAATCCCCTTAAAATTAAAAATTATGCAATCAGATCTACCCATTAAAAATGCAAAAACTATTTTTACCGATGGTTCAGGGAGAACCGGAAATGCAGTAATCGTTTGGAAAGAAAAGAATAATTGGCACCAAGATATCCATAAAGTACAAGGTTCTCCACAAATTGTGGAATTATCAGCAGTTGTTCGCGCCTTCCAAATTTTTAACAAAGAACCCATTAACATTATTTCAGATTCGGCATACGTTGTGGGCATTGTAAAACGAATTGAAAATTCATATTTAAAAGAAGTATCTAATGAAAAATTATCTAATCTGTTGAAAAAACTATTATTTCTAATAGAAATTAGAGAGTTCAGATACTACATTGTCCACACGAGGTCCCATACTACTCTACCAGGTCCTGTGGCTGAGGGGAACCAGATCGCCGACCATCTGGCAGGTATGGTTGTCACCCCAAATCTTTACCAACAAGCAAAAATTTCTCATGAATTTTTTCACCAGAATGCGCGATCGCTGAAAAAACAATTTGGCCTCAAATTAACACAAGCAAAAGAAATTCTAAAAGCATGTCCTGATTGCCAAAAAATTGCCCCATTGGTTCCAGAGGGGACAAATCCCAGGGGGCTGACAGCGCTAGAAATCTGGCAATCTGATGTTACACATGTACCAGAATTTGGCAAATTAAAGTATGTTCATGTATCTGTGGACACATTTTCAAAAATGATCGTAGCCACCGCACATTCTGGGGAAAAAAGCAGAGATGTCAAGAAACACTTCCTGTCTGCTTTTGCTAGGATGGGAGTCCCCAAACAAATTAAAACTGATAATGGACCATCCTATGTATCAGCAGACACGAAAAAGTTTTTTGATGATTGGGGAATTCACCATACCACTGGAATTCCTCACAACCCCACAGGACAGGGTATAGTAGAGCGGGCCCACCAAAACATCAAAAATTTACTTAATAAACAAAAAAGGGGGAGTATTGGCCTAACTCCTCAAGAAAGATTGGAAAAAGTCATGTACGTATTAAATTTTTTAAATTTAATAGAGGAGCACGAAACTCACACAGACAGAAGTCCCATTGACAAACATTTTAAATCAGAGAATGTACCAAATAATCAGAAAGCAAAAATCATGTATAGAGATCCGATAACAGAATCGTGGACGGGCCCTTTCTCCCTGATCACATGGGGGAAAGGGTACGCATGTATTTCAGGAGTGACAGGACCGAAGTGGGTCCCAACCAGACGGATAAAGATATACCAGGAACGAGACACGACATGTGGACCATCTATCTCTCCGCCTTCTTCATCATCACCCTAAGGCTCACCGACATCTCCACATCTTTCCCCCTGAAGAACTGGATGCAACAACCCACCGACAATCTGTGGGTAACGTTGGCCAAAGCCACTGGAACGGACACCCTGTGTCTGGCCCAGTCAGGTGCTGGCAATCCCTTCCAAACCTGTCTTGTAGGTGTCCCTATTTCTTCTGTTAATGATTGGAATACGTTCTTACCACTAACCCGAATTACAGACCCTCTTCCTTTCACTTCTGCTACTCTTGCTCAGGCTGTTTCTCGCACCCACCTTTCCCCTGATCCTCCCCAAGAAATTGATCTTTTTGGTTCTGTCCCTACTAACACTTGCATTCTATTTCACCGCTACACGGAACCCAAATTGTTTACCCCCTTCAATGTCTCTGCTAACAAGCCCATCTATCGCGAGCTTCCTTCCTCGTGGTGCAACCACTCTGTTATCACTGCGGTAACCACGGAGACAATACCGAGGTGGAGGAGACTCCCCCAAGGGTTTTTCCTTCTGTGCGGGGATCGGGCTTGGCAGGGGATTCCTGCATACCCAGAGGGTGGTCCTTGCACAGTAGGAAAACTTGCCCTTTTTAATCCGGCTAAATTTCAGCTACCAGATCAAACCTTCCCCCCACAAGACCAAACTCCAAATTCTCCTTTGTCAAAAATTAGTAGAACCAAAAGAACATTTGTCCTGTATGAACGCCCAGTCCTCCCAAAACAAACCACTCGTCCTACACCTCCAAAACCCCCAGTACCTCTTGCCGCTCCAGCTCCCAAAACACCTCCTCTCCTTGTTCCACCCTCTTGGACCGCTCCACCACCCTTACCATTCCCTGAGGACTGCGATTCCCACATTTACATCTGGCCTCGCATAAAAAATTTCTGGGCTTCCTTCCCATTTTCAGGAATAGGAACAGCTCACGCACTATCTCTTCTCACCCACCTCGGTTGCTGGCTCACGAAGGAAGCAAATGCAACTACAACAGCGATAGAAGGATTGTTAGCAGACACACAGAAATTAAAAGAAGTTAGTCTACAGAATCGTGCAGCTATTGACTTCCTACTCTTGGCACACGGACATGGGTGCCAGGAGTTCGAGGGCATGTGCTGCATGAATTTTTCAGATCATGCACAATCGATTCACCAAAGCATTGATCGGTTGAAAAATTTAGTTCAAGATATCCGTCAATCCCATAGTGAGGGATTAGACGGACTCTTCGATTGGCTTAAATTCCCTTCGATCCCTAATTGGCTCAGAAAGATATTAATCATGGCTCTGATTTCTGTGGGTGGTCTTTTTGCCCTGTGCACTTGCTTGCCCTGTCTTTTTGTTTGCTTTCGCCAGCTGTTCCTGAAATCAATCAACGCCAACGTTGTGTCAATAAACAAAGAAGGGGGAGATGTGGAGAATCAAATGTCGGACTGGGAAAGATACAAGGCGTGGAGAGAACTGTATGGAAACTGAATGGACTATGAACTTTGAACACACCGAATGGACTTTCTCATCACGGACTGACTGTTATTTTCCCCAGTTATATTGTGTTATTTGTTCTTACTGTTGTACCCCTGTTTGTCACTGGTTTTCATGAAATTTTAATGTACCCTCCATGTTAGCCCTTCTTCTCCCTCAGACTTTCCCGCCTAAAGTTGTTTACTCCCCTGTTCTCCCCTGCTTTCCCGCTCCTCTGCCACTGACTGGCTGAGGTTTGCCGCAGTGCAGAGTGAGCTCCCATTGGCCCTTTCCCCTAGATACTCCAGAGTTACACCTACCTCTCCCTTGTCCCCCAATCCTTACTCTCCCTGAGCTGTCAGTCCCATGCTCCTCCCCGGTTCTGAATCCTCCCCACAGACCTACCCTATTTAAGTCCCTGCTCTCCCTTAATAAATCGGCATTGCTTCACCAACCTTCATCTGTGTACGGACCCTCATTCGCAGTGCCGCGTCCCCATTCCCTTACCCCTCGGACCGTGGCAAGTGGCGCCCAACGTGGGGCACAGTTGAAGGTCTCTCACATTGAGAGAACTCCTGTGCCTCCACTTGGGTTCAGACGTCGCCGGGAGAGGTGATCGTCCCGCCGGTCCCCCCCAGCTGGACGGACGACTGTGGGCTGCAGAGCTGCACGGGTCG
>NW_020925832.1:0-3526 GCF_003984885.1 Neopelma chrysocephalum
TTAGCGTGAGACCAGAGTTATAGAATCTTTGTCATGTCCTCTTTCTATTAACCAGGTTTCTACAATATTTACCACACAAAACTATTCACTACCATAAAACAGGTCGCATCCCAATGCGAACGATGTCTGAAGAACAACCCAAATACAGGGACCAAGATACACCAGGGAGCAATAAATCGAGATAAATTCCCAGGTGAAGCATGGCAAATTGATTTCTCTGAACTCCCAAGAAAAACGGGGTAAACGTACCTATTGGTACTAACTGATACATTTTCTGGGTGGCCTGAAGCGTTTCCCTGCAGAACGAATAAAGAGAGGGAGGTAACTAAAGTCTTATTAAATGAAATTATACCACAGTTTGGAGTACCAAGGAGTATATCCTCAGACAGAGGTTCGCATTTTTGTGCAAAAGTTGTGAGAGCAATAAGCAAAGCATTGCAGATTAAGTGGCAATTACATACCCCCTACAGGCCCCAAGCCAGTGGGCAAGTAGAAAAGATGAATCATCTTATCAAACAACAAATTGCTAAAATATGCCAAGAAACTAACTTACAATGGTACCAAGCTTTGCCTATTGCTCTGATTAGATTGAGAGTCAAACCTCGATCAAAGGAGAAGTTGAGCCCGTTTGAAATTCTGTATGGTAGACCTTATGCTATGCAAATTGTAAATAGTGATGCTATAGACCAAATAGGTAATCAATATATATATGATTATGTAATCGCTGTAGGAAAACAGTTTGATAAGAATGCTACAGTAGTAATAGAACACCAGCCCAAGCAACCTGACTGTAAATTGCATCCATTTAACCCTGGTGATTGGGTGTATGTTAAGAATCTTTTAGGAAAACCCCTACAAGAGAAGTGGGAGGGACCTTTCCAAGTGCTGCTGACCACCTTCACCGCGGTTAGGATCAAGGAGCGACCTACATGGATTCACTACTCTCGGGTCAAGAAAGCTCCAGAGGATAAGCAGGAAGACCCGACATCATGAATCCGACGCCCTTCCGAACCGTTTCAACCCTGACCATTGGACTTTTGATAAGTATTGTTCTATCCCAAAACTCTACTTCAGAAGGACCGTGGTCTAGTGCATACAAACGACCACCCTTGGAAGAAAATCCATACTTTGAGATGTACGCATTACGTAACAAACAACCTTACACGCTAGAATGGAATAGCAGAGACCATTTCATAGCACAGAAAGGTGACCATATTCAAATAAGATGCCGAGAGGTTGAAACCCTAATAGGAACAACAGATAGACTAACACTGACGATTAAATCTAGACCATATGAGTCTGACCATAGACAGAATGGGCTGATCACTCATAGCCAGGTGAAGAGTGGCAAGCCCATTGTTTGGATTCAACGAAGGGAACCAGTTTCATGCCAATGGGACAGTTTTGAAGGGGGAAGAGCTCAATGTGAGATTCTATTTGAGCTAGATCAAACAATGCACTTCGAGTGTAATAGAGATATTAAGATCCCTAAACCCATTCCTGAAGAAGGTGTTAGAGGCAGTGAAGGCTATGGAAGGGTCATATTAATAACAGATCCAATTGCGAACCCATCACGTGAAATTACTCCGCCTGTAGAATGTAAAAGAGTACATAATTTTACCTTTATAGGACCTCAAGTAATAAGACAGTCAAACGAACTAAAGTTGCTGTTAGATCCTACATATTCTCTGAAGAAAATACAGATGAACATTCAGACAGACATTACACATTTACAGGGAAATTGTCAGCCGTTTGTACAGCAAAGCCTCAAAGGCTGGAATGCTTGGTGGCAACTAATTAATTTTACTTATGATCCACAACAAGAACATGTTGAGGTCTATGTCCTCACTATCAGTGCTGCAGAAGAGAGAGCTATATTCCCCATTCTGATATTAGGAGCTATACATCGGAATGTCATTGTCAAACCTGTAGACCATAACGTCTGGGCAAACTATGACAGCACTAAGAACAAGTGGCAATCAATTAGCACAGAAGCATGTATTCCTAAAGGGTAATTAGGTTATATTTGTGAAAATGCCGTTGTAGAAGCTGAAGACTTATGCTTAGATGCTGAAGACAGTGTATGTACCTTTGAAATGCTTCCGCACAATAGAACACGATCACAAGTATTCTATTTAGGAAATGGATGCGCTTGTATTAGAACTGCTTGCAATGACGTTATTATAGATAATTGTCTTGAAGTGACTAACGATACAAATGTTTGCATATGTAACTTCACAAAAGTCATAGGTTGTGACTTTGGCTACACCGCTCCCATAACTACACAGCAATTAATCGAAGCGGAGTATACTTTATATCATGAGATACCCAAACTACAGATAGGCATGGATACTAAGCTTCTCAAAGAAATGCTTGTGCATCCTGAAGTAGAAAAATTAGTTCAAAGGGTGAACCAAACGACTCGACGCATGTTGTGGCAAGTAGAACATAATTCAAAAGGTATAAAGAATATTTTGATGAAAGTTGCACAAGTAGGTCAACATCACTGGTGGGACATCTTCACGGGATACTCTCCAACAGCAACACAGGTTTTTCACTACTTAGTACACCCCATATTGATTATAACTATATCCATACTCCTGTTAACCCTTATGAATATATGCCTGTGGTGTAAGTTAAGGTCCATGGTTAAAAGAACCCAAATAATTTGGGCAATGATAAAAACATATCAGCGCCCTTTAAGATTAGAACTTGACGAAAGAATTCGTAAGTTTTAGAAAAGGGGGGAATGAAACCAGGTAACACCTGAAAAGTGAATTTAAGTAATATAAAGAGTTAAGCACAGATGCAGGCCTTTAGCAAGGCACATAGAATTCAGCATTAGGAAAGCGGAGGCAATAAATTCACTAGGATACAGGACACCCTGACACAGAAGAACATAAACATGAACAAAAAATGCTAGCACACACAAAAGGAGACATATGGGGAGGAAACAAAGAGAGATAAGAAGAGGGATAAGCCAAGAAATTAAGTACTTGTGCCAGATACTGAAAATCCCTGCCAAATGCATAAGGAAACTACCCAAATTAGGGAAGGTTCAAAAGTTTAGGAAGATGATGATGGAAAGGACAGGGGGTTCATGATGAAGAAACACCGGAACTACCACCGAAGTTCTCCTCAAATTAAGGACCACGCCTCTAACTCCGCCTCAACTCCGCCTATTATGAATATTAAAAGTAGATGTTGCAATGTAATGAATATTCATAATATGTGACGTAATTGCTTAGCAAAAAGTGTATAAAAGGTTCGATTGTACGCTTCACAAGTGGAGCAGTTTGTCCAGGGCAACCTGGCTGCTCCCCAGCTGTGAAAATAAATACCTCCTGCTTATAGACTGAGAACTCTGTCTCTGAGCAGTTTCTCTGCGCCTTCTTTGGGGCATAAAATTGGCATCACCGTCAACTGCATCTGAAAGCCCAAGGTTGCAGGCTTTCTTTCCTGGGGGAAAGGCCGTGATATCCCAAAGAGTCCCGTGGCAGACAGGTGGGGCTGCACTGGGGGGGTG
>NW_020925833.1:0-2585 GCF_003984885.1 Neopelma chrysocephalum
TGAGCATCCTCCAAAGGCTGATCGTGCTTTGAGCAGGGGCAGTTGGAGCAGATGACATCCAGAGCTCCCTTCCAACCTCAAGGATCCTGCGATTCTGTGGTGAGAAATGATGGGTTCTGCACAGCTGCTCCTAAAAGGGAAGAACTGGTTGGAAACATTGGAATTCAAAGAAGGGCAACCTTGGTTCTCACACCTCAGAGACACCGGAGTCAAGACCTGATGGCAGGAAGGAAAGCCAGTAGCACAGGACAGGTCCTGGATTCAGGCACAGCAGATTCACCTTAAGCAGCTGTTAGGGATGATTTCATGGACACAGCTTTTGGGCAACACACGGTTCAAGAGCAAAAAGGGTCCAGCCCAATGCTCAAAAACAAGGAGATGTCAGAGCAGACTGGCTTTGACCAAGTGGGGTTATGAGGGCAGACCACCAACATCTAAATGCAGTGTCCTGGAGCTGAAGGGAGGGATGATCTTCAAAGGAGGAATTTAGAAATATTTCATAAGGCATGTTGGGGTGCTGTTACAAAAACCAAAGCTCAACATGCTTTGAATCTTGAGAGACACATCCAGAGGAACAGACAACAAACATCATCCTACAAGAGCAGTTAACGACTGACCACGGAAAACGTGGTCCAACTGCTGACAGGGGCAGCTGATTTCCTGAAGAGTGTCCAGAGAAAAGGCTGGGGGAGTCAATGCCTTCTCTCTTTATCATCACCTAGGAGTTCTCCCAGGCTGCTGTGCCCTCTCATCTAGTTGAAGGTAGTGGGACACCTCCAGCAGTGGATGGGCTTCAAGTCAAGGATTGCCTGAGAAAAGTCAATCCATACAAGCAGAGGGTGGAAGGGAATGGATACACCTGCCTCATCTATCTGGGCTGAGACTTGTCTCAGGCTGTGGTGAGGAGCTCTCCTGAATGTTTTGTGGAGTTAAAGAAAGGGTTGCAGAAAACATCTCCCCACCACCTTGAACACACTCTTGGGTCTCACATGACATGACTTCTCTTGGAATTAGTACTTCATCATGGTCCCTTTCCCTGACCCAAAGACTGGCTCAGCATGAAGCACAAACTGGTACCGTTGGGGAAGCAGAAATTTGCCCAACTCACAAGTAAATGTGGCCTGGCAGGACCCTGCAGTTCCACGTGCCTGGGGATGCTCAGGGAGGGGACGTGCCCAGAAGGGCCCTGGGTACAAACCCAGCTCTCCCACTACACCAAGCAGTGATGCTCTTCCTGCCCTGCAGACATGGAGGCAGCTGGGACTCATCCCAGGAGGGCAAGGGAATGCCTTCAGTAGGCAAATTTCCTGGGACAGACTCTCCCTACCCATGACGAGTCACGCTCTAATTTTGGATTCGCCGTGTGTCATCCTTTTGGTGTGCTGTGTGCAGGCCCATGTCCCACACAGAGCTGAGTTCCCCTCCAGCAAGGGCAGCTCCATCCACACCTCAGAAAAACCATCTTCAGTCACTGGGCTGTTCCTCATTCACAGCTCTGGGCAGCTTGAACAGATACCACCCTCAGCACGGACTCGTTGCCATCACTCCACAGCTCAGGGGGCTTTCAGGACAGTTGGCTTGTTCTGGAAATGATTCTCCTGCTAGTGTGGGGCCAAATTATGGGGTCACAGTGTATGGTGATCTGAGGAAAATGGGAAGAACAAGTTGCTTCACTGAGCCCCAACACACCCCTAGGGCAGTGAGAAAGGACCCAACTCCACAGGGCAAGTTGAGGAATCACAGGGTTCAGGAGAGCAAGTTATCCTTCCCCATGCCAATGATGACACTTGTTGGGAACCCCACAAGGCTGCCAGGAGAGGGGACAACCTTGCCAAACAAACTGCCACGGGCAGGAGCAGACTGAATTGGTGGGAGGGTATGTTCAGAAGCCTCCAAAGAGGGTAGAAAACAACCACAACATATTTCCTCAGATTGGTGTCAACAGTCTCCACAGACCCCTCCAGCACATGGAACACATCTTCTGCCTGTACGGATGTGTCACTGCCCCAAATCCTTGAGCCTTTCATCTCAGTACTTGAAAGGATCCTCGGAGGCCTAATGGTCATGTCAGAAATGAGGAAATGAAATGGCAGTGCTGATGGAAACCAAAACACACCCTGTGGCATTAGGTGGGATATTTTGCTTTGGAGGTGAGTCTGTTGGAAAATTACTACCCTGTGCAGTGACTGTGGGCCTGGGGCAGTGCAGGAGCTGTATAAAAGTGGGTTCTTCTCCTTACTCTCTCATCCACTCCTCTCTTCTCCATCTTGTTGGGAACAAGGTGAGTTTGGAACACTTTTCTCACTTCCCCTCCTCCTCCTCCTGCTTTTCCGCCTCCAGTTGTGGGATATCTTAGGACATACCTCTCCCTTTGTCATATTCTGGGGTCCTGAGGGTGCTTGCCATGGGGCAGGGCAGGTAGAAGACAGTGTGGCAAGAGAAGAGGTTCAGGCTTGGCTGAAATGTTTGCACAACCATGGGCTAGGTGGGGTCCTCCCTGGGGCTGCCATTCCTGCCAGGGCTCTTCTGAGGGAAAAGGAGAAGTCTGTGGTCTCTTTGTGATGTTCTTTTGGGATGAGGGAAAG
>NW_020925834.1:0-1096 GCF_003984885.1 Neopelma chrysocephalum
CCCAATGTCCTCCAAGCCCTCTCCCCTCCCTCCCAGTGCCCCCCAGCTGAGCCCAGTGTCTCCCCCGTCCCTCCCAGTGCCCCCCCAGCGTGTCCATCTCGCTGGTGCCGTCGAGCTCCCAGCCCGGCCCCGGCCGCCTGCTCTGCTCCGTGATGGATTTCTACCCTGCGCCGGTGCAGGTGAGGTGGTTCCAGGATGGGCAGGAGCTGCCGGAGCACGTGGTGGCCACCGACGTGGTCCCCAACGGGGACTGGACCTCCCAGGTGCTGGTGAGGCTGGAAATCCCCCCCCGGCGCGGGGTCACCTACAGCTGCCAGGTGGAGCACGTCAGCCTGGAGCACCCCCTCAGCCGGCACTGGGGTACGGCCCGGCCCCCCCAGCCCCGGGGGCACACTGCCAGGGGGGCCGGGGGGAAAGGGGGACACTGGGGGACACTGGGAGGGACACTGGGGGAAAAGAGTAAGGGCTCAGGGGGCAATGGAAACACTGAGAAGGAGGTTGGTGGGTGCTGGGAGGGCTGACAGGGGCTTTGGGGAGTCCTGGGGACAACTGGGAGGGAGTTTGGGGGAGCCCAGGTGGGAGGGGAGGGAGGATGGGGGGGGCTTGGGTGAGCAGGAGGGGATTGGGGAAGTGGTGGGTGGGCTGGGAAGGGACTGGGAGGAGTTCAGGGGGGTTCTGGGGGTGATTGGAGGGGGGTGGGAGGGTCCCGAAGGGTCTGGGAGGGGCTTGTTAGGATCCCTAAAGGGGCTGGGAAGGGACTGGCAGGAGGTTTGAGGGGGTCCTGGGTGGGCTGGGGGAGACTGGGCTGGGGTTTGTGGGGTGTGTGGGAGGTTTTGGGGTGCTGACCCCCCCGGCTCCCCCCAGAGATGCCACCGGACACCGTACGCAGCAAGATCCTGGTGGGGGTCGGGGGCTTCGTCTTGGGCTTGGTCTTCCTGGCGCTGGGGCTCGGCTTCTACCTGCGGGAGAAGGTAAAGGGGGGTCCCCGGGGGTCGTGTCCCCCCCCTTGCTCTCCCACAGCCTCTGGGCCCCCCCTGCCCCCCCAGCCCTTTTGCTCTCACCCCCTTTTCTCTCCCCACAGAGCTCCTGAGCCACC
>NW_020925835.1:0-4486 GCF_003984885.1 Neopelma chrysocephalum
AGGATATTATGCAAGCTCAACACTGATGTATTAATATTTTCAACCAGGAAAAAACCATAAGTTGACTTCACGTGTTTTTAAACCATCCCTGTTGTACCTGCAAGATCCACGCTCACATTGTTCAATAAAAAGGGATGAGGAGGGAATAGGATTTGGTTGGTTTATTTCGTAAAAAACAGCATCTGATTAAGACTTACAAGAAAATAACATTAAAACATGTTTTGCACTAGAAACTCAGGGAGTAAATAAAGAATATGCAATGAAAGAATCGCCAAGACTGTACCTAATCGTGACTGACTCTGAAATTTTGAAGCAATTTGATGCATTAAATGACAACCTGCAAGAAATAGAAGTTCTCAACTTTTAATGCACCCTATTAGTTTGGGGGGATTTTTTTTTTAACTGGATACAGTGAGGAAAGTTATGGTCATAATAAAGAGCACGGTGGGAAAAAAAGAAAAATATTCCAGCAGCCAGAACTTTATCCCAGGTTTGCTGACCCCTCTTTTAACAGCAATAACAGGACACGCAAACTGCTTACAGCTACTTGAACCCAAGGCTTTCGCCAGACTGCAGAAGACTCAAAGACTAGTTGTGACCTCAAAGAGCTTTAACTCCAGAAAACAAATACCCATTACTTAATTCTTTTTAAGTAAATAAAAACTTCTACAAACAGGCAAACAGCTCTCCTCACCCTAAGCATACGCACGTATATCACACGTGTGGATATATCGCATACATGTGGATATTTACGCATGCTTGTGCATTGACAGTACATATTCCACGTTTCTACGTACCTGCCCGGCTCTGAGAGGGGTCGGTGGGATCCGGCGCTCAGGGAGCGGAGAAAGGAGGACCCGGACCCGGCCTCGGCCTCGGCCTCGGCCTCGGCCCCGGCTGTGAGGGAGAAGCGGAGCCCCCGGACCCGGACTCGGCTCTGAGGGGGCGCGAGCACCACCCGGACCCGGCGCGCGCTGCCCGCGCCTTTCGAACCGCGCGCCCGGGCGCTACCACAGCTGCTCCCCGAGCGGGGGTGGGGCACCGGCCGCGCCTTCCTCCCCGCTCCTTCTGAAACGACAGAGCCGCTGGAGGCACAGTTCCAGAGTGACAAGAGGGAAAAAGGTTACTTTGAGAGCCGTTCGCTTCTTTAGGTTAATTTCCGCTCGCGTATTTGCGGAAAACACTGCTGGCTTTTCCTCCCGGTTGGTTACGCCCAAAGCGGTAAATTGAGTGGCGCCGAGAGGAGCGCACATGGCGGCGGTGAGGGGGCGCAGGGGGAGCCCGCGGGGGCGGCGGGGCCGGGACTGGGAGCCCTCGGGCGGGGGATCCCTCAGCCGGGACCCCTCAGGGCGGGGGATCCCTCATCTGGGGATCCCTCAGCCGGGGGTCCCTCGGCATGTCCTGTGAGGATCTGGTCGGGTCTGTGGGCCTCACCCTCCTAGAGAACCCTTGGGTTATATCGTAAAGAACCGGTTACGCTTTATTATCGCGCCCCCAGTGATGTGGTTAAAGGTTTATAAAGCAATAACCCTAAACCCTGGTGAGTGCAGCAGCACAGGGTTTGCAGAGCAGAGCAGGGAGCGCCGGTGCCGTGAGGTTCCTCATGGCTTTCGGGGGGGATGATTTGTCCATAATTTTTCATGCCGTTCGCGTTAACCCCGCAGTGCCGCTGTCACTGAGTTGTTGTCTCCCTGCAGGAAAGCAGAGTGTGTGTTCCCGGCGGGATACTTTGATTTCTCAGCATGGACAAGGAGCAGGTTTCCAAACGTTTGTATGTTGGGGGGCTTGGCCACGCGGTTTCCAAGGCTGAAGTGGAAGAAAGATTTGGCAAGTTTGGGCGTGTTTTGGATGTAGAGATTGTTACCAGAAAAGATGATGAGGGTAATGGTTTTACTTCATCCTTTGTTTTTCACTTTGAAGTGTGAAATGGAATATTTGCTCCAGAGACACTTTAATTTTCAGGAAATAGCTTCATTTTCAGTTCTAAAGGAAACACTGAAATGATGTGGAAATTAACTGGATGTTTCTTATTGATCAGGGAACCCTATGAAGACTTTTGCTTACGTCAGTGTCAGCATTTCGGATGCAGATCTTAGGAAGTGTAAGTACATCTTTTTATTTTTCACTTATTTGTGTTTTTGAGCCAAGTTGCATTACTGACAGTGCATGTAATGTTGTCGCATCGGGGTGTGGTCAAGGCAGAGCTTGTTTCAATCTGTTGTTTTATTAATTCCACTTTAAGCTGCAGTTTTAGGGGTACCTTTGAGATACAGACTTTAAGCAAGTGAGCAGTGAAGTGTAAGCTCATGCTAAAGAAACCTCAGCCTGGCATAGGAGGAGGTGTAGTGAAGTCTGGGCTGTGCTTTTTTAATGTAGAAAATACTCATTTCCCATCTCTTTGTTTTGCAGGCATGTCAATTCTAAATAAAACAGAATGGAAAGGGGGGACACCTCAAATCGAGTTGGCCAAAGAAAGCTTTTTGCACAGGTAAAAATCGGGCTTTAAAAATATATATATTGTTGCTCCACCTTTTTCTGTTTATGTGTTTATATTATGATAATAACATTATATATTATTTCATCTTCTACAGTCCTGTCCTTTCAGTTTTGATAGGCAGTGGTGGAGTGTTGATGCACATTTGATGCTGCAACATGATTTAGATCCTTATTCCCTTCAAGGGAATGTCAGGATGTTAACTCCTTGAGCAGTGAGTGGTTGCTGTTCTGTGGGAGGGGGTCCCTGCCAGCTCTAATTGAGCACCTGGGCTTTGGCACAGCACTTCTTTTCAGGCAGGATGTACTTTTTGGTGCAGGCTTGCCCTGGAGAGGGAGGAAGCAAAGCTGCAGAAAGAAAAGCCACAGGGAAATAACCCAACCTGTCTGTTGGAATCACTGAGAAAGACTGGAGTTGTGGACTTCCCCATGAAAGCAGTACCAGGTACAGAGGTGCCAGAGCACAAGGTATGGTGGGGTAGATGGGTGAGAGAGTTAAAGCAGCAGAAAGCAAGCTGAGTGCATCTAAATTTATGCCAAATCTCTATGCCTTGTGTGAAGAATCTTAATTATTAAGGGTGACAGTGCAAGCTGTGAAAAATAGGCTGAAGAAAGACCTGATGTGGAGACAAGGAGAAGGCTCCTGTCCTTCTTTGTAATGACTTGGAATAATTCTGATCCCACTGTCCTCTGTCATCCTTAAACTGAGAAGTGCTTTGTTCCTCATGTATGTTGGGAATTTACATAAGTCTATAGTATAATATCCATTCATGTCACCCTTAAAAGCTTGTAAAGAGAATATGTGATTTATTTTTATGCAGCATTTAATTATTTTGATGGCTGGGCTGTCAGGAACTGCTCTCTGTGCTTCAGCACGTTCAGGGTCAGGGTCTGCACAAGCTTGCAAGAGTAAGAATAAAATCACTGAACGTGCAAATGAAGGCAAGAAGAATTATATTTACTACAAAGTTTCCAAAATGATTTGCTAAGCACAGGTTGGTTTTGGAGGGATTTTTGGTTTTGGTGGGAAAGGGGAAGAGAGCAAAATAATAGTGATTGTGTCTGTTAATTCATAATTCATTCCCTGTTAATTCATAATCCAGAAGCCATATATTAGAAATAGTAGTTGTAAAGTAAAGAAAGTTACTTCTTTATGATCCCTCTTTATTTGCAGGTTGTAGAAATTTGGTTTTTTGGTTGGTTTTGGTTTGTTTTCTTTTTGAGAAGGAAGCTGGCTAAGGTGCACAGTACAATTATATCTCACTTAACAAAGTGAACAAAAGAGAATTGGTCACAGATGGTTCTATATTAGTGGTTTTGTTACCCAAGAATGAACATCTTATTCTATTACAGGGTTACTTCCACTCATTTTTTGTTTAACACTGATTATTTTCCTTTTCTTTTAGAAGTGGGTTGTTGGTAAATTCGGCAGAGTCTTGCCTGTCCTGCACCTGAGGAATCAGCAAAAAAATAAAATATCCTTTTCCTATTGTTTGGGCACAGGCACAGTTCCCTTCCTCATTTTGTCAGGTGGAGAAACAGTTGCTGAACAGTCTTAATTTTGGCTGCTGTGTCAGACTTCATTTACTGAATCCCCCGAGTAAATCTCGCCGTAATTGGTGTGGTTTGGCTGAGTTTCTTTCACTGCAAGTCAGTTGCTTAAAGGCATCAGATAACAAAGACTCCTTGTTGTCCTTTCCCGCCGAATTCAGCCTGTCCATAAAGACTTGACTCTGCTTGCTGGAGGAATCCTGTTGTTTTACTTCCTTAACTCAGACCAACATTGTGAAATATGACCCGTCCAAGTATTGCCATAACCTGAGGAAGCTGGAGCCAGAGCTGGCACAGGCAGCTCCTGTGTCCGAGCTCACCTGGCACTTGGAAGGGAGAGATGCCAGTGCCAACAGGAAGCGACCAGCAGAGTTCCCTGGGATGAAGAAACCCCAGAAAAAACTGAGGCAGCTGGGCAGTGAGGCCCTGAAGGGAGCAGCAG
>NW_020925836.1:0-2762 GCF_003984885.1 Neopelma chrysocephalum
CAGCAGAGTGCAGAGGGAAGGGAAACACTTCTCAGGCAAGCTGGGCAACCTGCTCCCTCTGGCACCTCTTCAGCTGTCCCCCACTGCCTCTCCAGGTGCCGACCATCGTGAGATCCATGCACCAGTGCCTCACCTCCCACATGGCTCCAGGCATCAGGATGCACAATAACATCTGCAGGCTCGCTGAGGCACACCCACGGGATGTGGTGATGACTCTCCTGCGCTGTGCCCCAGAGTGTGACAGGTACAGGGCCCAGCTGCCTTGATGGCTCAGGGATCACCAACCCTTAGAACCCATCACCCTGGAGAGCCTGTCCCATGTGGTCTGCCAGACAAATGGAGAGTTCCAGGACACTTGGGCCCCTCCATTTCCCAGCCCTGGTCTGTCAGCCCCCGATCCTGCTGCCACATGCCCTCCCTGCCCCTCAAGGCACCGTGGCTCTGTCACATGGGTCCCCACAGCTGCCCAGGCCACAGTGCTGGGGCAGACACCCTCTGACCCAGAGCTCTGGCTCCACAGAGCTGCAGCAATGATGTGGAGAAGCATCGGCTCCTCGGGAACAGCAGTGGAGAAGGTGCTGCCAGTACTGCTCCGAGTGATGAAGGATTGGCCAGCGCACGAAATGTCCACCTCCGATGGCGACAACAGGGATGTGTTTGCCCTGGCTGTGAGTTTCTAGAAGTGGCCTTTGCTATTCCCTAAGTCACCTCCCACACCACTGCATCTCCCTGCCTCAGGCCTTGGGCTGCAAATGTGGCTGAGGGGCAGGTTCAGGGCCACCAGGCCGGCTGCTCCCCCTGCCTCTCCCCTGGCCTCTCCCTCCCACGCTCGGGCCCTGACACATGGACGTCTCACACTGAGCGCTGTCTCTGTGTGCTTTGATTGCAGGCAACCCTGGCACTGAGGCTGATCCTCCAGGAGCCCAAGTGCCAGGATGCAGTGACGAATTCTGTCCCCCGCCTGCTCATGGCTCTCTTATTCCAAGTGTCCATGAGCACAGAGCAGGTGCCAGAAGAGGTGAACACCTTCTGGAGGGGATGCCTGGAGCAACACCACCTTCCCAGCCAGCCCAACAGGTGCTCCATCCCAGTCCTCTCTTCCTGCCATGCCCTCGGGGCTGGGGCCAGGGCTCCCAGCATGACCTGACCTTTGCTCTGCACACAGGTTTCTGGTACAGACCATCAAGGCCCTGCTCTGCCATCTGCGGTGGGAGGATATTTTGATGGCAAGGAAGCGCAGGCGTGCCTGGGACCAACTCGTGAATTCCGACCCCCACCACTATGCAGTGGGTCGGCATGTCAGGTGAGACACCCTTGTCCCCACTGCCCCCGTAATCTCTACCCTGGGCACGGGGCACCCCACACAGCCCCCATGGGCGTAGGTCAGAGGGCCTTGGCCCCAAGGGTTGGCCGAGCAGATTGGAAAAGGCTGTGAGAGGCGGGTGCACAGGAGGAGCCACCTGCCAAAGTGCCCACGTCCTGTCCTGGGCTGCTGGGGAAAGACCAGGCCTTCATGAGTCAATGCTGGGAGAGCTTTGCCCACCCTGCTCAGGCTCCATGGTTTCCCCCCTGACAGGGAGATGCGCCGCCAATTGACCCCCTCCCATTCTCCACTGGCAATCCACCTGCTGGGGCTGCTCAGCACTGCGGACCCCCGTTGGGAGCTGCCTGCCCTGGAGTTCCTTGTGGAGGTGAGCCTGATGGCGAGCGCTGCCTGGCCCGGCTGCCTCCCCCTCTCTGCCCTCTGGCAACCGCAGCTGCCCGGGACGGTGCCTGTGCCCTGTGCTGCTGCCTGGGCCCAGCCCTGGGTGGCTCCGGGCTCCTGCTGCCCGGGCACCCCGTCACTGCTCTCTGCCTTCCAGGTCCTGGACTATCTGGACGGGAGTAAATGTCACAGAAGTCTCGAGCAGATCCTGTCAAGGCACCAGCAGAGCCAGTGCCCAGAGAGACGTCGCCTGGCTCTCAGAGGCCGCATGGTGCTCTGGATGGATCTGTCAATGGTGAGAAGGGGATACCCGGCTGAAGCCACACGGGCAGCCTGGGGTTCGGGAACACAATCTCCTGTGCTTTGGCTGGGCTTCAGGAGCTATGGATGCTCCTCCCACCTCTACTGCCTCCTTCTTCCACTGCCCGGGCCCTGTGGGACAGGCCTTTGGCCTCTGGGTCCTGGGGCAGCAGCGTGGGGTTGCACCACCAGAGAGCTGTTGGTGGGGCAGCTGTTCAGGGTTTCACAGCACAGCACTGTGTTCCACACAGGCCAAAATCATCTGCAGCCTGTCTCAACACCTCCTGGAGCTGCTGCCTGATGCAGATGGAGGTGTGGTCATGATGACCCTCTCTGTGTTTGTGAATGTGCTCCGGAAAGAAGACATTCGGGCATTCATCTCCACTGCCCCAAGACTGGCTGAGGCGCTCCAGCCACTTTTTGACAACGTAAGGTTCTGTGCCCCCCAGCCACAGGCACTGGCTGCTGCCAGGAAACTGCCCTGTGGATGTTCAGGCCTGTGCCTGTACCTGGTGGGCCTGGAGCAGCCAGTGCTGAGGTCTTTTTCTCCTCTTTTTCTCCTCTGCACCCATGTGCAGCTGTCCTTCTTTCGCTTCTTCCAAACGGTGATGGAGGTACTGGTGGAAGGGGGAACAAAGCCCTTGGAGATGCAGATGCACCAGATCCTCGTGCTGTGGTTCTTCCTGGAGTATGATGAGCACCAGTGCGTTGCAGAGGTGAGCACTTGTGGGCTCTGGGGTCCCCGTGGCAGGGGCTG
>NW_020925837.1:0-2656 GCF_003984885.1 Neopelma chrysocephalum
GAGCCCTGGGGGGGCCGGGAAGCTCTTGTGTGGGGCAGGAAAGAGGCACTGGGCACGAGGCGATGCACATACTTGGACCGACTCCCAACCCCTCTCTGGGTCTTTGCCCTGCACTTATCTTTCCAAGAACCGGGGATGCGAATCCGTCTCTGATGCAAAGGAGGGGCACCTGGGCTGGCTCAGAGGTTCCTGCTGTCGTGTGAGTTTACGGAGCCAACTATGAGAAAGAAAACCATACACAATATCTGAGTAGTGTGGCACGTGGCTCCAGCCCCGATGATCCCCCTACTCACTGTCACCGAGGCAGGTCCTCGGGTTGCTGGTTCTGACCGGAGTCACACGCTGTCTTCTTCCGGAATACCTGAGCGAGCAAGAGAAAAAATTAGAGGGCATTTCTAAAGCTGCAGTGGATCCCTGCTCCTCCTGCTGCCTCTCCGACTCACCTCAAATGCTCATCTGCTCCCAAAGGTTAGCCAGATGGCACCTGCAATCAAAAAAGCTCAATGCTTCATTGCTCATCCTTTTAATACTCAGAGATTACAAGGACAGCTCGAGAGGACCGAACCGTGTCCGTCACCTCATTGTGAGTTGGCTTCGGCCCTGTGAGGCTGCGTATGTCTCCTGCAAAAAAAACCCCAGAGGCAAATGCCAGTACTGAGATCCTGTCCAAGAGTGTGCTGCTCCCATGGCAGTTTCTGTCTGACACCCCTTGACCGTGACCTCTTACAGGCAGGGTCCCCGTCACGTTGGACTGCACATTAGAAGTCTGCCTGTAAAACAAAGAACCAAGTATGTACGCAGATTCACCAGAAGTACACCACCTGCAAAAAAGTATCTAGTTCTGTTCTGCAGTCACTGCTCACCTTGCTCACTGGGCTTACCTTCCCTCTGGTGCCTATTGTCTGCTGGGCCGGGGGCTCCGCATCTTAAAAAAAAACCAAAAAAACAAAACTAAACCACCAAACCATCCAAAGGCCCAAAAGTCATGTCTTGGCTCTGACCTCACATGACAACCCACCTTCTGATTGTACTCCTCCGGCCTCTTCTGTTTATCTCTGCTTTACATCCAGTCCCTCTGACACTGCAAAGAAATGAGTTAGCAAAGTCAGCCATATAGATGGAGGGACCTTAACTGCTGCCCAATTATCACTTCTCTTTAGACAACCCATCTGGGGTCCAAAGACAACCTGCACAAACAAACACTGACCTAACTTTAAGGCCCTGCTGTACCGCTCCCATCGTCTCTGGAAAAGCTCTCGTGACTGCACGCATGCTGCAGGTAGGGGCTGCCTCCGGGAGGACTGGAGAACTGCTGCCATGAGTGGCTAAGCCTATCGACAGGTTAACTGTAAAGTCTCCTTTCTACTCCACCTACCCCCAAGGCTACACTGCAGGGCAGAGCAGTTCCAGGGCGAACACAAACTCCAGCGACACATTTCCAGACAAGTGCTGTGGTGCAACGAGGAGAGAGAACTCCAAGAAAGGAACGACTGCCAAAATGGATGTGCTGCCACATGAGAAGACAGAGGATACGGCGAGACTGAACAGAGGAGGCTCTGAGGAGCCTGAAAAGACTCTCTAACAGAATGTTCTGTGACAAGAACTGCCTACAAAATTGCTAAGATGGATGGGAGACAATGCTACATTCAAAACCTTCTTAGATTCTCACAAGTCTGGGGCGGTTACAAGAGATGACTGCATGGCACAGCCACCAATACAACCTGTAAGGAGGTTGTAAAAGACATCTGACCTGACACTTCTCAGATGTGATTCCGATGCACGTCCAAGCTAGTGAGCCAAAGAATGGATGGTATGGGCACTGGGCTGGGCAGCGCAGAGGTTCAAGACCCTAGGAATGAGGCCTTGACATCTCCGATAAGACCTTTGAGGGCAGAAGGCAAAGACACGGTGATTGTGAATTGTAAGACACGAAACACAGACCGGACAGAGGACACGACACAGACCTGAACGACTCTGCCCTGCACAACGTACTCCTGCACAACTGCTCCTCCTATGTGTGCCAAGGGCCTGTTAGGGCAGACCCTTTCCCCTATGCTAATTTGAAAATCCCTCCCTTCTAACCATAAAATTGGACCCAGCTCTCATCCCCTCTCCAGGTGGTAGTCCTCCACTTATCTTTCCCGTAGTCGGGGATGTGAATCCATCTTCGATGGGAAGGAAGGACGCCTGGCTGGCTCAGAGGGTCCTGTGATTGCTGACTCGGTCGGCTACGAGAAAGAAAACCAAAACTGACGCAAGAGTTCGGCATCACGTGGGCGATAACCCTGCAATTGGCTACTCACCGTCCCCTAAGCTGAGAGGTTCTTGGGCCACTGGCTCCGACCTGAGTCAGAGGCTGCTGCCGTCACCGTTTGCCATACCTGGGTGAGTGAGAAAAAAAGTTACGTGGTGTTTCTGAAAGTACAGGAGACCCCAGCACCTCCTCACTACCTCCCTGACTCAACCTGAATGCTCCTCCTTTGCCAAAGGCAGGCCGGATGGCACCTGCAACCAGAAAAGGTCAAGCCTTAATTGATGAGCTTTGTAGTACTAGGAGACTACTAATGAGGACAGCTGAAGACCATCAAACCTAATTGGCAGGTGGCTCCGGCCCTCTGAGGCTGCACACATTCTCTGCAAAGTAAAAAACCAAAGG
>NW_020925838.1:0-2110 GCF_003984885.1 Neopelma chrysocephalum
CCCCCCAGGCCGGAAGCCCTCGTTCACCATCCAGTGCCTGCGGCGCCAGGGCAGCTGCGAGGACGAGCCCATCCCGGGCACCTACAACCCCTCGGGCCCCCCCGGCCCCGCCCGCCCGCAGGTACCGCCGGGGAGGACACACGGGAGGGGGGGGACGGGACGGGACACACGGAGGGGACGGGACGGGACACACAGAGGGGGGTGGGGGGTGTCACACAGTGTCACCCCCCCCCCGCTGCCCCCCCCCTTTGCCCCCCCCAGGGCTACGGCAGCTCCGAGACCTGGCGCCTGGGGGGCTCCTCTCAGGCCTGGGCGGCCCCGGCCCGCGGGCACGTGCTGTACGCGCCCCTCATCCTGGTGGAGGGGGCGGCGGGGGGGGGGCGCGGGGGGCAGCCTCCCCCCCCTCAACCGCTGGTTCCCCCCCGCGCCCCTGCGACTGCGGCCCTGCGACCCCCGCGACGCGCTGGCCAGGGGGTCTGCGGACAGCCTGGTGGAGGCTGTGAGTGACACCGGGGGACAGGGGGACATGGGGGACAGGGGGGGACATGGGACACCCCGAGGGTCTGTGGTCAGCCTGGTGGAGGCCGTGAGTGATGCGGGGGACAGGGGGATATGGGGGGACATGGGGGAGAGGGGGACATGGGACACCCCGGGGGTCTGCGGTCAGCCTGGTGGAGGCTGTGAGTGACACGGGGGGACAGGGGGGAGAGGGGGGACAGGGGGACATGGGACACCCTGGGGGTCTGCGGACAGCCTGGTGGGAGCTGTGAGTGACACACAGGGACAGGGGGGGACAGGGGGGAGAGGGTGACATGGGGGGACATGGGATATGGGACAGGGACACCCCGGGACACCCTGTGGACAGCCTGGTGGAGGCCGTGAGTGACACGGGGGGGACAGGGGGGAGAGGGGGACATGGGGGGACATGGGATATGGGACAGGGACACCCCGGGGGTCTGCGGACAGCCTGGTGGGGGCCGTGAGTGACACGAGGGGACAGGGGGGAGAGGGGGGACATGGGGCACAGGACACCCCGGGGGTCTGCGGACAGCCTGGTGGAGGCCGTGAGTGACAAGGGGGGGACAGGGGGTACAAGGGGGACATGGGGGATAGGGGGGACATGGGATATGGGACATGGGACACCCCGGGGATCTGTGGACAGCCTGGTGGAGGCCGTGGTTGACACGGGGGGACAGGGGGGATACTGGGAACATAGGGGGACACAAGTGGGGACGTGGCTTGGTTTGGGGTGGGACATGGGGGGACACGGGACAGGGACCCTGCTGCAGCTCGGCTGACAGCCCGGTGACAGCTGTGAGTGAGGGACACACATAAAGGGGACACCCCACGGCCCAGCCGACAGCGGCGGAGGATTCGAGCGAGGGGGGACACGGGGGGACACGCGGGGGGACACGGGGGGACACGCGGGAACCGCCCCGCGCCGGTGCCAGCGCCGCCCCCTCCGCCCCCCGCCCAGGTGCTGATCTCGGAGGGGCTCGGGCTGTTCGCCCGCGACCCCAAGTTCGTGGCGGTGGCCAAGCGGGAGATCGCGGACGCGTGTGACATGACCATGGACGAGATGGAGAGCGCGGCCGCCGACCTGCTCACCCGCCGCCGGGCCCCGCCCGCGCCCGCCCCGGCCGTGTACAGCGACGAGGAGCCGCTGCGGCCGCCGCCCGAGGAGGAGCTGGCGGACGAGATGGGCTGGGCAGGGGGGGTCTAACCGGGCACCGGCACCGCGGGCAGCGGGACTGGCCGGAGGGGTCCGAGACCGGCACCGGGACCGAGACTGGGACCAACCGGGCGGGCTTTAGGACCCGGCCCCGGCCTCAGTCCCAGGACCGACACTGGACGCACCGGGCGAGCTTTAGGACCTGGCCCCAGTCCCAGCCTCGGGCGGGCTTTAGGACCCGGCCCCGGCCTCGGCCTCAGTCCCAGGACCGAGACTGGGACCCACCGGGTGGGCTTTAGGGTCCGGCCCCGGCCTCAGTCCCAATCTTAGACGGGCTTTAGGACCCGGCCCCGGCCTCAGTCCCAGTCTCGGGCGGGCTTTAGGACCCAGCCCCGGCCTCAGTCCCAGGACCGAGACTGGGACCCACCGGGCGGGCTT
>NW_020925838.1:2120-4817 GCF_003984885.1 Neopelma chrysocephalum
CCCGGCCTCAGTCCCAGGACCGAGACTGGGACCCACCGGGCGGGCTTTAGGACCCGGCCCCGGCCTCAGCCCCAGCCTCAGACGGGCTTTAGGACCCGGCCCCGGCCTCAGTCCCAGTCTCGGGCGGCTTTAGGACCCGGGATCGGCCCCGCGGGGCCGAGCGGGCTTTAGGACCCCCCGGACCCGCCCGCGCCGAGCCCGGAGCCGGAGCCGATCCCGGATCAGAGCGGTGGGTGTCACCTCAGGAAATAAAAGGGATTTTGATCGAAGAAAAGTTGGGTTTTTTTCCCCTCACAAAAGGGAGGTTTTCCTCTGGAAAAGGGGTATTTGCCTCAGGGAGGAGGGGGTGTGTGGTTTCCTCAGGTTTGCCCTCAGGAAAAGGGATGTTCATCTCTAAATAAAGTTTTTGCTATAAAAAAAGTGTTTTCGGTCAAATAAGCAAATCGTGTTTCCTTAAAAAAAAAAAAAAGGGAGGGGGGGAAGGAGGGAATTTCCCTCAAAAAAGGCGAATTTTACCTCAGGGAGGGTTCTTCAGAAAAAGGAGGGATTTACCTCAAAAAGAGGGGTTTTGCCTCTGGAAAAGGGATATTTGTCTTGGAGGGGAAATATCATCAAAAAATGATATTTTTTTCCTCACGAAAAGGGATATTTACCTCAAACAATTACGTGTTTTCATCTAGAAAAAGGATTTGCCTCAAAGATGGGAGGTGGTGCTCAAAGGAAGGTTTCTACATGGAAAGGGTATGTTTATCTCAAAAAAGAAAAAAAAAAGGAGGATTTTCCTCAAAAAAGCAAGTTTTTATTAAAAAAAAAAAAAGGAGGGGGTTTCCCTCTAAGAAGGAAAAATTTTAAAAGTGGGAAAAAGGGTTTTCTTTAAAAAAACAAAAAAGGTGGTTTTTTTTTCAAAAAAAGAGTTTTTTTTCCCTGGAAAAGGAATATTTCACCTCGGGGGGTAGAAATGTCCTCAAAAAAAGGTTTTACCTCAGGAAATGGGACATTTCCTAAGAAAAGAAGGAGGTTTCCCCTCAAAAAAAGGGGATTTTTGCCTCAAAATAGGCGAGTTTTACCTCAGGAAAAGGGACATTTACCCCCTGGGGAGGGGGGTTGTTCTCAAGAAAGAACACAATTATCCCTGGAAAAGGGATAATCACCTCAAAAAAAAGGGTTTATCTTTAAAAAAAAACCCAGACGGTTTTGAGTAAAAAAAAAGGGGGAGGAGTGGGAAATTTTCCTTAGGAAAAGGGAGATTTACCTCATAAAAAGGCTTCTCAAAAAAAAGTTTTTCCTCCAAATGAAGGTTTTATCCCCCAAAAAAGAGGTTTTTCCCTCAAAAATAAAGGAGTTTTACCTCAGGGAGGGGGAAGATTCCTCATAAAAGGATGATTACTTGTGCAAAAAGGGATCTTAACTCCACGGAGGGAGGTTTTACATCAGGAAAAAGGATATTTTTTTACCTCAGGAAAGGTAAATTTTGCCTTACAAAGGGGAGTTTTACCTCAGGAAAGAGAAATTTTCACCTCAGGGAGGAGGATTTTACCTCAGAAAAGGGTTTTTTACCTCAGAAAATATGAATTTTACCTCAGAGAAGAGGGTTTTACCTCATGAAAGAGCATTACCCACTTCAGGAAAGAGATGTTTTACCTCGGGGGGAAGCTTTTACCTCAGAAAAGTGGATTCTTACCTCAGGAAAGGTAAATTTTACCTCACAGAAAAGGGTTTTACCTCAGGAAAAAGCATTTCTCCCCTCGGGGGGGGGTTTACCTCAGAAAAGGTTTTTCTTCCCTCAGAAAAGCGGATTTTTACCACAGGAAAGAGGTGTTTTACCCCAGGGGGAAAGGTTTTTACCTAAGAAAAGTGGATTTTTACCTCAGGAAAGAGGTGTTTTACCCCAGAGGGAAAGGTTTTAAGGTTTTACCCCAAAAAAGTGGATTTTTACCTCAGGAAAGGGGTGTTTTAGCTCAGGGGGAAGTTTTTACCTTAGGAAAGTGGATTTTTACCTCAGGAAAGTGGATTTTTAGCTCAGGAAAGAGGTGTTTTACCTCAGGGGGAAAGTTTTAAGGTTTTACTGCAGGAAAGTGGATTTTTACCTCAGGAAAGGAGTATTTTACCTCGGGGGGAAGGTTTTACCTCAGAAAAGTGGATTTTTACCTCAAGAAAGAGGTGTTTTACCTCAGGGAGAAAGTTTTAAGGTTTTACCTCAGAAAAGTGGATTTTTACCTCAGGAAAGGGGTGTTTTACCCCGGGGGAAAGGTTTTAAGGTTTTACTGCAGGAAAGTGGATTTTTACCTCAGAAAAGGGGTGTTTTGCCTTGGGGGGAAGGTTTTACCTCAGAAAAGTGGATTTTTACCTCAGGAAAGAGGTGTTTTACCCCAGGGGGGAAGGGTTTTAAGGTTTTACCTCAGGAGAGTGGATTTTTCCCTCAGGAAAGTCCGATTTCTCCTCACAGAAGAAGTTTTTCCCTCACGAAAGCGCTTTTTTCCCCTCCCGGAAGTGGTTTTTCCCTCAGGGCAGCGGGAGGGACCCGCCCCTGAACCCCCCTTCCCCCGGAGTTTGGGACCCCCCCCAATAAACCTCGACCCCCTTTAACCTCCAAAGTTTAATAATAATAAAAAAAATCATAATACAATAAAATAAGGCCCCCCCGCCCCCGCCCCGCTACAAAGAGCCCCAGACCTGTTAGTGTCAGCGAGGGGGGGG
>NW_020925838.1:4917-5195 GCF_003984885.1 Neopelma chrysocephalum
CTCAAATAATTACAACGCGGGGGGGGGCGGGGAAAGGGGGGGGGGAGCCCCCCCAACGATTGGGTGGGGGGGGAGTCGGGGGGTCCCAGGGTGGGGGGGGCCCGGTGTGACCCCCCCCCCAGTCCATCCCCACCGGCGGCAGGAGCGTCCGTCCGAGCTGGGGGCTCCACGTCACGAGTCCTGTGGGGAGCACGGGGGACATGGTGGGGGGGGACACCCCAAAACCTCATGGGGAGCCCCTCCCCTGGTTTGGGGGACACCCCAAAAACCCCCCGGGA
>NW_020925838.1:5205-6052 GCF_003984885.1 Neopelma chrysocephalum
TTGGGGGACACCCCAAAACGCCCCCGGGAGCCCCTCCCCTGGTTTGGGGGACACTCCAAAAACCCCACCGGGACACCCCCTCCCCTGGTTTGAGGGACACCCCAAAAACCCCTGGGGAGTCTCTCCCCCGGGTTGGGGGACACCTGAACACCCCACAGAGAGCCCCTCCCCTGGTTTGGGGGACACCCCAAAACCCCCCCGGGAGCCCCTTCCCTGGTTTGGGGGACACCCCAAAACCCCCCCGGGAGCCCCTCCCCTGGTTCGGGGGACACCCCAAAAACCCCCTGGGAGCCCCTTCCCTGGTTCGGGGGACACCCCAAAAACCCCCTGGGAGCCCCTTCCCTGGTTTGGGGGACACCCCAAAACCCCCCGGGGAGCTCCTTCCCTGGTTTGGGAGACACCCCAAAAACCCCCCTGGGAGCCCCTCCCCTGGTTTGGGGGACACCCCAACACCCCCCAGGGAGCCCCATAACTCTCCCAGTTCTCCTCCTGGGACCTGCCCCCCACCCAATAACCCCCCCACCCCAAAATCCCCCCCCCACATAACCCCCCTTAACCCCCAAACTCCCTCTTCCCCCCTATAACTCCCCCATAACCCGCCCCGAGCCCCCCACTCACCCCTGGGGCCTGGGGGCCGGGTTGGGGGCTGTCCCGGGGGTCCCCCCCCTCGGGCCCCCGACTCCTCTTTGGCTCCAGCTCCTCCTTGGCCAGGGGGGGGAGGTCCCCCCGCTCCCCCCGGCGCTTCCGACGCCTCTCGGGGTCCCGGCCGCGGGCACGAGCCCCCCGTCGCTCCGCCTGCTCCAGCTGGGGGGGTACAGCCCGTCAGGGACCCCCCCAATGGGACACA
>NW_020925838.1:6062-6405 GCF_003984885.1 Neopelma chrysocephalum
CATCAGGGATTCCCAAATGGGACACAGTCCACCAGGGACCCCCCAAATGGGACACAGTCCCTGTCAGGGACCCCAAAATGGGACACAGCCCCCCTCAGTGACCTGGCAAGAGGTTTGGGGTGGGCTCTGGGGCAGTTCCGGGGTTCAGGATCCCCTGGACCCTGAGCAGGAGGCACCAAGGGTGGGGAGGGTCTGGGGGTCTCCGTGTCCATGGGGTGGGTTCAGGGCTGAGTCTTGGGGGCTCTGTGTCCATGGGGTGGGTTCGGGGGGTTCAGGGCTGAGTCCGGGGGGTGTTTGGGGTTCGGGAGGTTCAGGGCTGAGTCCGGGGGGTGTTTGGGGTTCG
>NW_020925838.1:6415-9733 GCF_003984885.1 Neopelma chrysocephalum
GGTTCGGGAGGTTCAGGGCTGAGTCCGGGGGGTGTTTGGGGTTCGGGACCCCCCCGTACCTCGAGCAGCAGCCGGAAGAGGGGCAGGGGTGGGGGCCGGGTCGCCTGCAGCAGCCGCCAGATGCTCTGGGCCTCGTCCAGTGTCACCTCCAGCAGGTCCCCCTCCATCATCAGCTCCTCCAGCGGCCGCCGCGTCCCCTCGGCCAGTTCCAGCACCGGCCCCTGGAGCCGGGGCAGCGCCGCGCTCAGGGCCTCCAGCTCTGTGGGGACATTGGGGACATTGTAGGGACAATGGGGACACCACAGGGACAGGGGGACACCACAGGGACAGGGGGACACCACAGGGACATGGGGACACCATTGGGAATGGGGGATTCCAGCACCGGCCCCTGGAGCCGGGGCAGCGCCGCGCTCAGGGCCTCCAGCTCTGCGGGGACATTGGGAACATTGGGGACACCACAGGGACACCACAGGAACATGGCCAGTTCCAGCACTGGCCCCTGGAGCCGGGGCAGGGCCGCGCTCAGGGCCTCCAGCTCTGCGGGGACACCACAGGGACATGGGGACACCACAGGGATATGGGGACACCACTGGGAATGGGGGATTCCAGCACCGGCCCCTAGAGCCGGGGCAGGGCCACGCTCAGGGCCTCCAGCTCTGCGGGGACATTGTGGGGACATTGTAGGGACATCATAGGGACAGGGGGACACCACAGGGACATGGGGACACCACAGGGACATTGGGGACACCATTGGGAATGGGGGGTTCCAGCACCGGCCCCTGGAGCCAGGGCAGGGCCGCGCTCAGGGCCTCCAGCTCTGTGGGGACACCACAGGGACACCACAGGGACATTGGGAACACCACAGGGACATGGGGACACCTCAGGGACATGGGGACATCATAGGGACATGGGGACACCACAGGGACACCCCAGGGACATGGGGACACCACGGGGACATGGGGACACCCCAGGGACATGGGGACACCCCAGGGACATGGCCAGTTCCAGTACCGGCCCCTGGAGCCGGGGCAGGGCCGCGCTCAGGGCCTCCAGGATCCACAGGATCCTGAGTATCCCACCCCAGTCCCTGCACTCCCACGGGATCCCATGGGAACCCCAGAGATCCAGAGGGTCCCCCAGCACCCCCCGGCTCACCAGGGATCCACCAGATCCCTCCTTCTCCCCCCGCACTCCCACGGGACCCCCGGAGCCACCCAGCCCTCCCTGGGCTCAGGGGGGATCCGGTGGGTCCCGGCGCCCGCAGGGGATCCCCCAAAGCCCCCCCAGACCCCACTCACCCGAGGGCAGGGGGCCGTTCTTCTCCGGGCTGGGGGCGTCCCCGTTCTCCACCGACACCTGGGGGGGGGGAGGGAGGTGTTAGGGGGGAACTCGGCCTCCTCCAGCCCCAAAACCCACCCCAGGACCGTCCCCTGAGGGTCAAAACCTGCCCCACACCCCCTCCACCCCCCAACCCCCCCCAAACCTTGGGGTGCTCCTTGCCCTGGGTCCCCCTCAGGGTTCTGTCCCCGTGCAGGTGGTGCCGCAGGGCTGCCAGTCACCCCAAACACCCCTTAGAGTCCCCAGACCCCCTCAGAGCCCCCAAATACCCCCCAAGCCCCCTAAACCCCCCCCAAAACCCCCCAAACCTTGGTCTGCTCATTGCCCCTGCTCTCCCGGAGTGCTCCATCCCCATCTCCCCCATGCAGGCGGTGCCTCAGGGCCGCCAGTCACCCCAGACACCCCCCAAACCTTGGTCTGCTCGTTGCCCCTGCTCTCCCAGAGCACTCCATCCCTGCAGTCCCCATGCAGGCAGTGCCGCAGGGTCACCAGTCACCCCAAACACCCTCAGAGCTCCCTAAACACCTCCCAAACCCCCTAAACACCCCCCAAACCTTGGTCTGCTCATTGCCCCTGCTCTCCTGGAGCGCTCCATCCTCGCTGTCCCCGTGCAGGTGGTGCTGCAGGGCCGCCAGTCACCCCAAACACCCTCAGAGCCCCCAAACACCCCCCAAACCCCCTAAACACCCCCCAAACCCCCTGCACCTTGGTCTGCTCGTTGCCCCTGCTCTCCCGGAGCGCCCCGTTCCTGCTGTCCCCGTGCAGGCGGTGCCTCAGGGCTGCCAATCACCCCAAACCCCCTCAGAACCCCCTACACAGCCCTCAGAGCCCCAAACACCCCCTAAATCCCCTAAACCCCCCGCACCTTGGTCTGCTCGTTGCCCCTGCTCTCCCGCAGCACCCCATCCCCGCTGTCCCCGTGCAGGCGGTGCCTCAGGGCCGCCAGTCACCCCAAATACCCCCCAAAACCCCTAAACACCCCCCAAACCTTGGTCTGCTCGTTGCCCCAAACACCCCCTAGAGCCCCCAAACACTCCCCCGCACCTTGGTCTGCTCGTTGCCCCTGCTCTCCCGGAGTGCCCCATCACCATCACCCCCGTGCAGACGGTGCCTCAGGGCCGCCAGTCGCTCCAGGGGCGCGGCCACGTCGGGTGAGGCCAGGAGCTGCCTGGCGCGGTCCTGCCAGGTGATGGCCCGTTCGGTGAGGCACTGCAGGGCCTCCCCCTCGGGCAGCCGCACCGGCAGCTTCTGCAGGGCCACCAGCAGCGCCAGGATGGTCTCGAGGCGCGGGCGCCGCGAGCGCTGGCACAGCGGGCACAGGAACTTGGCGTCCCACTCCCACCAGGCCGGCGACGGCTTCTGGGCGCCCAGGCGGGGCCAGGCCACGCAGGAGCCGTGGAACCAGTCCCGGCAGAGCTGGCACTGCAGCATGCCCGGCCCCGCCGGCTGCCCGCACACGCACGACGGGGGCCCCGGGCCCGGCAGAGGCGGGGCAGCCTTCTGAGAGTTGGCGTGACGGAGCCGCAGCATCCCCTCCTTCTCCTTCTGCTCGCCCTCCTTGAACGCCACGATCTGGGGGAGAAAGGAATGATTGGGGGGAGAGGAATGTGAGCGGGGACAGGGGGTGAGTCCCCCACCCCAAAATAAACACCTGGATCTGGGGGGTCAGCAGGGACAGGGGGTGAGCCCTCACCCCAAAATAAACACCTCGGTCTGGGGGGAAAGGAATGTGAGCAGGGACAGGGGCCCCCCACCCCAAAATAAACACTTCGATCTGGGGGGAATGTGAGCAGGGAAAGGGGGGTGGGAGCCCCCCACCCCAAAATAAACACCTTGGTCTAGGGGGAAAGGAATGTGAGCAGGGATAGGGGTGGGAGCCCCCAGCCCAAAATAAACACCCGGATCTGGGGGGAGAGGAACATGATCAGGGACAGAGGGTGAGCCCCCCACCCCGAAATAAACACTTGGATCTGGGGGGGG
>NW_020925838.1:9743-10263 GCF_003984885.1 Neopelma chrysocephalum
ATGTGAGCAGGGATAGGGGTGGGAGCCCCCAGCCCAAAATAAACACCTGGATCTGGGGGGTCAGCAGGGACAGGGGGTGAGCCCTCACCCCGAATAAACACCTGGATCTGGGGGGAATGTGAGCAGGGACAGGGGTTGAGCCCCCCAGCCCAAAATAAACACCTCGATCGGGGGGGAATGTAAGGAGGGACAGGGACTGGGGGGGGACGTGGGTGCCCCCCAACCCTTGAGAGCCCCAATCTGTGGGAGAATCAGGAATGTGAGAGGTGACAGGGACTGGGGGGGGACGGGGGTGCCCCCCAACCCTTGAGAGCCACGACCTGGAGGGAATCAGGGATGGGAAAGGTGACGGGGATCGGGAGGCACGTGGGGGTGGGATCGCTGACAGGAACAGGGGGATGTGGGTCCCCCCACCCCAAAAAACTGAACACCTCGATCTGGGGCGGTTGAGAATGTGAGAGGGGGGCACAGGGATGAGGGGGGTGTGGGTACAGGATGGGGGAGGACTGGGGTGCCCCCC
>NW_020925839.1:0-15050 GCF_003984885.1 Neopelma chrysocephalum
TGGAGGAGAGGTTGAGCAGCTGCAGCCCGAGGCTGGTGTCCCAGCAGAGTCTCTAAGGATGGCACCAATGGCACTGGCTGGGGACAGCTGAGTGTGGAAGGCACGTCCAGCCTCAAGCAGGGCCATTGAAGTCAGTCAGGAGGACAGGCTGCAGCTGAAGCTGCCCAGGGTTGCTGTGAGGCTGGGGAGTCACTGGAAAGCTGTGGTGGCAACTTGCCCTGAAGCCTTTTGCCAAAGCGGGTGCAATTGTGCCCACAGTCTGGCCACTTTTGGCGTCCTGGCGGGTGTGGGTGCCTGGGTGAGGAGGCCCAGGCGTTGTGGGTGCTGCTGCTCCTGGGCAGCCTCTGGTGCTGTTGTGTGTGGGGCGCGGAGCCGCTTGGGCAGCAGCGAGTGCGCAGGTCTGCCCGAGGAGCCCAGCGCCCTGCCCGTGGTGGCAGCAGCTCTGCGGGCCCAGAACTCTGGCTCAGGGGGGTGTCGGCCACAGCCCCGTGGCCTGGGCAGCTGCGGGGGCCCGGGCTGGCCGCCAGCCCTGCCCGTGCCACTGCCCCTGGCCGGCAGCACCTGGCGGACATGCCCCGGCAGGGCCCCCTTGCCCTCCTTGTCCCCAGCCAGGCCAGCCTGGCCCCCTTGGGGGTGTGCCCACCCTGCTGCTGAGGCCTCCAGGGCTTCTGCCACAGGGCTGCGAGATGCCTCGGGAAAGCACCAGAGCAGCCGGCTGGCAGGGAAGGAGGTGGCTGCCTGGGGGCTGCCTATGGCCTCTGCCCCCCAAGTCCTGGGGCCTTTTCCCTCCACCCTGCCCCTCGGGGCCTGTACCCAGTCTGTCCCGTCTCAGCCTTCTGCCACCCACCCCCTCCCAGATTCCCCTCAAGGCTTCCCGCTCCCTTGTCCCATCAGGGCCTCTGCAGCACCTCACCCCTTCCTGGCCTCCCAGCGCCCCCTCCCCTGCGGCTCTCCCCCAGCCCCGCCAACCTGCCCGGCAGCGGCGCAGCCCTGAAGGAGCTCCAGAGGAGCCGCTCCAGAGGCACTTGGGAGCCCGGAGCAATCCAGCCAGCAACACACAGGCAGGACACAGACGCTGCTTCCTGGCTGGGGGAGGGCTTGTGGCCATCTCCAAGGACAAGGTCCTCAGGGATCCCCACAGCTCCAGCCTCTGCCCCTCCACTCTGCTGCAAACCTTAAAGCTCCAGCAGAACCACCAAAGGCCAAGGGGCTTCTGCCCACTTTTGCTGGCACGCTGCACAGCGGGGCAAGTGTTGCTGAGCACAAGGAGCCCTTTTCCCCTCTTCCCCAAGGCCCTGTGCACACTGGGCACCAAAAAAAAGCTCCTGGGCCTCTGTGTGTGATAATACGTATGTTATATTCCCTGCTGGGCTCAAAGGAAGTGCTTGCAGGGAAGAAGCATCTTCCCCACAGGCTCAGGTGGCCCCAGGAGATGGAGCTTCCCGCATCAGTTCTCCACAGAGCTGCAGCAGCACAGGCAGACACTGCCCTGTGGAAAAGGCCGGGTCTTCCACGCCCTGCACAGCCAGTCTTGGAGCCGCTGAAATCTGGAGCAGGGAGCCGTCTGTACAGCTCTTAGCATGTAGCAGTGTTGAATTGCCAGGCCTGCCATGGCGAGTCTGATGTCACCTGTCACGCCTCTACGGGCTGGAAGAGGCAGGAATGGAGACTACCAGAATCGGAAGAATGGAGTTCTCCGTACAGCTCTGATGATATGGAGCGTTTGACGTGCCAGGTTTGAGACGTCAGGGCCGTCATCAGTCATGCCTTGAAGGGCTGGGAGAGAAAGAAAGAGAGCCAAGGTGAGAGGCCAGGGGTGTGGGGACGCGAGGAGCCCCTCCTGCCCGGGCCATCCCAGCCAGCTCTTGCCATGGCCAGGAGGGAGCAGGGCCCAAGGGGATCAGCTGGAAGGTGCCTTCCCTCACCCTGGCAGATGAGCTGCAGCTCTGGCTGCTCCTGCTCCATGGACCTGGCGGCGATCCCTGGGAACACAGAGGCTGTCAGGGCCCCAGAGGCACAGGTCCCCCGCATGGGGACACCCCAGGGCTGGGCTGGCCCAGGGCGGCAGCAGGCCCCAGGCCACTCGGGGCTCCACATGCCCTGGGCCGCATCCTGCTGCCGCTGCAGCAACCGGGGCTGGGGCCGAGCTGCAGTGGGGCGGGGAGGGACCCCAGCCTTGTGGCTCACCCAGGAACTTGACGGCCAGCTTTTGCAGGGTCTCCTCTGGGCTCTCCAGGTACGGCAGGGCCTGGCGCACGTACTGGCCCACTCGGCTCCTGTCCTTTTCCAGCTGCAAAGAGCGCCAGGGCACGGAGGGAAGGCTCGGCTCAGGCTCTGCCCCTTGGCCGGGCGCTCCCTGCCCCCAGCACGGGGCTCCCCTGCCCGCAGAGCCCTGAGGCCCGGTCAGCAGCCGCTGGGGCCGGGCTTTGGGGGGAGCAGAGGGCTGGGTGCTCCCGGGGAGCCGTGGGGCCGCCCTGCCCCACAGCCCAGCTGGGCCGGGGCTCCATGGCAGCCTGGCTGCGGAGGCAGGGGAGCCTGGAAAAGAGCCAGCACACCCCAGGGAAGGGAGCAGCGTGTGGGGCACAGGCACCGTGCCAGCCCCACACACTGGGCATCGGGGGCTGGGGATTTGGGGCCGTCCTTACCAGGCACTCGGCAAACTTCCACGGCTGCTCCATGGTCACCAGGTGCTCAAGATCCCTCCACTTCAGGAACCTGGCTGCACCAAACAGTGCTTCCCGAGAGGCCTGCAGAGCAACAGAGAGCGGGCCATGGCACCGCAGCCCAGAGCACAGCACCTGCATCCCTGCACCAAGGCCAGGAGGAGGCTGCAGGCGACCGTGGGCCAGGGCAGGAGGCACAGCAGCCTCCTGCCATGGGGACACCAGAGCCCACGAGTCCTCACCTCTGCCACACGCTGGTTCTCATCGTGCCAGTTGAAGTAGAATGGCACCAGCCTCAGGTAGACATGTGGCTTTAGGCTTTTGTTCCTCTCTGTTGCTTCCATCACCTCCCGGAAGAGGAGCATGGAGAGCTGCTGCAGCTGGCTGTGCTCCTGCTGCAAAGGAAGAGCAAAAGACCTCAGCCCTGGCTTCTCTAGGCCCACCGGGGCACAGGCCTGAAAAGATACTGGGCCCAAAGTTTCCTGGCAGCACTCAGTGCCCACGATGAGGGGCACAGAGCCTTACATTGTCAAAGAGTGGCCCCAGCGCCTCAAGCATCTTCAGGGCAGTGGGGCTGGATATTTGGATGATTTTCAAGTGCAGCACATTGATGAACGCAGAGAGGGTCAACCGAACCACGTCTCTGTCTGCATCCTGCAGTAGCTCCAGGAGGCTTTCATTCAGGCTCCAGATGCTCTTAGCCTGTGTGGAACACAATGCTGTGGCGCAGCCCCACGCTGCTGCCGCAGGGCCCAGAGGCCAAAGGCGCATCCCAAAGGAGTTGGGCAGCTGAACGGGGAGGAGGAGAGCTGGGAGCAACTGCCGCAGCTGCCAAAGGCCAGCCAAGGCCAAGCTACTGCCTTGCACAGCCGCACGCTGCCGGCCCGGCTTCAGCCCCTGCCCCCTGCTCACCATTGCGGGAGCCTTGCTGATCACCACCAGGCCTCGGAGCGCCAGGCGACGCCTCTCGGGGCACTCCCTGCACAGGCGCCTTGAAATAATCTGCAGGACGCTGAGCCCACATTGTCTGGGGTTCAGGCAGTGCAGCACCTGAAAGGCAGGGAGCAGTGACGGGGTGCCCGGCCGGCAGGAGCCCGGACCCACCCGGGGCTGGGCCCAGGCAGCAGCACAGGGTGCAGGCACCGTCCCAGGCGGCTGCGGCTGTGAGAGGGCAGAGAGGGGGAGGCAGCTGGGCCAAGCAGCACTTGCCATCAGGCTCACCTCCACCAGGAACGCCAGGGCAGGCAGTTCCCACAGGGGCTCTTCCCTGCTGAGCCGCGGGAGCAGGCTGACGGCGATGCTGCGGCAGAAGGAGCGGGAGATACGGCACAGCTCCCTGCAAGGGGGAATAAAGGCACCAGAGACCCTGAGCCAGGGGGGCAAAGCTCTCCTGGGACTGACTCACACAGGCCTGGTCTTTGGCCACCAGCCCGGGAGGGGACACGGGCGCTTTGGGAGGTGGCTCCTCCTGTGCAGCCGCCCCTCTCCGCCTTTGCCACTCTGCTCAGCCATCCCTGGCTGCCAAGGCCCTCTGGCCCAGCAGCACGGGCCCTGTGTGGGGTGGCCTGTGCACAGGGCAGAAATGCCGGGGGCAGTGGGGAGAAAGGGCTCTCACCTGGCCAGCAGACCCACTGCATAGTGGTGGGTGTCAGCCTTGAGGAGCGTGTCCCAGCCACACTTGCGATCGATCACCATCAACATGTCCTCATCCAGCAGCTGGCGCAGCAGGGCTTTCACAGTCTGCACTGCAAACCTGTGTGCAGAGCACAGCCCAGGTCAGGCGCAGAGCCCTGGCCCCAGCCCCGAGGGCATGGCAGGGAGAGAGGACTGGGATGGAGCACCTGTTGGGGTTGGGGGGAAGGCTGTGCTGCTCCCGGCATCGCCCCCAGAAGGTCTCGACCTCCTCTGACATCTCCTCTGTGCTGATGAAAACTTGGAAGAGCAGAGTCAGAAGGAGGCGGGGCAAATTGTTCTTCACTCCCCCTGGGCACCAGTGCAGCTGGAGGATCTCCCAGAGTGCCACAGTTGCCTGCCAAAGACAAAGCACCCAGAGACAGCTCTCAGGGCCCAGATGTCCATGTGGCAGGGCCCCAGCATGGCAGGGAGAGGCCAGGGGAGACACAGGGGGATCCCCCGGCCTGGTGGCCCTGAACTTGCCCCTAAGCCAGGGTTGCAGCCCAGTGCCTGGGGCAGGGAGAAGCAGTGGTGAGGGAGAATGAAAAGGCATCCCAGAGGCAAGCTGGGGGTGATCAGAGGCCAGCTCAATAAACTCACAGCCAGGGCAAAGACATCGCTCTCATCCCCATCAGAGGTGCGTGTCCTGTGCGCTGGCCAGAAATCCAGCACACGGAAGAGGATCTGCAGCACCGGCTCCTTAGTCCCTCTGGAGGAGATGAGCGTCCTCCACATGGTGCGAGCAGCTCTGTGGAGTCAGAACTCTGGCTCAGGGGCGTCTGGGACACAGCGCTGTGGCCTGGGCATCTGCAGGGCCCAGGTGACAGAGCCATGGTGTCTTGTGGGGCAGGGAGGCAGGCTGGCCTCAGGATTGGGGGCTGACATGCCAAAGCTGGCAAAGAGAGGAGCTGGAGTGTCCTGGAAGTCTCCATCTCTCTGGCACACCATTTGGGACAGGTTGCCCAGGGGGATGGGGTCTAAAGGCAGGGGAGCCCTCAAGGCAGGTGGGCCCCATACCTGTCACAGGCTGGGGCAGAGCACAGCAGGGTCACTGCAACATCCACAGGGTGTGCCTCGGTCAGCAGGACAAGAGTCTTGTCCAGCCTGTGCTCAGCAGACACATTGGACGTGAGCCACTGGTGGATGCACCCGACTATGGCCGGTACCTGGAGGGGACACGGGGAACAGTTGGAGAGCTGCCAGAGCCAGCAACTTGCCCAGCTTCCCCCAAGAAGTGCTCCCCTTGCCACCACACTCTGCTGGTCTCAAAGGCTGTGGGGGCCCAGCGCAGCCGGCGTGAGGGGCCACAGCATCCCTTGGGCACTGGAGCCCTGGCCACAGGCTGCTTACTTGCTTCCCGTTGTAGACACCGCTCTTCACAAGCAAATCCAGCAGGGCAGCGCTGGTCTGAGCATTGAAGAGGTCCAAGTTTGCCGTGCCCCCAGTGGCCATGAAAGTGGTCTCTTCACGCCAAATGCACCTGATGAATCTGCAAACCAGCTACAGGAGGAAGGAAAGGAAGAGATGGATGTCCCCTGGAGGGCTGCAACAGCGGTGCTGGGCTGAGCAGTGACAGCAGGCCCAGCCCAGGAGGGGATGGCTGCAGGTACCTGTGCTGCCCTGCGGAAGCGGCCACGGGCACGGAGCTGCTCTTCTGTCCGCTCCTGGCCTGCATCTGGCAAAGAGCGAGCGCGCTCAGAGCTGAGGGTGTGTGGGAGAGGCCGGAGAACACAGCCCAGGCCTGGGCTCCAGGAGCAGGGCCAGCCCTGGGATGCCCAGTGGATGGAGCACGGCTGCTGGGAGATCAGCCCCAGCCCCTCTGCCCCCCTCCCTTTCCATGGGCATGTCTAGAGGGGATGGGACAGGATGAGGCCAAGTGGGCTGCAGCCAGCAGCCCTGTGGCCCAGCTCCAGCACTCACCCTCCTGCGGGGGCTGCACCTGCTGCACCTCTTCAGGCTGCTGTGCTGGAGCAGCCCCAGGGCTTTCCTCCTCCTCCTCCTCCTCCTCCTTCACCCAGGCCAGCTTGGGCACTTGGGGGGGCTGTGCTGCACGTCTCTGTCTGGCGTTATGGCTGCCTGCAGCAGAGGTGCCATGGAAAAGCTTTGGCTCCCCAAGTCCTGCACTCGTGCCTTGAAGGCAGCTGCAAGAGAGAAGTCTCGGAAATACTCCGCCTCATCCAGTCCCACCCTCTGGCTTCGAGGGCACCTGCCCCAGGGACTGGAGATGCCTTGAGTAGCCCCAGGTGCCCAAGTGCCACAGTCTGGCCTGGAGGATGCGCGGGGGAGAGGTGGAGAGCTGCCAGAGTGAGCAACTTGGCCAGCTTCCCCCAAGAAATGCTTCCCTTCCCAGCACACTGTGCCAGTCTCAAAGGCTGAGGGGGCCAGTGCACCCATCTTGGGGGGCCACAGGCTGCTTACTTCAGCAGAGACAGCTCTCTCCCCAAGAAAGTCCAGGCTGGGGGCATCGGCCAGGCGCTGAACAGGCGCGGCGTCAGTGCTCGCCACGCCCTCCGTCGTTGTGGCGTCGGCCTCCTCCGTGAGCCCAGGCAGCGCAGAGTCACAGTGTGACACGGCATCGCTCGAGGTGGTGTCCCAGTGGGCTGTGTGATCACTGGTTGCGGTGTCACACTTTGCTGTGCCAGCAGTCGCCGCGGTGCTGACATCAGGCTTTGGCTTCAGCTGGGTCGGGATGGTGTCAGGCTGGGCCTCGACATCAGCTGATGCGACCCTGGACTTCCTACGCCGACTCCCCACGAATTTCATAAACGTCTGCAGGAGAAAGAAGGGCAGGGAAGAGATGGATGTCCCCTGGAGGGCTGCGACAGCGGTGCTGGGCTGAGCAGTGACAGCAGGCCCAGCCCAGGAGGGTATGGCTGCAGGTACCTGTGCTGCCCTGTGGAAGCGGCCACGGGCACAGAGCTGCTCTTCTGTCCGCTCCTGGCCTGCATCTGGCAAAGAGCGAGCGCGCTCAGAGCTGAGGGTGTGTGGGAGAGGCCGGAGAACACAGCCCAGGCCTGGGCTCCAGGAGCAGGGCCAGCCCCGGGATGCCCAGTGGATGGAGCAGGGCTGCCGGGAGATCAGCCCCGGCCCCTCTGCCCCCCTCCCTTTCCCTGGGCATGTCCAGTGGGGATGGGACAGGATGAGGCCAAGGGGGCTGCAGCCACCAGCCCTGTGACCCAGCTCCAGCACTCACCCTCCTGCGGGGGCTGCACCTGCTGCACCTCTTCAGGCTGCTGTGCTGGAGCAGCCCCAGGGCTTTCCTCCTCCTTCTTCCTCCGGAGCAGCCTGAGCAGGCTGAAGCGTCTCCCTGCCATGCCACAGTCTGGTGTCGAGGGCACCTGCAAGAGAGACTCCTCGGAGAAGCTCCGGGTCACTAAGTCCTGCAGAATGGCCTTGAGGCCACCTGCCACAGGGATTGGAGATGCCTCGGAGAAACTCTGGGTCTCCAAGTCCTGCAGAAAAACCTCGAGGGCACCTGCCACAGGGACTGGAAACAGCTCGGAGAAGCTCCGGGTCTCCAAGTCCTGCAGCAGGGCCTCGAGGGCACCTGCCAAAGGGGTTGGAGATGCCTCGGAGAAGCTCCGGGTCTCCAAGTAACACAGAAAGGCCTCGAGGGCACCTGGAAATGAGAAAATCCTCCAAAAAGCTCTGAAACAGCAAGGTACGAGTTGGCTGCACGGGGGCTCCACACAGCTCCGCTCTGTCCCGTCCTGTCCCGTCGCCTGCTCCGAGGAGCACTGTTGACACTGCGGCCGTGTCACCAGCAACACCTCTGTCACCACGGGTCATAAAGGGCCCTTGGACACCCTGCCCCCTTCTCTCCCACCAGCCATGCCCAGCATGTCACAAAGGGCCCTGTGACACAGTGCCACGTGGCCTGGGGCCTCCCCCAGCCCGGTCAACCTGCCCCACCTTGGAGGGAATCCGCTCTCTAAAGTATCTAATCTGGCTGGACCTGAACTGTGGGAACGGTTCAAGAAATGAGCAAACACTCCCCTCCTGTGCCTGCTCACGGCAGCACAAGGAGCCCCCTCGGCCGCCGACGCAGCCGCAGCGGGAAGGGCACGGGGCCTTCCACACAAGCTGGCACGGCCTCCTTGGGAGAAGTTCCGGCTGGTGGCCATCCTAAACACGGGGGGTGACACCGAGAAGGAAGGTGTGGGCAAGGGCACCAATGCTGCTGGGAGCCCTTTGGCCAGGGCTGCACCCAAATCAGCAGCTGTGGCAAGTCCTGGCCCAAGGAGACCTGCCACCGCCCCGAGTCCTGGCAAGGGTGCTGCCCGTCTCCTGCCCCAAAGAGCTGTGCCCCCGGGTATTAGTTCATTTGAATACATGCCCAGAATAAAGATAAGTACAACAGACATTCAAACACTACAAAATTCTTTTATTGCAGTGAGAATAAAAAACTAGCAAAGAGAATCAAAAGCTAAAAAAGAGTATAAAAACTACTTTATCAGTTGGCATTTCTACAATACTATGAACAGCTTTTAATACAGTATTAACCAGTAAAAAGGGAATTAAAAGGATTCCAAAAAAGGATATAAAACATTTGCTTTCTCGGTTGCTTCCTATCAATAAACTGTGCTTACCCACACAGACAGGCCAGGGCTGCCAGGATCTGCAGCAGCTGGTCGGTGCCCATGCTTAGCCGGCGTCCCCACGGAGCAACAGTCTCGAGTGAAGGATGAGCATCGCTCACCCCAGCAGTCCTGACACCCCATTTTAGCAGCTCTGCATTACACCACGTAGGGCCAGTACGCAGTATAAGGTGATGCCTGAGTGGCAGCCAAACCCCGCCTGTTCATCACCTGATAGCAACAGTCTGCGCATGCCCTGCTGTAGGGCAAGGGGCGAGCGACCCCTGCCCACACTATCTTCCTCTCATCATCATCTTTCTCACCCCTATGTATGACCTCTCCCATTGTGTTTCAAGGGTAGATGTATCTATCTTGCAATATGTCGCAAAACCAAGAAGGAACTCAGCTCTGATAATAGGGGATATCAGGCTGACTTGCTAAAAAGCACAATGGACCTTACAATTAGCTTGTGCCATGAAGTTACATTGTACCATACTCTAGCTGGTTTCACATCCTAATATGATTTCTTTCTCACGCCTCTACGCTCCATTGATCATCTCATTCAAAAGTACCCCCCTAACAGCCATTAACAGTGACAATCTTGTCTCACCTTAAAATCATTCACAGCTCACTTTTTTTTAATATTTAGTCACAGGTTAGTATTAGACGGTGAGCTGGGAGAAAACGTGAGCAGTCCAAGAAAACACTGTTGGTACAGTCCTGTCACAAAATGAGGTCAATGGCTCTTTGTGCAATTAAAGCAGCAGAGGAAATGCAAGATGACTTGGGTGAGACGTCCACGGCACTTAATCACCACCTGAAAAATCTGACTGCCACCTTCACGGCCGTTTCACCCAGTGGAAGACCCCAACAGGGTTCTACAGGCCCAGAATTGACTTATTTTCTTCAAGATTTAATAATGCATCTAAAAAGAAGCTATCACCTCTCTCTACAAATGTGTCTTAGATTAAGGTCTAGAAACATTGAATGTAATGATAAAAGCTGAGATTTTGATCTCTTCTTGTTACTCCAAACACATGGGTCTTAAGTTACGCGCCTGTGCCTTTAATTCAGCACTGAGTAATTACATTTAGGTCAGTGGAATCACTCCAGAGTTTTCTTGGTTTGTCTAAACTGAATGTTGTCCTAAGGATTTGGAAGCATATGAAGTGAATTTAGGAATGAACATGGATGTCAGTAGTTGGAAAATGCAACTGAAATGAACTGTCCCAGTCTGTAGGAGAGAAGAGAATGTGAAGCAGAGGTCTAAATGTCAAGAGTAAAAGCAAGCACGTAGCTTTGCACATATAATTGCATCAGCATTCTCTGTATTTTCCCCAACACTTCTTCTTCTTTCCTATTTTTAATAATAATGGCAAAAGGAATAATATAAATTTAGGTTGTCCTGGGCACTTCACCTCTTACTCATCTCCTTCAGTAAAATTTTGAAACCTTTCCATAAAACAGAATATTGACTATGAAGAGACCAAATGTTAGACTCAAGTGGAAGGAAATAGGTCAAAATAAAATGCATTTAACTGAGAAACTATCTCAATTTTTCTTGTAATGTGCCACAGGTTACTGGTACTACACAGTGCATTTGAATACTCTGACGTAGTGTGTGAGACAAAGGAAAGCATAGAACACTTTGGGGAAGAAAAATGCACGGGAGACATAAGTTTCTATGTCTACGAGCTAGTCAAATGCTTAAATAATTTAGAATCAGAACATGTACAAAAATGAAACACTGTAACTTTTATAACCGGCTTTTTTTTTTTTCCTAAACTCCAATTATTAGGATATTGTGCTCCAGGCAGCACATCAGGGGCTGATAATGAACATTCAGAGACAGGACTTTTGCTGCACGAATGAAAAGTGTTCTGCTCAAAGGATGAATAAAGAATTATCTTCTTGTGTATACATATATATACACACACACTGAACAGAATGAAAATTGGAACCAAAAATGAAGTTGAAGTCTACTCAACTGTTGGTCATAAAGCGGAATTAAATTTAGGAGAAAACGTAACCTAATTAGGAGCTTATGAAAGGCACATTAGTATGTGCTGGAAAATAATTTTTAGATATGAAAACTATTTTATGCTTTATATTATCTGTATAATACACAGTCTTACACAAACAAACCAAGGATGTGCATGAAGTTCACACTAAAGCTCTGTACTATATTTATTGCTCTGTGTGATCAGTGCTGCATTCAGGTTACATTTGACCTGCAGATGTAATGGAACCTCAGCAGAGTACAAGAGGGCAATCAAGAAAATAATGATCTTGGGGTGGCAAAGAGGTTTCTCTACATTGCTTTTCTGTGATGAAGAAATCACTGTCCCAGAGAAATCTTTGCAGGTGACAGGCTTGAAAAGGAAACACCTTCACAGCCAGAGTGAGGAGATCAGAAACCTTGCCAAATTCAACTGCAGCCAATGTGGAGGAATCTGACTTAGTCTTGGTTTTAAATATGACTAATACTCCTCTTCCTTTAGCAGATGCACTAATTCATTTCTATAACCCGCAGCCTCCCCCAAAGTGCAGAAACTCCAGAATTGAAATTTGTTGAAGCTGAGCATCAGATCAAAAGCTTCAGGCCTCTTACAGCACCATTTCATCAGCTCTGCCTCCTCAAGAAGTCAGGAAAAAAAATACAGCTGCATGAAAAATAAATGAGAAGCTTTTTCTGACTCTGGAACCAGAAAATAATGACATGAAACCCAAATGCAGCACTGTCACTTGTCTTTCCAAATGCCAGCATTAATTCTCTCTCTTGCAGCTCCCGAAGACTTGTCATCCTGATTATCCTCCCCATGCCCTCGGGGGCATTTTTGGAGCTAATTTACACCTCTAATATTTTTTTCTCTCCTGGAGAGAGAACTGATTTTGCCTTCAGAAGAACTTTTCCCTTTTCCCTCTAGTTTTCCCCACTTGTTGTTATTACTTTTTCCCCTTAGGTTTAAAAATTAAAGCCTTTGCTCTGAAAGAGGGCGAAGGAAGAATGAAGAAGCTTCAAACCAAGGAGAAAAACCTTAAAATCCGAATTTCCATGAGCAGCACAAGTCTCCTCCCACTGCATTAATGCTGCCTCACAAAACGGCGACGGCCTCTGCAGGCAGCTGCCTAAAAACACCCACGGCTCCTCGAGAAAACAGAAATGCAACTTTTATATTATTTTTTCCCCCTAAAGCTTTCATTTTTCTCTCTTACATTGATCCCCTCGGTGACTCCCGAGAGCCCTCTGCAAAGCCATAAACTGACTCTTAGAGGAGCTTTTGGACACCCCCGGGATCCTCCCCCGCGCTGGCGTGGGGCCCGTGGGTGTGTGGGGCTGAGGGGTCGAGCGCCTGGACACTGATAAATAAACATCAGCACGCGGGGATACGGGCCCGCCCCCGCCGCGCTGCGCAAACGGCGCAGGGATACGCAAACGGCGTAAGGCGGCGCCGCGGGCGGCAAAGGAGTGGCGCTACGCAAATTGCGTAATGGGGTCGGCAATGCCCACGGCGCTACGCAAATGACGTAATGGGAGCCCCTGTAATGGTAATAAAAGGAGTTGCGTAAGTTGCGTAAGGCTACGCAAATAGCGCAAGGACCCTGCCCTCAGCGCTACGCAAATGGCGGGAGGGCCCCGGTGGCTTCCTAAGGGCTCGCAGACCTTTCCCAGTTCATCCCAATCCTCTCCAAAGGGCTCCCAGTTTGCCCCAGTTCCCTCCTTAAGGGCTCCCAGTTCCCTCCTAAGGGCTCCCAGTCCATCCCAGTCCCCTCCTAACGCCGCTGCCCTCAGCGCTACGCAAACGGCGTAAGGGGCTCTGCCATTGCCCTCAGCCCTACGCAAACGGCGTAAGGGGGCGCCGGTAACGGCAAGGCAGGGGAGGTACGTAAACTGCATAAAGATACGCAAATGGCGTAAGCGCTCTGCCCTCAGCGCTACGCAAATGGCGGAAGGGCCCCGGTTCCTTCCTCGGGGCTCCCGATTTATCCCAGCACCTCCCAGTCCTTGCCTAAGGGCTCCCAGTTCATCCCAGCTATCGCCGCGTTCTCGCGCTTCCAGAATTTTCTCCCTCCGCTTCCCAAATATAAAAGGGACTTTCTGTGCTGAACACCGAGCCGGGAGCATTGACGGGCTCGGCGCAGGGGCCGTGTGGTATTTGGTTTCTGTACAGTTCCTGTTTTTATAATGAAGGGGGAAGGGAAGGAAGGGAGCTGCTCCTGCCAGCACGCCAATAATCTGCTGCAAAGGACTGGAGCTATCAGAGCCAATTAGTCCTCCAGTGAACCATTTAGCTGCTGAAATAAATCCAGTCCCAGGCACGGAATCAGCAGGATTCGGGACAGAAAAGCCTGTGTGGGTACGCAGGGCATTGAGCTCGTGCAGATTCGTGCACAGGAGCAACTTCCTACGTTTTAATACCGAGTGCTTTTGACACACAAACTGGCCCCTGAAACTCCCTTGGGTCACAATGTGCAAAGGTGGGACACCTTTATCCAGAACACATAGACCACACAATTTTTCAAAAGTGAATCAGAATCTGTGCCAGCCTGTGGTGGAACCATGAAAGCCACCCACAGGAGCTGCATTTCCCATATGGATATCAGGTGGGGACAAGTCCCTGCCACAGGAATGGTAAATCCATGGTGGGGTGGGAAGGGCCAAGGTGCTGCCCTGGCAGAGAAGGGCGGATGTGCCACTGCAACATCTCCCAGCAACGCTGCTGTGGGTGGAAAAACACCATTAAGGTGGGACAAAGTCTAGGAAAGCAACAGCAGAGTCCGTCTCCCTCTAAATGTGATGTCTCCATCATCCAGACACAAAGCCGTGCTTTGGACCTCCCTGCACCAGTCTCGTTTTTCCAGCTCCTTAACCGCATCAGAACAAGACCAAAAAATTACTTCTTTTTATATTCTTGTAGTGGGTTGACCCTGGCCAGATACCAGGTACCCACTAAAGCTGCTCTCTCACTCTCCCTCTGCAACTGGGCAGAGGACAGAGAAAAAAAAAACAGCTAAGAATTCATGAGTAGAGATAAGAGCTGGGAGAGGTCAGTGACTGATCACCTTCACGGGCAAAACAAGACTCCAGGTGGGAACAGTACTTATATTTATTACTAACAGGATAAGAGCCAAAGAGTGAGAAATAAAACAGTCTTAAAAATTCCCCCACCTTTCCTTCCATGTTCTGCCTCCTCCCCCCCCAGCGGTGCAGGGGGACGGGAATGGGGGTCACAGTCAGTTGTTGTTTCTGCTGCTGCTCAGGGAGAGGAGTTGGAGTCCTTCCCCTGCTCCTGTGGGGTCCCTCCCACGGGAGACAGTCCTTGATGGACCTCTCCAACATGAGTCCATCCCTCGGGCAGCAGCTCTTCCCAACCTGCTGTCCCGTGGGTCACTGCTCCTTGGGGTCAGTCCCTCACAGATGAGCTGTACTGGCATGGGTCCCCCACAGGGGCCATGAGTCCTACCTGGGAAAAACCTGCTCCAGCCTGGGCTTCCCTCTCCATGGGCTGCAGGTCCCTGCCAGGACCCTGCTCCATCCTGGGCCTGCCACGAGGTCACGGCCTCCTTCCTGCATCCACCTGCTCCAGCGTGGGAGCCTCCATGGGCTGTGGGGGGTCTCTGCACCCCGATGGTCCCCCATGGGCTGCAGGGGGGTCTCTGCACCCTGATGATCCCCCATGGGCTGCAGGGGGGTCTCTGCACCCCGATGCTCCCCCATGGGCTGCAGGGCCTCAGCTCCAGCACCTGGAGCACCTCCTGCCCCTCCTCCGCACTGCCCTTGGGGTCTGCATTGCTGTTCCCATGTTCTCACTCCGCTCTTCCCTGGCTGGAATTCCTTCTGCGCCAAAACCTTCTGTTCCTAAATATGTTATCCCAGAGGCGTTACTGTCACTCCTGACTGGCTCGGCCTTGGCCAGCGGCAGGAATTCCGTCCTGGAGCCGGCTGGCATTGGCTCCACGGGACAGGGGAAGCTTCTGGCAGCTTCTAACAGAAGCCACCCCTGTAGCCCCCCCACTACCAAAACCCAGCCACAGAAACCCACTGCACCCAGTTACTTCCACTTGCCCCAGGATGGTTCCAGTTTCCATCAGTATGATCCCAGTCACTCCCAGTTTATGCCAGTTGCCTCCAGCA
>NW_020925840.1:0-9736 GCF_003984885.1 Neopelma chrysocephalum
AAGATTCCTCCCAGGGAAAAGGAGCCAGCACAGAAAGCTCTGGCTGGTCACAGAGTGCCCAGGCTGCGCCACCAACTGCACCTCAAAGCCAAAGCTCCCAGGCTTTCTGTCCTGGGCAAAGGGCTGCTGATCCCTTTGGTCAGGCCCGGGCCGCCGGTGCCGGCCCCCCCCCACCCCAAAACCCATCCAAATGAAGATTCCTCCCAGGGAAAGGGGACCAGCACAGAAAGCTCTGTCTGGCCACGGAGTGCCCAGGCTGCGCCACCAACTGCACCCGAAAGCCAAAGCTCCCATGTAGCTTCAGATGTGACACTGCCTTTATATTATAAGGAATAACTACACACTCTCCGGAGCTGGTGGAATCAGAGAGCCTTCATTCGAATTGCGCACCCCCTTTTATATCCCATAACCATGTGATCCCTCTATCCAATGGGGGCTGTAAACCTCGGCGCATCCTCTTTGGTCCTCTCTGCCCTGGTACATCCCTCTGTACCTCAGACACGCCCCTACATCACCCCCTTCCTTACTATTTAAGAGGATCACAAAAACTGTGCAAAACAACAGTGCATACAAAGAGAACAGTACTTGTAAACTACCAAAGCTTGCAGTGACCCAGCACACTGCTTGCTTCGGCCTCTTATATTTCTAATGTAAACCTTTTTAAAACCTTCTTATATTCCTAAGGGGTAGTGCAACTTGGAGAAAGAACTTTATTAACTTAAAGGTATTGGCCTAACTGTGCAACCCTATAACCTTTATTAACTTGAGGGTTTTAAATAACTGGGGAGTTCAACTTTATTAAGAACAGGTTAAGCTTAGCAAAACTAAATTATCTTAAATTGACCCTGTGGCTGAGGTAGCGGTGTTTGTTAGGTGTTTTGTGTTTTAATATTTGTCTAGTCATACAGCACATATTCATTCACACATCATTCGCTCGACGGCCGTCTTACACTCATCATACACACACTCATGAATTTTTTATTGACTGCTTTTTGCCACATTGGTCATTCCTAAGGGTAAACCTGAAATGTAAACATAACTCTTTTATAACTTCTGCGTTACTCTGGTTTTGCTGATGTGAATGTGTACCTAGGTAGGGCCTGACACACCTGGAAGGAATCCATTTTAACGCTTTCCCTGCACCCACACAGGCATAGCCCCTCCCCCACGTCACAAGATCCAGTGGTCCCATCCACTGCCCAGAAATCAGATCCCTTACCATGACCGGTGGTTTGGGAGAGGCAGGCTCCTGAGGCCTGTGTTGCTGTTCATACTTACTCTTTTCAGTGCTGTCACAATTTAAAAAATTGATAACATACATTGCTTTCCACAGCCGTTCTTGCGGGCTATCCAGGTTCCCCCCTTTTTTTTGTTTTGCTAGCATTTCTTTCAGTGTGCGGTGTGGCCTTTCGACAATTGCCTGACCGGTTGGTGAGTGTGGGATGCCTGTGACATGTGAGATTCCCCAGTCTGACAGGAAATCTCTTACCTTCTCTGAGATGTATGCTGGTCCGTTGTCAGTCTTTATTTGTTTTGGGGTGCCAAGGGTGGCAAAACAACTGAGCCAGTGTCTTATTACATCCTTGGCCTTTTCCCCTGTGTGTGCTGTGGCTGTTATATGCTGCGAATGTGTATCTACTGTTACATGTACATATTTCAGTGTGCTAAATTCAGGGATGTGTGTGATGTCTGTTTGCCAGATCTCATTAGCTTTTAACCCTCTAGGGTTAACGCTTTCCTGAGACGGCATGGGTGTGATTTTTTGACAGTCTGGGCATGACAGGATGATGTCTCGAGCTTGGTTGATTGTCATTTGAAATTGTCTCTTTAGAGAGTGGGCATTCTGATGGAAAAATGAGTGGGATAATTTTGCTTGTTCTAAGACTCTGGGTACGGTGTTAAACATTGCTGCTCTGTCAGCTTCCCTGTTCCCGTCAGCTATGGGTCCTGGCATGTCGGTGTGTGACTTTATGTGCATAATGTAGAAATCAAACCTCCTGTGATTGACAAGAAACCAAATAGAACGCATTTCAAACAACAAATGTGGGTTAGAAACATGTCGAAGAAACGAACTTTCAAGGCGCGAGACTAAACCTGCAGCATAACAAGAATCAGTAACAACATTAACAGGTTGCTCAGAAAACTTTTCCAGGGCAATACGGATGGTAGCCAGTTCCAGAACCTGTACAGAACCTTGGTTCCTGGTTTGCACCTCCTGTTCCCACTGTCCTGTATCAGGGTTTACCCAAGTCACTGCAGCTTTTCGTGTCCTCCCAGATGCATCTGTGAAGACCGTGAGGCCTTCTACTGGTTCATGTTTGCATCTGGTTGTGGCCTTTAAAGGTAAATTACTTATTTCTGCCCACAATCTGTGTTTAGGGAGATGAATGGAAATATCACCGTCCAAGCCTGACAAGGCAGCTTGGAATCTCGTGTCTTCAGCTAGCATCTAATCCAAATTGTCCTTCGTAGCTGGAATGTAGATGGTAGCAGGGTCCCTTCCATCCAGTTCCTGCAGTCGTTTTCTGCCTTTAATTACAAGCTTTGTAAACATCTCATTAGCAGTCCACACAGTTTTAGGTGGTGTATGGGGCAGAAAAAGCCACTCTAGAATTCGCAGTGGGTCTTTTTCAGTCTGATTTCACTGGAACAAAACTGCAAATGGCTGATACCTGCTGGGAACGAGGGCTAGGCAGATTTGCAGTTCAGGATTTCTCCTTCTGCTTTGCCTGCCCTCTATTGCCCTGGCACAAATGTCTAACGCCTGTGTGGCCTCTGCAGACAGAGCTCTGTTAGACGTTAGATTGGAGTCCCCATTTAGCAGCTCAAACAAAGGGTGTAGCTCCTCTGTGGTTAAGCCTAAAACAGGCCTTAACCAGTTGATAGCCCCCAGGAGTTTTTGCAACTCGTGTAAAGTTAAAGTGTTTTTTACCTCGAGCTGCAGTGGCTGTGGGGAGATTTCCTGCTGCGTGATCTTCCATCCAAGGTATGTCCAGGGCTGCGATCGCTGGATCTTTTCTGGCGTGACCTGTAACCCTGCTTCTTGGACAGCATCTTTTAGAGCAGTAACAACAGTTTCTGGTTCATTTTTTGTGGCCATGGTAATTAAGATATCATCTATGTAGTGATAGATGATGGCAGAGGGAAAACGCCTTCTGATGGGATGAATAGCGTTTGCCACTACTGTCTGGCATATTGTAGGATTATTTCTCATCCCCTGAGGGAGAACAACCCAGTGATACCTTTGCATGAGCTGTGCATTATTCAAGGCCGGGATGGAAAAAGCAAACCTTGACGCATCCTCAGGGTGAAGAAAGATGGTAAAAAAGTAGTCCTTTAAATCAATTACCATTAGAGGCCAGTCCGCTGGGAGCATAGAAGGTGAAGGCAGTCCTGGCTGCAATGCTCCCATGGGCTCTATAACTGCATTTACTGCCCTTAAGTCCTGCAGCATTCTCCATTTCCCACTTTTCTTGGGAATGCAAAAGACAGGAGTGTTCCAGGGGCTAGTTGTGGGCATAATATGTCCTGCTTCTAGTTTCTCCTGTGCAAGCTTTGTTAATTGTTCCAACCGTTCCTTTTTCATAGGCCATTGGTCCACCCAGACTGGCTGCTCGCTTTTCTAGACCAGCTTAATGGGTGTTTGGGACGGCTGACCAATGGCCCCTATTGAAAAACTTGGCTGCTTGCAGGAGGAATTTGCATCACTGTGCCAAACTGCTCAAGAACATCTCTTCCCCACAGTGTACAAGGAATGGGGGCAACAAAAGGAGCTATTTTGGCTGATTGTCCTTCTGGGCCCAGGACAGTGAGTACTTGGGCACTCTGTCTGGGCTTTTGTGTTCCTCCCACCCCTTGAATGGTTGCAGCTGGGCAAACAGTGGGCCAGTTAAGTGGCCACTCGGAGTCCTTTATGATGGAAACATCGGCTCCCGAGTCCACAAGGCCTGTGAATCGATGCCCATTCACCTGGCACGTTATGAGCGGCTGTGCGGCTGTAATGGTTGTTGCCCAGTAAACTTGTGGTGTTCCTGTGCTACCGAAAGCCCCTGAACCCCGCTCCCCCTCCCCTGCAGGCGACGCGCTGTAGAAGGGGATTAGTTGGGCGATTTTCTGTCCCTTTGGAATGAAACAGGGGGCTGAAGGGGTCCAGGCCATGATCTGAATCTCGTTATGAGAGTCTGAGTCTATTACTCCTGGCAGCACAAACAAGCCCATTCGCGTAGTGGAGGACCTTCCAATCAATAGTGCATGCACCCCTGGGTTGAGGGGACCCCAAAACCCAGTTGGAATTAGTACTATCTCTGTGGATGTTATGAAGACAGAGTCTCAGTTGGATAGATCCAGCCCAGCGCTGGCTGCGGTGGAGGGGCACAAAGCACTGGCTGGGGTGGGGGGGCACAAATTGCCAGCCTGTTCCCTTGTGTCGCATATGTTTGCTGTAGCGGGGCGTGCGACAACGCCCCTCGTCTCCCGTTTTTTGGCACCCTCCTTGCTTTTGGGCGCCTGCGGGGGGCTGCTTCTATGGGTCTCCTGGGACAGTCTCTTTGGAAGTGGTCGGGTGCACCGCAAGCGTAACAACCACTCCTGGGTCTGGCTCCCTCCTGTACTCTTAGCTGGGCACTCAGTGCCACTGCTAATGAGTCAGTTTGGTGTCCCACTGAGCCGACCCCTTGGCAGGTACGAACCAGCTCTGCAATGCTGCAGCTCTCCCATTTAGGAAGAGCCTGCAATGCCCTCTTACAGTCTGGGTTCGCGTTTTCGAAAGCCAGTTTCCTGCAAATTATGTCTCTGGCTTCCTCGTTTTCAATCTGCCTATCTAGGGCAGATTGCAGCCGATCCAAGAATTGGGAGAACGGTTCTGTCGGGCCTTGCATTATTCTTGTGAATGACAAATTAGTGTCTCGGTCTGATGTGGGAAGTGTTCTCATGGCTCTCATAGCGTGTTTAGCTATCACCTCGTACACTTCCTTATTGTACCCAGATTGAGCATCTATGGACCGATAATTACCCTCCCCGGTTAGTTGGTGTGTTGTAACGCCTGCTTGTGGGTCATTGGCATACACAGAGCAATTCTCCCGAAAGTCATTCAGCCACACGTTGTACTGTGATTGGTAAGACTTATTTTTAAGATAGTCTTCCAATCGTGTGGCATGAAAATGTAGGTAGAGTTTAGTGTGTCTAGAAATGCCAGGGTGTTAGATGAAGACACGCCAGTTTCCCTTATTATTTGCCTCAGTTCCTTTGTTAGTTCGTGCGGCAAAGCTTTGAACCGGCGGCTATTGCGTGGACCAATGATGACTGGGCATGCATTAATCACTTGCAAGTCTCCCACCCGTATTGCCTCTTCTCGACACAAACTCCACCTATCAACCGACCCTCCCCCGATTGCTACCTCGCTCCTTCCCGACGGAACTAACCCTAGCTCCTCCTCCTCCTCCCACCCCCACTCCTCCCGCCCCGGCGGCTCCGGCGATCTCGGTTCCCGGTGAGGGGGTGTGGGCGGGTGTCGGAGGCGGCGAGGGGGTGAAGTTACCTCCCCCCTCGCGCCTATGGGTGGGCCGGGAGAGACGGGTCAGTGCCCGGGCCATTTGATGGGCAAGATGGCGACGCCCATGAGGGACCACGTGGCCGGCGATCATCCGCGGGACGGGGAGGCAAATTTGCTGGGCTACCCCCCCGTTCGCCGTAACAAAGCCCTCTGTGGGGATCCCATGAGTGGGGATCTCGCATCGGAGGCTCCGTTCCCTCCCGACGGCCCGTGTCCCTCCGGCTCTCGGCTTCTGACTCCGTGCTTAAATCACGAACGCTTCCCATTCCCCCCCCCGCCGGACTTTGGGCGTTAGTGTCCCTACGCCTAAAAGTTGGGCGGCTGCTGCTAGCAGTATTATTGAGGGGGTGCGTGCCGGTGTTATACGCTTGTGTTGTGCGTTCGTGGGCTGTGTGTAGTGCAGACATTATTATCTGCCATGCTGGGAAAGCTCTGATGGCTTGGGGATCTCCCCCCTGAGCTGTAAGTTTTATGAGGTTCCCTAATTTTTTCCATATGTGTATTTTTAAGGCTTCTACCAGGGGCAGTTCGGGGACAGCTGTCTTAGTAAAACGCACAAGTTCAGTAAGTTCGGCCCGTGTGGCTTGCACATTGTATGGTTTGAGAAGGATTGTCAGTGCATCTGTGTCTTGTGAAAGTGCGGTGGAGAAAAAGATTCCTATTTTACCTTATCTCTGCGCTTTGGACGCACGCGGTCGGAAGTTCTTTGTGTGGTGGCTGGCTACTCCCAGTTTCTGATCGGCTGGTTTCCCCGGTTCAGCGGCAGCGGCGGGGCAGCAGCGGGGCGGCGTGCTCAGCGCGCGGCATGCTCAAGCGGCGGCTGCAGCGGTGGGGCTTCTTGCGGCGCTGGCGGCGGCGGCGGCTTGGGGTCCTTTCCGGCGCGGGTGGCAGCGGCGGGCGCGGGGTACTTCTCCTCGGCGCGGCGGCGCGGCCTGCGGGGCTCGCTAGGCGAGGTGGGTTGCGGGGGCTGCGGACGCGGTCGCGCAGGGCTCGGCAGGAGCGGCGGGCACGTACGGCAGCGGCAAGCAGCGTGGAGCTGGAGGGCTTTCTGCTAGGCAGACAGCCAGAGCGGGGGTCCGGCGGGGTGGCTGGGGTGGTATCCGCAGCGGCGCCGATCCAGCGTGGCTGTTTCGGCCGCAGTGGTGGCGGTGGGGCGGCAGAGGCTTCCCCACGGTTTCAGTGTGGCTCGGGGCTCCGGGCTGCGGTCACGCTGCCGCTTGGGGAGCACTTCTAGCTGCGCAGGCTGCCTTTCAGCTCGACTCACCGCTGCGATGTTGCTCTGGTCCCTCTCCGCTCTCTCCGGTGCCTGCTCACTCCGATCTCTCGGCGATTTCTTCTTTTTTCTTTCTTCCTGTTTTCTGTGCACTTTCCTATAGTTTTTTGAGTTCACTAACTTCGTTCCTTGGTCTACCCCAAGGCAACATTTACAGACGTCTATGTTTTTTTCGGTAAAAGGACTCCCACTTTATGAAACTAAAGTGATCCACGGAGACTTACCGATAATACCTGGTACAGGTTTTAAGCTATCAGATCTAATGTAGATTCAGTCCCGTTGGGGCGCCAGATGTAGCGTCACGTGTGACGCTGCCTTTACATGATAAAGAATAACTACACACTCTCCGGAGCTGGTGGAATCAGATAGCCTTCATTCGAATTCCGCGCCCCCTTTTATATCCCATAACCATGTGATCCCTCTACCCAATGGGGGTTGTAAACCTCGGCGCATGCTCTTTGGTCCTCTCTGCCCTGGTACATCCCTCTGTACCTCAGACACGCCCCTACACTCCCAGGCTTTCTGTCCTGGACAAAGGGCTGCTGATCCCTTTGGTCAGCCCCCGGCTGCACGTGCCGGCACCCCCCGAACAAGGAACCCATACAAATGAAGATTCCTCCCAGGGAAAAGGGGCCAGCACAGAAAGCTCTGCCTGCCCATGGAGTGCCCAGGCTGCACCGCCAACTCTACCCAAAAGCCAAAGCTCCCAGGCTTTCTGTCCTGGGCAAAGGGCTGCCGATCCCTTTGCTCAACCCCGAGCAGCCAGTGCCGGTCCCCCCCGCCCCAAAACCCATCCAAATGAAGATTCCTCCCAGGGAAAAGGGGCCAGTACAGCAAGCTCTGGCTGGCCACGGAGTGCCCAGGCTGCACCACCAACTGCACTCAAAAGCCAAAGCTCCCAGGCTTTCTCTCCTGGGCAAAGAACTGCCGATCACTTTGGTCAACCCCGTGCCGCAGCTGCCAACCTCCCCGCACAAAAACTAATCCAAATGAAGATTCCTCCCAGAGATAATGGACCATGACAGAAAGCTCTGGCTGCCCACGGAGTGCCCAGGCGGCGCCACCAACTGCACCTCAAAGCCAAATCTCCCAGGATTTCTGTCCTGGGCAAAGGGCTGCTGATCCCTTTGGTCAGCCCAGGACCGCCGGTGACGGCATCCCCCACCCCAAAACCCATCCAAATGAAGATTCCTCCCAGGGAAAAGGGGCCAGCACAGAAAGCTCTGCCTGCCCACCGAGCGCCAAGGCTGCGCAAACAGTTGCACCGAAAGCCAAAGCTCCCAGGCTTTCTGTCCTCCGCAAAGGACTGCTGATCACTTCGGTCAATCCCGAGCAGCCGGTGCCGGTCCCCCCCTGCCCCAAAACCCATCCAAATGAAGATTCCTCCCAGGCAAAAAGTGCCAGCACGGAAAGCTCTGGGTGCCCACCGAGTGCCCAGGCTGCGCAACCAACTATACTCAAAAGCCAAAGTTCCCAGGCTTTCTATCCTGGGCAAAGGGCTGCTGATCCCTTCGGTCCCCCCCGCCCCAAAACCCACACAAATGAAGATTCCTCCCAGGGAAAAGGGGCCAGCACAGAAAGCTCTGCCTGCCCACGGAGTGCCCAGGCTGCGCCACCAACTGCACCCAAAAGCCAAAGCTCCCAGGCTTTCTGTCCCGGGAAAAGGGCTTCCGATCCCTTTGGTCAGCCGCGAGCCGCCGGTGACGGCTCCCCCGCCCCAAAACCCATCCAAATGAAGATTCCTCCCAGGGAAAAAGTTCCAGCACAGAAATCTCTGGCTGCCCACCGAGTGTCCAGGCTGCGCCACCAACTGTACCTCAAAGCCAAAGCTCCCAGGCTTTCTGTCCTTGGCAAAGGGCTGCTGATCGCTTTGGTCACCACAGGGCCGCCGGTGTCAGCGCCCACCGCCCCAAAAATCATCTAAATGAAGATTCCTCCCAGGGAAAAGGTGCCAGCACGGAAAGGTCTGCGTGCACACGGAGTGCCCAGGCTGCGCCACCAACTGCACCCAAAAACCAAAGCTCCCAGGGTTTCTGTCCTTGGCAAATGGCTGCTGATCCCTTGGGTCCGCCCTGGACCACCGGTGCCGGCCACCCCCCCGCCCCAAAACCCATCCAAATGAAGATTCCTCCCAGGGAAAAGGGGCCAGCACAGAAAGCTCTAGCTACCCATGGAGTGCCCAGGCTGCGCCACCAACTGCACTCAAAAACCAAAGCTCCCAGGATTTCTGTCCTGGGCAAAGGGCTGACGATCTCTTTGGTCAGCCCCGAGTCGCCGGTACCGGTCCCCCCCGCCCCTAAACCCATATAAATGAAGATTCCTCCCAGGGAAAAGTGTCAGCACAGAAAGCTCTGACTGCCCACGGAGTGTCCAGGCTGCGCCACCAACTGCACCCAAAAGCCAAAGCTCCCAGGATTTCTGTTCTAGGAAAGGGGCTAGTGATCCCTTGGGTCCGCCCTGGACCACCGGTGCCAGCCCCACCCGCCCCAAAAGCCATCCAAGTGAAGATTCCTCCCAGGGAAAAGGGGCCAGCACAGAAAGCTCTGGCTACCCACAGAGTGCCCATGCTGTGCTACCAACTGCACCTCAAATCCAAAGCTCCCAGGCTTTCTGTCCCAGGCAAAGGGCTGCTGATCCCTTGGGTCAGCCGCGGGCCGCCGGTGTCGGACCCCCGCTCCAAAACCCATACAAATGAAGATTCCTCCCAGGGATAATGTGCCAGCACAGAAAGCTCTGACTGCCCATGGAGTGCCCAGGCTGCGCCACCAACTGCACCCAAATGCCAAAGCTCCCAGGCTTTCTTTCCTGGCCAAAGGGCTGCTGATCCATTTGGTCACCGCCGGGCCGCCGGTGCCGGCCCCCCCCGCCCCAAAACCCATCCAAATGAAGATTCCTCCCAGGGAAAAGGGGCC
>NW_020925840.1:9746-14488 GCF_003984885.1 Neopelma chrysocephalum
AGATTCCTCCCAGGGAAAAGGGGCCAGAACAGAAAGCTCTGGCTGCCCACCGAGTGCCCAGGCTGCGCCACCAACTGCACCCAAAAACCAAAGCTCCCAGGCTTTCTGTCCTGGGGAAAGGGCTGCCGATCCCTTGGGTCAGCCCCGAGCCGCCGGTGACGAGCCACCCCACCCCAAAACCCATCCAAATGAAGATTCCTCCCAGGGAAAAGAGCCAGCACAGAAAGCTCTGGCTACCCACGGAGTGCCCAGGCTGCGCCACAAACTGCACCCAAAAGCCAAAGCTCCCATGCTTTCTGTCCTTGGCAAAGGGCTGCTGATCCCTTTGGTCAGGCCCGGGACGCCGGTGCTGGGACCCCTGCCCCAAAACCCATCCAAATGAAGATTCGTCCCAGGGAAAAGGGGCCAGCACAGAAAGGTCTGCATGCACACGGAGTGCCCAGGCTGCGCCACCAACTGCACCGAAAAACCAAAGCTCCCAGGATTTCTGTCCTGGGCAAAGGGCTGCCGATCCCTTTGGTCAGCCCCGAGTCGCCGGTACCGGTCCCCCCCGCCTAAAACCCATCCAAATGAAGATTCCTCCCAGGGAAAAGGGGCCAGCACAGAAAGCTCTGGCTGCCCACCAAGTGCCCAGGCTGTGCCAACAGTTGCACCCAAAAGCCAAAGCTCCCAGGCTTTCTGTCCCGGGCAAAGGGCTTCTGATCCCTTGGGTCAGTCCTGGACCGCCGGTGCCGGCGCCCCCTTCCCCAAAACCCATCCAAATGAAGATTCCTCCCAGGGAAAAGGGGCCAGCACAGAAAGCTCTGGCTGTCCACGGAGTGCCCAGGCTGCGCCACCAACTGCACCCAAAAACCAATGCTCCCAGGATTTCTGTCCTTGGCATAGAGCTGCTGATCCCTTTCGTAACCCCAGGGCCGCCGGTGTCGGCGCGCCCCTGCCCCAAAATCCATACAAATGAAGATTCCTCCCAGGGAAAAAGTGCCAGCACAGAAAGCTCTGGCTGCCCACGGAGTGCCCAGGCTGCGCCACAAACTGCACCCAAAAACCAAAGCTCCCAGAATTTCTGTCCTTGGCAAATGGCTGATGATCCCTTGGGTCCGCCCTGGACCACCGGTGCCGGCCCGCAAGCCCCAAAACCCATCCAAATGAAGATTCCTCCCAGGGAAAAGGGGTCAGCACGGAAAGCTATGGCTGCCCACGGAGTGCCCAGACTATGCCAACAACTGCACCCAAAAGCCAACCCGGGCAAAGGGCTGCTGATCCCTTTGGTCAGGCCCGGGCCGCCGGTGCTGGGCCCCCTGCCCAAAAACCCATCCAAATGAAGATTCCTCCCAGGGAAAAGGGGCCATGAAAGAAAGCTCTGTCTACCCACGGAGTGCCCAGGCTGCGCCACCAACTGCACCCAAAAACCAAGGCTCCCTGGATTTCTGCCCCGCGCAAAGGGCTGCTGATACCTTTGGTCAGGCCCGAGCCGCTGGTGACGGCCCCGCCCGCCCAAAAACTCATACAAATGAAGATTCCTCCCAGGGAAAAAGTGCCAGCACAGAAAGCTCTGCCTGCCCACCGAGTGCCCAGGCTGCGCCACCAACTGCACCTCAAAGCCAAAGCTCCCAGGCTTTCTGTCCTGGGGAAAGGGCTGCTGATCCCTTTGGTCACCATAGGGCCGCCGGTGTCGGCGCCCCCCGCCCCAAAACCCATACACATTAAGATTCCTCCCAGAGGAAAGGGGTCAGCACGGAAAGCTCTGCCTGCACACGGAGTGCCTAGGCTGCGCCACCAACTGCACCGAAAAACCAAAGCTCCCAGGATTTCTGTCCTTGGCAATTGGCTGCTGATCCCTTGGGTCCGCCCTGGAACACCGGTGCCGGCCCCCCCGTGCCCCAAAACCCATCCAAATGAAGATTCCTCCCAGGGAAAAGGGGCTAGCACAGAAAGCTCTGGCTGCCCACCGAGTGCCCAGACTATGCCAACAACTGCACCCAAAAGCCAAAGCTCCCAGGCTTTATGTCCTTGGCAAAGGGCTGCCGATCCCTTTGGTCAGGCCCGGGCCACCGGTGCCGGGCCCCCTGCCCCAAAACCCATCCAAATGAAGATTCCTCCCAGGGAAAAGGGGCCAGCACAGAAAGCTCTGGCTACCCACAGAGTGCCCATGCTGCGCTACCAACTGCACCTCAAAACCAAAGCTCCCAGGCTTTCTGTCCCGGGCAAAGGGTTGCTGATCCCTTGGGTCAGCCGCGGGCCGCCGGTGTCAGACCCCCGCTCCAAAACCCATCCAAATGAAGATTCCTCCCAGGGATAATGTGCCAGCACAGAAAGCTCTGACTCCCCATGGAGTGCCCAGGCTGCGCCACCAACTGCACCCAAAAGCCAAAGCTCCCAGGCTTTCTGTCCTGGGCACAGGGCTGCTGATCCCTTTTGTCTGCCCTGGGCCACCAATGCCGGCCCCCCCCCGCCCAAATACACATCCAAATGAAGATTCCTCCCAGGGAAAAGGGGCCAGCACGGAAAGTTCTGCCTGCCCACCGAGTGCCCAGACTGCGCCAACAGTTGCACCCAAAAGCCAAAGCTCCCAAGATTTCCATCCTGGGCAAAGGGCTACTGATCCCATTTGTCACCCCAGGGCCACCGGTTTTGGCGACCACTGCCCCAAAACCCACCCAAATGAAGATTCCTCCCAGGGAAAAGGGGCCAGCACGGAAAGCTCTGCGTGCACACGGAGTGCCCAGGCTTCGCCACCAACTGCACCGAAAAACCAAAGCTCCCAGGATTTCTGTGCTGGGCAAAGGGCTGCCGATCCCTTTGGTCAGCCCCGAGCCGCCGGTACCGGTCCCCCCCGCCCAAAACCCATCCAAATGAAGATTCCTCCCAGGGAAAAGAGCCAGCACAGAAAGCTCTGGCTGCCAACCGAGTGCCCAGGCTGCACCACCAACTGCACCTCAAAGCCAAAGCTCCCAGGGTTTCTGTCCTTGGCATAGGGCTGCTGATCCCTTTCGTAACCCCAGGGCAGCAGGTGTCGGCGCCTCCCGCCCCAAAACCCATCCAAATGAAGATTCCTCCTAGGGAAAAGGGGTCAGCACAGAAAGCTCTGCCTGCACACGGAATGCCTAGACTGCGCCACCAACTGCACCCAAAAGCCAAAGCTCCCAGGCTTTCTGTCCCGGGCAAAGGGCTGCTGATCCCTTTGGTCAGCCCCAGGACGCTGGTGCCGGGCCCCCTGCCCCAAAACCCATACAAATGAAGATTCCTCCTAGGGAAAAGGGGTCAGCACAGAAAGCTCTGGCTGCCCATGGAGTGCCCAGGCTGCGCCACCAACTGCACCCAAAAGCCAAAGTTCCCAGGCTTTACGTCCTTGGCAAAGTGCTGCTGATCCCTTGGGTCAGCCCTGGACCACAGGTACCGGCCCCCCCTCCCCCAAAAACCCATCCAAATGAAGATTCCTCCCAGGGAAAAGGGACCAGCACAGAAAGCTCTGACTGCCCATGGAGTGCCCAGGCTGCGCCACTAACTGTACCCAAAAGCCAAAGCTCCCAGGCTTTATGTCCTTGGCAAAGGGCTGCTGATCCCTTGGGTCAGCCCTGGACCACTGGTACCGGCCCCCCCGTGCCCCAAAACCCATCCAAAGGAAGATTCCTCCCAGGGAAAAGGGGCCAGCACAGAAAGGTCTGCATGCACACGGAGTGCCCAGACTATGGCACCAACTACACCCAAATGCCAAAGCTCCCAGGCTTTCTGTCCTTGGCACAGGGCTGCTGATCCCTTGGCTCAGCCCCGGGCCGCCGGTGCCAGGCCCCCTGACCCAAAACCCATACAAATGAAGATTCCTCCCAGGGAAAAAGTGCCAGCACAGAAAGCTCTGGCTGCCAACCGAGTGCCCATGCTGCGCCACCAACTGTACCTCAAAGCCTAATCTCCCAGGCTTTCTGTCCTGGGGAAAGGGCTGCTGATCCCTTTGGTCACCCCAGGGCCGCCGGTGTCGGCACCCCCTGCCCCAAAAACCCATCCAAATGAAGATTCCTCCCAGGGAAAAGGGGTCAGCACAGAAAGCTCTGGCTGCCCACCGAGTGCCCAGGCTGCGCCACTAACTGTACCCAAAAGCCAAAGCTCCCAGGCTTTATGTCCTTGGCAAAGGGCTGCTGATCCCTTGGGTCAGCCCTGGACCACCGCTACCGGCCCCCCCGTTCCCCAAAACCCATCCAAATGAAGATTCCTCCCAGGGAAAAGGGGCCAGCACAGAAAGCTCTGGCTGCCCACGGAGTGCCCAGACTACGCCACCAACTGCACCTCAAATCCAAAGCTCCCAGGCTTTCTGTCCTGGGCAAAGGGCTGCTGATCCTTTGGGTCAGCCCCGGGCCGCCGGTGTCGGACCCCCGCTCCAAAACCCATACAAATGAAGATTCCTCCCAGGGATAATGTGCCAGCACAGAAAGCTCTGACTGCCCATGGAGTGCCCAGGCTGCGCCACCAACTGCACCCAAAAGCCAAAGCTCCCAGGCTTTCTGTCCTTGGCACAGGGCTGCTGATCCCTTGGGTCCACTCTGTACCACCGGTGCCAGCACCGCCCGCCCCAAAAGCCATACAAATGAAGATTCCCCTCAGGGAAAAGGGGCCAGCACGGAAATCTCTGCGTGCACAAGGAGTGCCCAGGCTGCGCCACCAACTGCACCCAAATGCCAAAGCTCCCAGGCTTTCCGTGCCGGGCAAAGGGCTGCTGATCCCTTTCGTCTGCCCCGGGCCGCCAATGC
>NW_020925840.1:14498-20298 GCF_003984885.1 Neopelma chrysocephalum
CCAGGCTTTCTGTCCTTGGCAAATGGCTGCTGATCCCTTTCGTCACCCCAGGCCCGCCGGTGTCGGCGCCCCCCGCCCCAAAACCCATCTAAATGAAGATTCCTCCCAGGGAAAAGGGGTCAGCACAGAAAGCTCTGCCTGCACACGGAGTGCCAAGGCTGCGCCACCAACTGCACCGAAAAACCAAAGCTCCAAGGATTTCTGTCCTTGGCAATTGGCTGCTGATCCCTTTGGTCCGCCCTGGACCACCGGTGTCGGCCCCCCCGTTCCCCAAAACCCATCCAAATGAAGATTCCTCCCAGGGAAAAGGGGCCAGCACAGAAAGCTCTGGCTGCCCACGGAGTGCCCAGACTATGCCACCAACTGCACCGCAAATCCAAAGCTCCCATGCTTTCTGTCCCGGGCAAAGGGCTGCTGATCCCTTGGGTCAGCCCTGCACCACCGGTGCCAGCCCCGCCCGCCCCAAAACCCATCCAAATGAAGATTCCTCCCAGGGAAAAGGGGCCAGCAAGGAAATCTCTGCGTGCACACGGAGTGCCCAGGCTGCGCCACCAACTGCACCAAAAACCAAAGCTCCCAGGCTTTCTGTCCTGGGCAAAGGGCTGCTGATCCCTTGGGATAGCCCCGGGCCGCCGGTGTCGGACCCCCACCCCAAAACACAAACAAATGGAGATTCCTCCCAGGGAAAAGTGCCAGCAAAGAAAGCTCTGGCTACCCACGGAGTGCCCAGGCTGCGCCACCAACTGCACCCAAAAGCCAAAGCTCCCAGGCTTTCCGTCCTGGGCAAAGGGCTGCTGATCCCTTTCGTCTGCCCCGGGCCGCCAATGCCGCCCTCCCCCCACCCCTAAACCCATCCAAATGAAGATTCCTCCCAGGGAAAAGGGGTCAGCACAGAAAGCTCTGGCTGCCCTCCGAGTGCCCAGGCTACGTCAACAGTTGCACCCAAAAGCCAAAGCACCCAGGCTTTCTGTCCTGGGCAAAGGGCTGCTGATCCCTTGGGTCAGTCCTGGACCGCCGGTGCCGGGCCCCCTGCCCCAAAACCCATCCAAATGAAGATTCCTCCCAGGAAAAAGGGGCCAGCACAGAAAGCTCTGACTGCCCATGGAGTGCCCAGGCTGCGCCACCAACTGCACCCAAAAGCCAAAGCTCCGAGGCTTTCTGTCCCGGGCACAGGGCTGCTGATCCCTTTCATCTGCCCCAGGCCGCCAATGCCGCCCCCCCCCACCCCTAAACCCATACAAACTAAGATTCCTCCCAGGGAAAAGGTGTCAGCACAGAAAGTTCTGGTTGCCCAAGGAGTGCCCAGGCTGCGCCACCAACTGAACCTCAAATCCAAAGCTCCCAGGCTTTCTGTCCTGGGGAAAGGGCTGCTGATCCCTTTGGTCAGTCCTGGACCACCGGTACCGGCCCCCCCCTGCCCAAAAACCCATCCAAATGAAGATTCCTCCCAGGGAAAAGGGGCCATGACAGAAAGCTCTGACTACCAACGGAGTTACTAGGCTGCGCCCCCAAGTGCACCCAAAAACCAAAGCTCCCAGGATTTCTGTCCTTGCCAAAGGGCTGCTGATCCCTTTGGTCAGCCCTGAGCCGCTGGTGACGGCCCCGCCCACCCCAAAACCCATCCAAATGAAGATTCCTCCCAGGGAAAAATTGCCAGCACAGAAAGCTCTGACTGCCCAAGGAGTGCCCAGGCTGCGCCACCAACTGCACCCAAAAGCCAAAGCTCCCAGGCTTTCTGTCCTCGGCACAGGGCTGCTGATCCCTTGGGTCCGCCATGGGCCACCGGTGCCAGCCCCGCCCGCCCCAAAACCCACCCAAATGGAGATTCCTCCCAGGGAAAAGGGGCCAGCACAGAAAGCTCTGCCTTCCCACGGAGTGCCCAGGCTGCGCCACCAACTGCACCCAAAAGCCAAAGCTCCGAGGCTTTCTGTCCTGGGGAAAGGGCTGCCGATCCCTTTGGTCAACCACGAACTGCCGGTGCTGGCCCGCAAGCCCCAAAACCCATCCAAATGAAGATTCCTCCCAGGGAAAAGGGGCCAGCACAGAAAGCTCTGGCTGTCCACGGAGTGCCCAGGCTGCGCCACCATTTGCACCCAAAAGCCAAAGCTCCCAGGCTTTTTGTGCTGGGGAAAGGGCTGCTGATCCCTTTGGTCAGCCCGAGGACGCCGGTGCTTGCCCCCCTGCCCCAAAACCCATCCAAATGAAGATTCCTCCAAGGGAAAAGGGGCCAGCACTGAAAGCTCTGGTTGCCCACCGAGTGCCCAGGCTGCGCCACCAACTGGACCCAGAAGCGAAAGCACTGAGGCCTTCTGTCCTCGGCAAAGGGCTGTCGATCCCTTTGGTCAACGACGAGCCGCCAGTGCCGGACCGCAAGCCCCAAAACGCATCCAAAGGAAGATTCCTCCCGGGGAAAAGGGGCCAGCACAGAAAGCTCTGACTGCCCACGGAGTGCCCAGGCTGCGCCACCAACTGCACCCAAAAACCAAAGCTCCCAGGCTTTCTGTCCTGGGCAAAGGGTTGCTGATCCCTTGGGTCAGCCCCGGGCCGCCGGTGTCGGACCCCCGACCGAAAACCCATACAAATGAAGATTCCTCCCAGGGATAATGTGCCAGCACAGAAAGGTCTGACTGCCCACAGAGTGCCAAGGCTGCGCCACCAACTGCACCCAAAAGCCAAAGCTCCCAGGCTTTCTGTCCTTGGCAAAGGGCTGCTGATCCCTTTGGTCAGGCCCAGGCCACTGGTGCCATCCCCCCCTACCGCAAAACTCATACAAATGAAGATTCCTCCCAGGGAAAACGGGCCAGCACAGAAAGCTCCGCCTTCCAACGGTGTGTCCAGACTATGCCACCAACAGCACCCAAAAGCCAAAGCTCCCCGGCTTTCTGTCCCGGGCAAAGGGCTGCTGATCCCTTTCGTCACCCCAGGGCCGCCGGTGCCGGGCCCCCTGTCCAAAAACCCTAAAAAATGAAGATTCCTCCCAGGGAAAAGGGGCCAGCACTGAAAGCTCTGGCTACCCATGGAGTGCCCAGGCTGCGCCAACAGTTGCACCCAAAAACCAAAGCTCCCAGACTTTCTGTCCTGGGGAAAGGGCTGCTGATCCCTTTGGTCAGCCCCGGGCCGCCGTTGACGGCACCCCCCGCCCAAAACCCATCCAAATGAAGATTCCTCCTAGGGAAAAGGGGCCATCAAGGAAAGCTCTGCCTGCCCACCGAGTGTTCAGGCTGCGCCACCAACTGCACCTCAAAGTCAAAGCTCCCATGCTTTCTGTCCTTGGCAAAGGGCTGCTGATCCCTTTCGTCGCGCCAGGGCCACCGGTGTCCGCGTCTCCGGCCCCAAAACCCATCCAAGTGAAGATTCCTCCCAAGGAAAAGGGGTCAGCACAGAAAGCTCTGCCTGCACACGGAGTGCCCAGGTTGCGCCAACAGTTGCACCCAAAAGCCAAAGTTCCCAGAATTTCTGTCCTTGGCAAAGGGCTGCTGATCCCTTTGGTCAGGCCCGGGCCGCCAGTGCCAGGCCCCCTGCCCCAAAACGCATCCAAATGAAGATTCCTCCCAAGGAAAAGGGGCCAGCACAGAAAGCTCTGCCTGCCCACGGAGTGCCCAGGCTGGGCCACCAAGTGTACCTCAAAGGCAAAGCTCCCAGATTTTCTGTCCTTGGCAAAAGGCTGCTGATCCCTTTCGTCACCCCAGGGCCGCCGGTGTCGGCGCCTCCCGCCCCAAAACCCATACAAATTAAGATTCCTCCCAGGGAAAAGGGGTCAGCACAGAAAGCTCTGCCTGCACACGGAGTGCCCAGGCTGCGCCACCAACTGCACCGAAAAACCAAAGCTCCCAGGCTTTCTGTCCCGGGCAAAGGGCTGCCGATCCCTTTGGTCAACCAAGAGCCGCTAGTGCCGGCCTGCAAGCCCCAAAACCCATCCAAATGAAGATTCCTCCCAGGGAAAAGGGGCCAGCACAGAAAGCTCTGGCTGCCCACCGAGTGCCCAGGCTGCGCCACCAACTGCACCCAAAAGCCAAAGCTCCCAGGCTTTCTGTCCCGGGCAAATACTGCTGATCCCTTTGGTCAGGCCGAACAGCCAGTGATGGACCCCCTGCCCCAAAACCCATAAAAATGAAGATTCCTCCCAGGGAAAAGGGGCCAGCACTGAAAGCTCTGGCTACCCACAGAGTGCCCAGGCTGCGCCACCAACTGCACCCAAAAGCCAGAGCACTGAGGCCTTCTGTCCTGGGGAAAGGGCTGCCGATCCCTTTGGTCAACCACCAGCCGCCAGTGCCGGCCCGCAAGCCCCAAAACGCATCCAAATGAAGATTCCTCCCAGGGAAAAGGAGCCAACACAGAAAGCTCTGGCTACCCACGGAGTGCCCAGGCTGCGCCACCAACTGCACCCAAAAACCAAAGCTCCCAGGCTTTCTGTCCTGGGCAAAGGGTTGCTGATCCCTTGGGTCAGCCCCGGGCCGCCGGTGTCGGACCCCCGACCCCAAAACCCATCCAAATGAAGATTCCTCCCATGGAAAAGGGTCCAGCACGGAAAATTCTACCTGCCCACCGAGTGCCCAGGCTGCGCCACCAACTGCAACCAATAACCAAAACTCCCAGGATTTCTGTCCTGGGCAAAGGGCTGCCGATCCCCTTGGTCAGCCTCGAGCCGCCGGTGATGGGCCCCCCCACCCCAAAACCCATACAAATGAAGATTCCTCACAGGGAAAAAGTGCCAGCACGGAAAGCTCTGGCTGCACACGGAGTGCCCAGGCTGCGCCACCAACTGCACCTCAAAGTCAAACCTCCCAGGCTTTCTGTCCCAGGTAAAGGGCTGCCGATCCCTTTGGTCAACCACCAGCCGCCGGTTCCAGCCCGCAAGCCCCAAAACCCATCCAAATGAAGATTCCTCCCAGGGAAAAGGCGCCAGCACGGAAAGCTCTAGCTGCCCACGGAGTGTCCAGGTTGCACCACCAGCTACACCTCAAAGTCAAACCTCCCATGCTTTCTGTCCTTGGCAAAGGGCTGCTGATCCCTTTCGTCACGCCAGGGCCACCGGTGTCGGCCCCCCCCGCCCCAAAACCCATCCAAATGGAGATTCCTCCCAGGGAAAAGGGACCATCACGGAAAGCTCTGGCTGCCAACGGAGTGCCCAGGCTGCGCCACCAACTGCACCCGAAAACCAAAACTCCCATGCTTTCTGTCCCGGGCAAAGGGCTGCTGATCCCTTTCGTCACCCCAGGGCCGCCAGTGCCGGGCCCCCTGCCCAAAAACCCTAAAAAATGAAGATTCCTCCCAGGGAAAAGGTGCCAGCACGGAAAGCTCTGGCTGCCCACCGAGTGCCCAGGCTGCGCCATCAACTGCACCTAAATGCCAAACCTCCCAGGCTTTCTGTCTTGGGGAAAGGGCTGCTGATCCCTTTGGTCAGCCCCAGGCCGCCGGTGCTTGCCCCCCCTGCCCCAAAACCCATACAAATGAAGATTCCTCCCAGGGAAAAGGGGCCAGCACAGGAAGCTCTGACTGCCCACCGAGTGCCCAGGCTGCGCCACCAACTGCACCCAAAAGCCAAAGCTCCCAGGCTTTCTGTCCTGCGCAAAGTGCTGCTGATCCCCTGGGTCAGGCCCTGGCCGCCGGTGCCGTTCCCCCTGCCCCAAAACCCATCCAAATGAAGATTCCTCCCAGGGAAAAGGGGCCAGCACAGAAAGCTCTGACTGCCCACCGAGTGCCCAGGCTGCGCTACCAACTGCAACTCAAATCCAAAGCTCCCAGGCTTTCTTTCCTGGGTAAAGGGCTGCTGATCCCTTTGGTCAGCCCTGGGCCGCCG
>NW_020925840.1:20308-21839 GCF_003984885.1 Neopelma chrysocephalum
TCCCAGGGATAATGTGCCAGCACAGAAAGCTCTGACTGCCCATGGAGTGCCCAGACTATGCCAACAACTGCACCCAAAAGCCAAATCTCCAAGGATTTCTGTCCCGTGCAAAGGGCTGCTGATCCCTTTGGTCAGGCCCGGACCGCCGGTGCCGGGCCCCCTGACCCATGACCCATCCAAATGAAGATTCCTCCCAGGGAAAAGGGGCCAGCACAGAAAGCTCTTGGCTGCCCACGGATTGCCCAGGCTGTGCCACCAATTGCACCCAAAAACCAAAGCTCCCAGGCTTCCTGTCCTGGCCATAGGGCTGCCGATCCCTTTGGTCAGCCCCGAGCCGCCGGTACCGGTCCCCCCCGCCCAAAACCCATACAAATGAAGGTTCCTTACAGGGAAAAGTGCCAGCACAGAAAGCTCTGGCTACCCACGGAGTGCCCAGGCTGCGCCACCAACTGCACCCAAAAGCCAAATCTCCCAGGCTTTCTGTCCTTGACACAGGGCTGCTGATCCCTTGGGTCAGCCCTGGACCACCGGTGCCAGCCCCACCCGCCCCAAAAGCCATCCAAATGAAGATTCCTCCCAGGGAAAAGGGGCCAGCACAGAAAGCTCTGGCTGTCCACGGAGTGCCCAGGCTGCGCCACCAACTGCACCCAAAAGCCTAAGCTCCCAGGGTTTCTGTCCTGCGCAAAGTGCTGCTGATCCCTTGGGTCAGGCCCTGGCCGCCGGTGCCGTTCCCCCTGCCCCAAAACCCATCCAAATGAAGATTCCTCCAAGGGAAAAGGGGCCAGCAGAAATAGCTCTGACTGGCCACGGAGTGCCCAGGCTGCGCCACTAACTGCACGTCAAAGCCAAATCTCCCAGGCTTTCTGTCCTGGGCAAAGGGCTGCTGATCCCTTTGGTCAGGCCCGGCCCGCCGGTGCCATCCCCCCCTGCCCCAAAACCCATCCAAATGAAGATTCCTGCCGGGGAAAAGGGGCCAGCACAGAAAGCTCTGGCTGCCCACCGAGTGCCCAGGCTGCGCCACCAACTGCACCCAAAAGCCAAAGTTCCCAGGCTTTCTGTCCTGGGCAACGGGTTATATGGGGTTTGGGGCGGGGGGGCCGGCACTTGTTGCGTGGCACTCTGCCTTTATATAATAAAGAAATCATGGTACGCTCCCTGTGAGATGGTAATCAAAGAGGTATATTTGAACAACGCGCGCCCTTTTATACCCTGATCCCGCGTGACTTCTAACCAATAGGAGTGTCTGTCTCTGCGCATGTCCCCTGCTTTCGGTGCCCTCCTCTTGCACCTTGGGACATGCTTCCCACATCTCCCCCCTCCTAATTGTATAAGGAGCTCACGAAAATATTACAAAAACAACAGTGCAAACAATCAGAACAGTACATTATAAACTACCAAAGCTTGCAATGATCCAGCATACTGCTTGCCTCGGCCTCTTATAGTCCTATTGTGAACCCTTTAAAACTCTCTTATATTCCTAAGGGGCAGTGCAACTTGGAGAAATAACTTTATTAACTTAAAGGCCTTGGCC
>NW_020925841.1:0-1965 GCF_003984885.1 Neopelma chrysocephalum
ACCATTTTATGTCCCACTACTACAGTTAGTTACCATGGCAACCATCATACATTCACATTGCTACAGTCAGTTACCATGGCAACCACCACACATTCCTGTTGCAACGGTCAGTTACCATGGCAAACATCATAAATTCCCATTGCTACAGTCAGTTACCATGGCAACCATCATACTTCCTACTGATAAAGTTGGTTACCATGGCAACCATCATCGAGTAGAGTTGCTACGGTCAGTTACCATGGCAAACCATCATACATTCCTATTGCTACAGTCAGTTTCCATGGCAACCATCATACATTCCTGTCATTACAATAAGTTACCATGGCAGCTATCATACAGTCGCGTTGCTATGGTTGGTTACCATGGAAACCATCATACATTGTGATTGCTATGGTCAGTTGCCATGGCATCCATCACACATTCCCATTGCTACAGTCAGTTGCCATGGAACTATCATACATTCCCACTGGTACAGTCAGTTACCATGGCAATCGTCACACAATCTCATTGTTTTAGTCAGTTACCATGGCAACCATCATAAATTCATATTTTTACGTTCAGTTACCATGACAACCAGCATACATTTCCATTGCTGTGGTCGGTTACCATGGTTACCAGCATACATTACCATTGCTATGGTCAGTTAGCATGGCAACCATCATACATTCCCATTGCTATGGTCAGTTACCATGGTAACCATCATACATTCCTGTTGCTATTACCATGGCAACCATCATAGTTGTGTTGCTATAGTATTTACCATGGAAACCACCATAAATTCTCATTTCTACTGTCAGTTACCATGACAACCATCATATTTCCAGTTGCTACAGTCAGTTACCATGGGAACCATCATACATTCCCGTTCCTACGGTCAGTTACCATGGAAAGCAGCATACATTTCCATTGCTACGGTTGGTTATCATGGCAACCAGCATACATTCCCACTGCTATGGTCAGGTACCATGGCAACCACCCTACATTCTCATCACCACGGTCAGTTACCATGGCAACCATCACACATTCCCATTCCTACCGTTGGTTACCATGGCAACCATCACAAATTCCCATTGCTACGGTCAGTTACCATGGCAACCATCAGACATTCCCATTGCTACAGTCAGTTACTATGGCAAACATCATACCTCCCACTGCTACGGTCAGTTCCTGTGGCAACCAGAATACTTCCACTGGTACACTCGGTTTCCTGGAAACCGTCATACATTCCCATTGCTACCGCTTGTTACCATGGCAACTATCATACTTCCCACTGCTACGGTCAGTTACCATGGCAACGAGCATACGTTCCCGTTGCTACAGTTAGTTACCATGGCAACCATCATACATTCCTGTTTCTACAGTCAGTTACCATGGCAACCATCACACTTCTCACTGGTAGAGTCAGTTACCATGGCAACCATCATACAGTCCAATTGCCATGGTCAGTTACCATGGCAACCAGAATACATTCCGGTTACTCTGGTCGGTTACCATAGAAACCAGCATACATTCTAAATACCGCGGTCAGTTACCATGGCAACCGTCATACAGTTGCATTGCTACAGTAAGTTACCATCACAACCATCATAAATTCTCTTTTCTACAGACAGTTACCATGGCAACCATCATAGAGTAGTGTTGATACAGAAACCTACAATGGCAAACATCATACATTCCCATTGCTACAGTCGGTTACCATAGCAACCATCATACTTCCCACTGGTACATTTGGTTACCATGGCAACCATCATACATTCCAATTGCTACACTTGGTTACCATGGCAACTATCATACTTCTCACTGCTATGGTCAGTTATCATGGCAACCAGCATACATTCCCATTGCTATGGTCGGTTACCATGGCAACCATAATACAGTCCCATTGCTACAGTCAGTTACCATGGCAACCACCATACATTCCCATTTCTATGGTCAGTTACTATGGCAACCTCTTGGTTCCTCTTG
>NW_020925842.1:0-4465 GCF_003984885.1 Neopelma chrysocephalum
TGTGTCCCCAGCCAGCTGTGCCACCCTGCACCTCGCCCTCCCTCTGCAGGGTCCCCCCAGCAGGGCACCGGGCTCTCCCTGACACCCCAAATTTACAGCTGAGATTCCCCAGGGTTTAAAGGACATCAAAGGCCCCTCCTGGGCCCCGCGCCCCCCTCTCACCCCTGCCCTGCCCATTACCCTTATTTATGGCAGCACCCCAAAGCAGCCCCGAGGGGAGAAGGAGGAGGAGGAGGGGGGCTGGGGGCTTTGTTAACCTCCAGCCCTAATGGGGAACACATGGCAAGACCCCGGCAGGGGGAAGGGGGGGGTTGTCTCCCTGTCCCAGCTCAGGGTTGAGGGGTGCTGGACACCCTGGGGCAGGGGGAGAGGGGTTGGGGGCGGCTGGGACAGCACAGCCCGTGCCCCCCAAACCCCCCCCGGGAGCGCGGAGCGGGGCCTCTCCTCGCCCCGCCAGCTTATTCATCTTGTTAATCAAAGCAGGGCCGGGAGAAAATGTGCTGCGGCCGGGGCTGGCGGGGCTGCCAGGGCGCTGCGCTCCCCCTTCCCCCTCCTGGAGCCCCGCCAGCCCCGGGTCCGGCAGCGCTGACGAATGGCCAAGAAAATGGGGTAGATTGAGGGGCTGTCGCCGTAAATCACGGCCCCGCGCCGCAGGTGGGGTTTTCCCTGGCAAGGGAAAGGCACGGAGCCCGAGCCCGGAACCCCCGGGGGGGGGGGGGAACGGGAATCCCCCGGATGGAGCGGCCGGTGGGCACCGCTCCCTCCCGCCGCACCTGCCCGCACCTTGAGCCCCTGGCACCGGCCCGCGCTCCGGCCACTCACCTCCTCCTGCGAAAAAAAAAAAAAAAAGCCTTTCCAGGGCAAAAAACCACTCAAGTTGGCAAATATTTGCTGCCCTCCCTCCTCCCCTCTCCAGAAACACTCGATGCCTTTTGCATTTATCACTACTGACCTACATTTTTCCCCCCCTCCCGGAGCCTTTCGGGAAGGCACAGCCTTCCCCCCACCTCCCCGTGCCGGCTGAGATGTCCCCAGGGTCCCCCCTCCGCTGGCAGGGGACCTGTCACGTCATGTCCCGATCCTGCTGAGCCCATCCCTGGTGCTCAAGCACCCCCTTGACATCAACCACGTTTTCCCCCCTCCCTCCCCTAGAGCTCCTCGAACTCCATCGTGGGGCTCTTTGTGCTTCCCAAAGCAAACAGAGGCGGGAAGGTGCGGCCGCCTCGAGGATGCTCCCGAGGGAAAAGGGGGGGGGGGGGGGGGCAGGGAAGGGGTTAAGCAGGTTATAAATTACCCATGGATGTGGAAATGTGACTGAGAGGAATAGAAAGCAAACTCTGCCTGCTGGATTCTTTGCATTTCTTGCCTCTTTATTTTTCCCCCAGGTCACTTTAAAAGGATGCAGGCAGTCGAGGCAGCCTCTCCTCCCGCTTTTCCCGGGCTTTGGGGTTGTTTTTCTTGTTTGTTTTTTACACCCTGGCCCTTGAGCCAGATGCTCTCTCCGTCCAAGGATTTTATGGAGCGAGCTCTGGCTGGGAAATCAAGTAATTAGATTAATTCAGGGCCCTGGTGACACATGATGGAAGGTGATGGTTGGTGGGAAGCTGGACCGAGGATGCTCCGCGCGGGTTTGAGGATGTCACCAAGGTCACCCGGCTCCGTCCAGGGGGAGTCACACCCGGCCTGGGCAGAGCAGGGAGTTGTTCCCCGTGGCCAAATCCTGCACCACAACAGGGCAGGGAGGCCCTGGGAATGAAGCCACGCCGGGGGGGGCAGCCGGACCGCGCCGGCCCCGCGGGACCCCCGTGCTGACGCCGACGGCCCGGGCTGGGGGTCTGAGGGGGGGTCGGGCCCAGATCCTGCCTCTGGCCGGTGCCTGTGAGCATGACTGGCCCGTGGGCTGAGGGAGCAGCTTTAAAGGTCACTGTCAAAGGGCAGAGCTGACCACAGCTGCCACTGAGCGGCCGAGGCGCTGACTCAGAGACAGCGGCTCGGCCACCTCCGGCTGCTCCCGGATGGAGCCGGACACACCCCCCTGGCACTGCCCGGCTTCGGGGGGCTGGCTCTGTCCCCTCACCCCGTGCCCATCCCACAGGCTCAGGTGCTGCCGTGGGGCAGGGAGGGCGAATGTCCCTGTGCCACCTGTGGCACGTCCCGGGTGACACCACTGAGACCTGAGGCTCCCCTCCCCTCCTGATGCCGCTGTGCCCCCCTCTGCCCCCCAACGCAGCCTCAAGCCACCCTCTGGTGACGCCTTTGCCACGTCCCCTCTGCCAGCACCCCTCCCCGGGATCCCACCCATCCCAGCTTCCCAGGGCCACCGCGCTGAATCCCACATTCCGGGTGCGCTGAATCCCACATTCCGGGTGCCCTGAATCCCACATTCCGGGTGCGAGCCGAGGAGCTCGGCCAGGGGCTGGAGGAAGCAGATGGGGGAAGGGGGGGTGGGCAGTGCAGGTGGGCAGCCGGAGCGGCTGCTGGTCCCCACTTCAGCTCCGGGGGAGGGGGATTTCTCCTTCTCCCCGCTCCCAGCACCCACCGCTGGCTCCGGTCCCGGGGTGGCTTCCCGGGGGGAGATCGGGGCGGTGGGTCGGGATCGCGGGCGGCCGCCAGAGCCCCGGGGCGGCCGTGATTCACTCGGCCAGACTGCGGCCGCTGGGGCTGAAGTTTCTCAGGCTGGGTGGCTCCCGGAGCCTGACATTTTTGGGAAATTTCAACAAAAACAGTTCAGAAGCTTCCAAAAAACAGGACGATGGGAAAAGGCATTGTTCGGGCTCCCTCCCCCTCTCGTTTTTTTTATTGTGTTTCCTAATCCCTGCAATCCTTTGCTGGTGCCCAACACCTCGGAGCCCCACGCAGTGTCACCCCCTCCCCTTCCTCGTGTGACAGCGGGGCTCAGCCTCCCCCGCCCCCGTCTGTGGGGCATCCAAGGCCACCCAGGTGTCCCCTGCCACCCTCCACACTCCGTCTCCCGGCTGGGAATGATGTCCCCTGTCCTCACAGCTGGGGACGTGCCACGCTCGGGGACAGTGGCCTTGCCATGGAGCAGGATCTGCTGTCCTGGGGGTCTGTGACCCGTCTGGGGGTCCGCAAAGCTCTCAGTGCCACCGAGACCCCGGGCAGGGGGACAGGAGGGGACACTGGGGGATGCCCAAGTGGGTGGCTTTGCCCTGGTGCTGGTGGCACCACCGGAAATGCCACCACCCCTGGGGACAAATGCAGACACGGTCTGGGGGGACTTGGAGCCACTTGGGGTGTTTTCTCCTCTTTTTGGGGTTTTTGGGGGAGGAAAAAACAGATGATGGATTAGATAGAGAACACCGGGATTTATGGGAGATGATATTCCCGTTTTCACCCCAAAAATAAGTAATGACAAGGTTTTGGATCTTAGAGACGCTTCGAGCGGGGGGAGCCCCCGGGAGGGGGGGGCCGGTGCAGCGGCGAGAGCGGCCCCGGGGGCGCGGGAGGGTCCGTGGCGGCCGCGCGTGAGTCACCCGTGGGCCGGCGGCCCCGGGGCGGCTCTTACTCACCTACCGGGGGGGTCGGGGGGAGCGGGACACCGGCCCCGGGGCGGGGTAGGGTGGGGGGTCCAGCATCCCGCGGCGGCAGCGGGCACCGGCCGGGGGCCAGTCCCGGGGCCGGTCCCGGGGCCGGTACCGGAGCGGGGCGGGGGGGGGCGGCGGGGCCGGTGGCTTTCTGCCCCCCCGGGGGCGGTCCCGGGGCGGGGCCAGGGCGGCAGTTGGGGCTTTGGTAACCGGGGGTTGCTCAGACTTGCTCGGGACTTCCCCGGACGTGCCGGTGCGCTCCGCCGCCCCGGGCACCGACGGGCACCGGAGCCGGCCATGCCGCCGCCGCCGCCGCTCCCGATGCTCCCGCTGCTGCTCCTGCTCTGTCCGCTCCTCGGCCGCGCCGACCCGCTCGCCTGTGAGTACCGGGAGCACCGGGCGGCTCTCGCAAGGTGGGCGCGGGGCGGGCGGGGGTCCCGTCGGGGCCAGGCAGGCGCTGCGCGGAGCCCCCCGGGGCTCTCCCGTTCCGCTCTGTGTGGCCCGTCCCTCCCCGGCCCCGGCGTGCGGAGCCCCCCGGGGCTCGCCCGCTCCTTGCCGTGTGTCCCGTCCCCCCCCCGGCCCCGGGATGCGGAGCGGTCCCGGGAGCCGCGGGGACACCGCCGGTCGCACCTCGGGGCTGCGCTTCGCCTCCTGTGGAGGGGAACGGAGACCCCCCCGCGGAGGGCAGCCAAGACCCCCCATCGCCCCCCGACAGGCAGCCGGGACCCCTCCTCCTCGTCCCCGCAGCCCAGCCGGGACCCCCCCGCCCCTTCTCTCCGCAGAGAACAATAGAGGAACCTTTTTTTGCTCCCCCCCATCCCCGAGAGCAGCGGGGGAACTCCCCCTCCCCCGGAGCAGCGAGTGCTCCCTCTCCTCACGGAGAAGAGGGACCCCTCTCCCTGGGAAGGGCTGGTCCCCCC
>NW_020925843.1:0-11022 GCF_003984885.1 Neopelma chrysocephalum
AGAAAGGACTTCCCTTCCTGGAAGTCCACATTGTGGGAAAACAGGCAATAGAAACATGTTGGGACACTTGAAATTCCAGCCATATAATACGGGAAAAAAATCACAATGAGAGTGGCCAGATATTGGTCATTGTATTCTTTGTATATTCCAGAAAAGTAAATTGTACATCAATAGGCATGTTTAAAACTCACCTGGGCAAGACCTAGAGCAATCTGATCTGAGATGGCTCTGGTTTTAAAATAAGTAGAAACAGATGACCTCCAGACAACTCTTCTAGGCAAAACAATTTTACATCTTATTGTATTCCTTCATGAGCAAGATTAGATTAATTTTTTCAGCCTCCTCTCCTCTCTGCTCTGCTCCCCTCCCCTCTCCTGCTCTTGGTTTTGCTTTTTTCCACTCCCCAATAATATCTTCTTTCTCTTCAAAGGTCTTGTTCAAAGGACTAGTTGGTTTAATCTGCTCATACACTAGAAACAACTGAGATTGCTTTGGGCCAACTCTATTCTGTAGTAAAATCAAGAAAGTCACATAATTTCAGAATTATTAACATGAATCACAACTTCAAAACTAGACAAGAGAGAAACAGGAAATGTTATTCAAGAGAAGCAAAATTAGTTTGCTCAGTGATCATTATTATATTAGGAAGTTGAAGTTTCACTTGAAAGAATATGAGTATATATTTTGCCTTTAGTATTAATATTAAAAACTATTATACACAACACAGATAATAAGTATGCATTTTAATCTCATTTACTATAATGGAATTTAAACATGACTATCATTAATTTTATGTAATGATTGACTCTGAAAATGTATATATATATTTGCTAAGTTTTGGAACTTGTCTCTGTCCTGATTCCAAATATCCTGACATATTTATAGTCTGTTCAAGGGACAGGCTGAGTTTTCATTTTTTCTAAATTACTTTTAGATTACTATTTTAAGGAAATTACTTGAAACCAATAAGAACTAATGTTACTTAAACCAAAACTTTAAAATTTGGTCATACTTAGATTTTATAAGCGAAGTATTATTTCAAAGTGGAAAAATAATTATATATATTTATCTTGACCTTAATAAGATTATAGTTTAGTTGAATTTGTGAAGACTTTTTCTTATGACAAATGTGGCTTTGAATTAATGTAATACAATTATACACTTTTTATCTAATTTTGAATTTTTTGTTTAAGCTATCATTTACTTATGAATTCATTTCTTTCTAGACTTGTCAGACTAATCTTAGGGAGTTTTAGGTTCGGAACAAGTACTATCCAAGGACTGCTTAACTTAACGGAATTGAAATGTAGCACAGGAACATGACCCTAAATCATGTATGTTATAATTGCTTTTGTTTCCACTTGTACTGCTGTTTCATTTTGACATTACTCTGAGCTCTCTTCCTAGTGGCGATAGAACCACTAAATCATCTGTAGTGACCTTCAATTCCATTAAAAACCCTCCACTCACCTCAGTCTCTAAACACAAGTTTTTTCATGATCCTGCAAGCCAATAGACACTAAATGCAAAAATATTGTGGTCTTTTGTAGTTTCATACTTTTTTCTGTTTTTAAGGAAATGGTAGATGTTAGAAGAACATCCTTCTTTTTTTTTTTTTAATTATTTTTGGAGAGTTGTGGCTAATTAGCTGTTTATTTTAATTTATTCTTTTTCTCTCTGTGTGTTTAGTAACAATCTCGGAAAGTATTCCCTTTTGTATGAAGCTTATTAGCCAATTTTTTTTAATATTAAATAGAACTGGGTTTAGTGATTTTTGTCCGAGTACCTGTGTTAGATCAAATAAATAGTGACTAAAGTGAGTGCCAGCTACAGGTAGCTAGTTGAGTATAACTACTATTAGTGGTTTTATGAAACAATTCAAGTATGAAATAAATGCAGCTTTTTCCAAAGCCTTGTACAACTCCCCACATAAATCATTTTAGAAGCTGAAGAACAAAGAATACATAAAAGTGCTAAAAAACCCCCAAACTTATGTATTTCAAGAGAAGTAAATTGTCTCACATATCAAAACTTTAATGTACAAAGAAGAGGAGTATAATCCTGTCTTGATGGAAGTCAATAGCAGAACACATACTGATTATGAGGCAAGTAATTCACATTAGAAGTCTGCATCAACTGCTGTGTTTTGTTTTATGTGTGGGTTTTGGCACAAGTGATCTTAGATTGCATTCTTTTCAGTTCCTGTAAAAGAAATGAACTCACTCTGTAGAAAAAAAAAACAACAAAACAAACCTAACCATCTGATGCCTAAAATTGGAGGAAAAACTCACCAGACAATATTAGTATAGACAACATATAGAGCAGTTCTTTTAATGAAGACCTTCCAGTTTACAGAGTACAAAGGTACACCCTCGTGTCCAGAGCTTCTATAATTTTGCAGTATTATCCATCCAATCCGAGAACTATCCACCCCCAGATACTCCCTGGAATTGCCCCCCTGCCAATCCTCCTTGGAATTGAGTTGGAGGTCTCAAGGCCCCCTTCTTCCTCATCTTCCTCCTCCTCCTTCCTGCACACATTATCTTTGGAGCTTCTCTGAGGTTCTGGGCCTCCAAGTTTGCTTTGGCTACAATAATATCTTGTTGTTCCGGTTTAGGGTATATATGTTCTTAAATAGGATGGGTTTGCTAGAGCCCTTCCTTGAAAAGAACCTTAAACAAGTTTAAAGAACTTAGAAAATTCAATATGAAGCATGAGAATAGGGTTTGGTAAATGTCAACTGCTATTCTAAAGTGTGAGAAGCTACACAGCTACATTAAAATCTACAAAACGCTAAAGATCCTAAAAATTCTAAGCCATCACAACTAGCCAAACAAAAACCCCCAAAACAAAAAACCCTCTAGGTTTTCCTATGTGATCTACCATGATTACATGTGACATTTTGTCTCACTACATTATTACTGGTAAGATAATTCACATCTCAAAATAATCACATTAATCCTTGCTATTGATTTTCAGTTAGTCATAAGACATTAGAAAAGTTCTAGAGTTGGAAGACAGCTAATGTCGCAATGTTTGAAAATGCTTACAGATACATCTTAGTTATTGAATCACCAGAATATTGATCTTGAACAAAATAAGGAACACCCTGAAAATGAAAAGATGAATAAATAAGTAGAGAATGTCAAGAAAATTAGCTCAGTGAACATAGTTTATGAGGAAAAATACCCCCAAATTATCCTTTAAAATTATTTTGGTAACATATTTGACAAAATTACTTTTTTTCTTTTTTTGTACTAGTAACAGTTTTGATGGATTCACTTTCATTATTACAAGGTACTTGGTCTGGTACATATCACATCTCAGCAAAAGATAGAATGGAATTTAAAATGACACTGCTTACGTGGATTAAAAATTTCTAAATGACTAGGGGCTTAATGTCAGTGTATAACATAAATGAAGACATGACATTTTAGATGATCTCAATTCTTGGTTCTTTATAATTCATTAATTATTTTTAACAATGACATGAAAGAAAATAAACCCCATATTTGATTTGCAGATGATGCAGGTGTTCAGCAATAAGGAAAAATAATTAAACAGTGCTCTGAGTTATTTAGTAAGCAGTTTGCAGGGGAACACGGTTTCTCCCAATACAATAGCATGCAAAATAAATGAATTACCAGCTATATTTTCTTTACAGTAACCTTGTCTCTGAAAACATTGACTTGCAGAAGACTTGTGGTCATTAGGAAAATCAACCAAACCTGTGCAACATTATTATCTAAGCAGTTGGTCCCAGAGGATTAAGAACATAACCTCACAGGAGGAAAAATTCAATTCTTCAGTATATGACCAAAAAGGGATCGCTCCTTTTGTTTCTGAAGTCTCCAATTCTAAATAGCTGTCAAAAATTAAAAATGCGAAGAAGCAGTCATAGAAATTATTGACAGAGTGGTGGTTTTTTTCCCTGAGATCTAAACCCAGAGATTCTGATCTAATTGCTTGTTAAAAAAAGTTTGCAGGTGGTTCGATGACAGTCTTCAAGCACTCAAAGAATGTTAGTCGGAAAACGTTATTTAATCAGGCATAGAAAATGTAATTAGATTTAATGGCGGAAAGCTGAAGCTAAACAAATTCAAGCTTTAAATAAGGCAACAATGGTACAAGAACTATCTTGAAAGCTGTGAAGTGAATAAATGCACTGTACATCATCAGAACTTTTAATCAGACAGACTTTTTTTCAGATTATCCTGTTTAGCTTATGACTGGAATATCAATTATTGATGCTCAGTTGATGGCTTCTGGATTACTGGAGAAGTTAATACATGGCACAGGGAAACATATTTCTTTAGCTTCTTTAGCTTTCTTCTTTAGCTTTCACATAAGTTGATTTCCTATGGCTAATTTTCTTATAGTTAGCTTTTTGTTAGCTTTCCTGTACATTTAGGCTCTAAAAACAAGGTTATGTACACTTCACTGTCTCAGCTTTCCCAGGTTTCTTAGCGTAGCTGATGATATATACCTGTCCACTCAAAAGAACTCTGAAGTACCATTGAAAGTGCCCAATCCAAGCCATAAACATATATTGTTAATATGTAATAATTGAATGGACATAAATGACCAGTTTGAGTCTATTCATCATTTGGTACCTTATGCCTTCAGTTTTGTTCAAGGCTTGAAGGAAGATTTTTCTAGGCCTGTGCAGAGTGAGAATGCTGTATTGGATACAAAGACAAGAATACTGCAGACAGAACAAAATGGTGGCTACCAGTGTGAATTAAAGAACCTCAGAGAGATTGTCAGGATAGTGTATTTATGCGCTTAGCATGAGAAAAATGGAAGTGATGATGAAGGAACAGGAGCTCACACTGGAAGAGTGGAGAAGAAAGTCCTTGTTAAGGAACTGGATTCAAGCATAGCATAACAAACATACTTTTGATCTAGAATCATGCATTATACAGAGACATTATATTTAGGGAAAGACATCATCTCAGGAATTCAAAACAATCAGAAATGAAAGACCTAAGAATAAGAAGCTGCATAAGTCATCTGTATAAAATCGTACATAAAGGCTTTGACAAAATTGGAGCTATTTCCTGGTGTTTAGTGCTGTGGCATGCAGACAAGGTTATCCCACTAACTCTTCAGCCAATGTAAACCCAGTATATACATTAGTTACTCAAATAAATGGCTCATAATTGTTAAATTTTATGAAAAGTCAGCACTGCTATTCTTTGACAAAAAATTATTAAAATGTACACTGAATCATGTACTTAAAAATTGGCAGGCCATTGATGACTTGGTTATTCCAGGAAAAAGAATTGGAGTAGATTCTGCTGATTTTAAATCTTGAGTAATAATAGTAACAGTAGTAACTAATAATAATAATAATAATAATAATAATAATAATAATAATAATAATAAACTTTTTTTCATGTGATATAATTAATTAGTTACTATTTGGCACTGAAATCCCTGAAGGATCTCCTTGACTTGAGAATAAAGATCTCATTTTAGATTTTACATATTAAGAAAAAAAACCTATGGCATAGAATACACTGAGTTGGAAGGAACCCACCAGGATCATGGAGTCCAACACCTGGCCCTGTGTAGGGCATCCCAGGAATCACACCATGTGCCTATAGTTTCTGAAGTCCTCCTTCTTACCCTTCTTGAAAACCGGGGCAATGTTCATCAGATTCCAGTCAGCTCTCCAGATTCCCAAGACCACACAAAAATAATCGAGAGGCTTTGCAATGACATCAGCCAGCTCTTTGAGGATTCTCAGGTGAATCCCATCAGGCTCCATAGGTTTGTAGGGATCCAGCTGGACCAGCAGATCCTGTACAAATTCAGAGTTGACTGGGAGTTGATCATTCTCGCAGTCATGGTCCTCCAGCTCGGGGCACTGAGACCCCCTTGGTCTGTCATCTGTGTTGAAGACAGAGGCAAAGAAAGGGTTAAACACTTCTGCCTTTGCTCTGTCCCTGTTTGTGGGGTGACCATCCTCATCCTGTACCTGGCCAGCCTCTATATATCTATACTGCCTATTGCCATTAATGTATTTGAAGAAACTCGTTTTATTGTCCCCCATATTTCTGGCCAGCTTCATCTCCAGCTGAGCTTTGGTAGCATGAATCTTCCCCCTACAATGGCAAGCAGCATCTCTCTATTTTTCCCATGCCACTTGACCTTGCTTCCACTGGACTTGTATCTTCCACTTCCAGCTTATTTCCAAGAGAAGAACCCTGTTCAGCCAAGCCTGCCTTCTGCCTCGCCTGCTTGACTTCTGACATTTGGGGATTGCATGCTCCTGTGCCCTTAGAAGGTGAGTTTGAAAAGTGGCCAGGACTATTAGAACCCAGCACCTGCAAAAAAACATTTTCCTGGGGGATTTAATAATTCCCTGAGCAGACTTAAGTCTGCTATCCTCATGTCCAGAGTTGACATTATATATTGAAGTTAAAAAAAACTCCAACATTTAACTTTTTTTTGTTCTCTGGCTGTACTTTATGCTATGAAGTGGATCATGAAAAGAGACCTTGGTTTCATAAGAAGAATACAGAAAGGTGTTTACTAGGCTTCACAGACCGCTTCCTCTTCTTCTGGTGAACTTGCATATCTTCTGGGCAGTATTTTTTTTCTTTTTTCCTTAAGAATCAAAATTCACAGCCTTTGCTGTGACATACCAGCCCATTAGTTCCTCCAGTCCATGCTTGTCAACATGGATAATGGTTGCTCTCTTGCTTCTTTTGTATGTCCTCTTTTGTTATGTTGAATCATGAATAGTTAATAAAATTATTATATGATTTGTACATTAATTTATATGATATGCTGAAAACAAACAAGTAGCTGATTAGTTGAAATTTCATTCAGATCAAGAGCCAAATATGTGAATGACTTCTGAAAATGGGATTCTTGGTTGTCTGAACATGAAAGATAAATACTGCTAACTAAAGATAGGAAACAAGGATTATTCTCTTAATTCAGTTGCTTTTGCAAGTGCTAATTGACTGGCCATGTTCTGTTTAGTGGAATTGCAGTTAGAGTTATTCTGTTCACCCCTGTATTTAACTACTCACTCGTACTTACACCTAAAGCTTGTGTTATGCTCAAAAAGAGCTTTTCTGAGTCAAACCAAGCTGCATTACTTTTTATAGTTAAACATACACAGGAAGCTTTTTAGATACATAAATAGAAGTAGCTTACAAAGAAATTTGTTACAGATGCAGTCATTTGAAAGTAGAACTGGAAAAAAGGGCTTGAATGATTTTCAAGAATAAGCAGCAGAGAAAATTCCTATCTAAAAGCTCTGACACAACCAAGCAATAAACATTGAAACACTGCATGAGCACCTGATGTTGGATATTAAACTCAAAGTATTAAATTGCTGAAACCCCAAGAAGCCTGTGTCATCTTGTTAAGTGCTGGATTTGAAGCTATTTTAAAAGATAAATCTGCCAGAATCTGAGTGAAACCATTTGGAGCAGTTCCCTATCAAAATGAAAGCTCTGAAACTAGCCCAGACATGCAGCTTAAAACAGTATGTTCCTTAACTGATCATTGGAACAGCTGTAAAACCCCAGAGTGTGCAAGATTCGAGCTGAGAAGGGCTAGCTGTGCAAAAGATAGAAACTGGAAATATTAAAACAGACCTTGACAGATGGGACATTTTTTATATACAATGAATAATAAACAAACAACAGAAGCCTGCAGAAATGATCAAAACGTGACAATATCTATCCAAAGCAGATGTAACCTTTTAGTAATCAAAGTGTTAAAAAATATAAGGAAATAAAAAAAGAATAAAATTTATATTCTAAAAAAGAAAACAAACAAAAGAAACCATGTTTAATGGATAGAATTTTTTTAACTGATTATTAAACATTTTTTCTTCTGGTATAATATAAATTGGTGCCATTTTGAAGCTATTTCATAGCTATCAAAATGGAAACAGAAAGTAAACTAACAAAGCAAAACCTGCTGTTGTGTTGGCAATAACAGTTGTGTTCTCATTCCGGTTGACACTGCCAGATAGTACAGCAAGCTTCAGGGCTAAAGTGTTATATTTTTGGTTCTTATCTCCCATACAGGGAAGATTTACTTACTATGAAATACTGTATTACACATTTTTAAATGATGATCAGAGTTAAGTTTTTAAGAAAGGTCAGGGAATGGAAATTGTGAAATTTCAGGTCTAATAGTCATGTTTATGACAGAATAAAACAAAACTGGATTTGATCCAGGAGATTTGTGCCTCAGAATTCACACATTGTCTTTTCAGTGGCAAGTTCATGTGGCATTTTTCAGGATCACTTAAAGCATTTGTTTATTAAGGATTTCTGTTGTATGTCTCTGTGGCTGAGTAAGTATAGAATAAAATTTAAACTAAAATTGATCTTTGGCCTTTTGGAGTTCTTGTCATAGTTCTATTTAAAAACAGTGGAGATAGAGTTCACATTTTTTTCTATATTTTTCATTAATGTTCTTTCTTATCACATATTATTTCTTCACAAGACTCAGTTTCAAATAGCAACTGATTTTTTCCAAGTGTTTCCCATACATATTAATTATACACAAAGTTCAGAGTCCATGAACATTTCAGAACATAAATATATTTTTTAATTTAATTCAAAGATCTTCTCTTTGACAGGGAGGCCTCAAAAATAATAGAATCTCAAAAGCAGCACTAGGAATTTAGAGAAAAAGATTGAGCTATTTGATGGAAACTATATCTTATTTACTGTGTTTGAATATTCATATATATTTTTGTTAAGCTAGCACCATAAATAGTACTGAAAAAAGGATATGATTTTTAATCTACCTTAATTTGCAAAGTTTTGTCTTCTACACGCACAGCTGAGCTATAATGACTTGACATAAGTTTCATGAACATAAGGATGGGAGCAGAAAGAAAGACTTGAAAGAATGTACTTGAATTATATATTGATTTTTTTCATATACAAAGTAAAATTGGTTTCATATAACTTAGTACTTTCTGAGAATATGCATCCTGATGTATACAGGAAATCTGATACATTAAATGAGTAAAACACTTAAGAAAATATGTAGTTCCAGAGGCTTATGTCTTCCATTATTAAGCAGTATACTTAAATATTGTAATGACACATTTGAATTACAGCTTCAATAATCTGAGTTACTTTACATTTTTAACCCAAATTTTCATTGTCTTCTATTGCTGACCTGCAGATTCAACCTCTACAACAATATCTGAGTAAACATTGTCAAAAAATTATCTAAGTGAATTCTTATGACTATTAAAAGTGTATATTAGATTTTTTTTCTTTGTATCTACTAGAAAAGAAATATGTCAAATGTAAATTCTTCCTCTCGTGGGAGATAAAGCATTCTATGAAACTCTAATAAAAGTTGCCTGAAAAATGTCACAGCTAAACATATCATAAAAACAGAGTTATATTTTAGGTTGGTGGTTTTATATGCTGTATTACAAAGAAAACACAAGGTTGCTATCAAGGAAAGGAAATATGTGTTTTCTCACTATTAGGTTTGAATTTTAAGAATATAGTGTGAAAAATAATCTACAATATACTTTTCATATATTGTTGATATTTCTGAGATTGTGAGTAAAACAAGAACATGAAAAAAGTGAGTGAACTTATCCAGAGATTATTGAACTTCAGAAAACTTGTTCTAAACACAAGCAATAATTAAAAAAAATATATTCTCACTTTTTTCATCCAAAACTAATTTTGTTACAATTTCATCATCCCTGTCTTTGACACAAAAATTAGTTTTGTTAGTATATCTGTTTAATACAAAAGTTTTCAAACTCTTCATTACCATTTGGATTATAGCAAGAATAGAAAAAGCAAAGCAAGTCTAGCTAATGATATTTTCCTTTTTTCCCTAAGGAAAGACTATCAATTGGAATGTAAGTTGCGTATTGCAATTAACATCAAGATGTGAATAGTAAAAAAAGGTTCTACAGTCAGAACTGGTATCGCTGAAGTTTTTTTGTAGAAAAATATACCCTTATCAGATTGCCATCATCTTAGTACCTCTCAGAGAAAACAAAAACACAAGAAACAGACATAGGATAAAAATAGTCTACAGTGCTTTCATGATTTGTGGAAAGGTAATCAGCGTAATAACTACACTTGCTATATATCTCCACCTGATTTCAGTATCTCTTTAAGTGTAAATAAAGAAATAGAAAAATCATTTACAGGTAGCTAATGACAAACATCTGTGTTTCTCTATGTCTAAATGTCTTGATATTTAATGCTGGTTTAACTGATCCTATAATGGCACAAATTCACATAAGGATGTCATAGAATCATCCCTACCATGGGCAGGGAACCTTCCACTAGTCCAGGTTGCTCAGAGCTTCATCTCATCAGACCTTGAACACTTCCAGGGATGGGGTATCCACAAATTCTCAGGGCAACATGTTCCAGTGCCTCACCACCCTCACCACAAGGAATTTCTTCCTATTATCTAGTCTAAATCTACTCTCAGTTTGAAGCCATTCTCTCTTGTTCAGTCACTACATGCACTTCTACATACTACACCTTTAAATAAAAATGTAATTGTAGCTCTACCAAAGATCCTGAGAAAGAAGCATGAGAAGTGTACTTAAACTATTTTTATAAGTAAGAACTAGCTATAAACTCTGCACTATACTTTCTCTTATGACAGAACCTCTACCCTTGTGCTCTTTACTATATCTCTAAAGCAGTTTGGTCTGTAAGAAACTTGAGGTGCAGGATGGTCTATGTGTTTGCTAAAAACTATGATATGGGGCATCAGAATGTTATCATAACACCATAAAGTGTTTTTCTGAAATTTGAATTGAACCTGAAATTGCTTAGTGACCCAGTTAGCTATAAAAATTTACTCATACTTACTTAAAGGTGAAATATTATGAGATGTTAGAGTTGCCAGTGAAAAAATGCTTACAATTGATGCCAAAAAACCTCGGAATGATTAACTGCTCAGAGACTTTTGTATCTTTAAGCAGCAAGGTATTTGTTTATTCAACAATGGGAACAAGCCAGCTTGCGCTGGACAAACTTG
>NW_020925844.1:0-3822 GCF_003984885.1 Neopelma chrysocephalum
GCACACATTGTCTTTAACCTAAGACACCTGGTACCAGGACCCCCCTGAACTCCCATTCCTCAGCAGTGGCACCCTCCTGCACCCCCTTATCCTGCAACCCTCCATCCCCTTCTCTGACATCCCGCCAGTGCTATGTTTTGGATTCGGAATGAGAATGGTGCTGATAACACACCAATGGTTTGGGTTTCTTTCTAAGTCGTGTTTATCCTGAGTCAAGGACTCTTCCTTGTCTCCTGCTCTGCCAGTGACGAGATTCACAAAAGAAATTGGGAGGGAGCACAGCTGGGTCAGGGGACCCGAACTGAGCAAGGGGATATTCCACACCATGGAATATTATGCTCAGGATATAAACTGGGGGCAGGTATCTGGAAGGGGCCTATCTGGGTGGGGGCAAAGGGGTCTGACATCAGTCTGCAGGTGGTGAGCAATTGCACCGTGTATCACTTTGTTTTCTCTTTTTGTTATCATTATTATTATCATTTACCATTATTATTGCATTTTACTTTATTTACAATTATTAAACTGTTTTAAACATACAAGTTTTACTTTGGTCCTTGTGTTCCCTGTGTCCCTGCCCACCATGTGACCCTCATGTCCCCACTGCTGTAGTTTTAAGCCCAGCTGGAAATTAAGCCCCTTGCTGAACCCTCCCTGCTTCCCATCCCTGGTGGAATGGGGAGGAGAATCAAAAGGACACAGGGAGTGGGGATCCAGGGGATGGGGGGATGAGGGACCCACAGGACACAGGGACTGAGGACACTAGAGACAGGAATGGGACACAAACACCAGGAATGGGGACACCAATTCCCCTTTATTCCCTGCCTCCCTCTCCCGTGGCGTCCGGCCGCCCGGTCCCACCTCCGCCCTGGAGCAGGCGGCTGTAGGCCCCGTGGCGTTCCCGCAGCTCCGCCGGCGTTCCCGCCTCCGCCACGGCCCCGCGCTCCAGCACCACGAGGCGATCGGCCGCTTCCAGCACCCGCGGCCGGTGGGAGACGACCAGCACGGTCCGGGCGAGCCCAGTGCGCACCCAGCGCTGCGCCTGGGGCCAGACAACCCTGATCCCATCCCATCCAACCCTGTCCCACCCAATCCCATCCCACCCCAACCCATCCCACCCCTTCACCACCCGCATCTCCACTCCCACTTTCCTCTCCTGTCCCCACTGTCCCCATCCCCACTGTCCCATCCCACCCCATTCCCACCACCCCAACCCCTCCCATCCCATCCCATTCCATCTCTCTGTCCTCATCCCAACATTCCCAACTCCACCATTCCCACACCATCCCATCCAGCCCCATCACATCTCTTCATCTTCATCTATTCATCTCAACTTGCTACCATCCCACCCGCCCGGTTTTTATCCCATCCTCACCATTCCCATCCCACCATCCCATCCCATTTCTCCAGCCTCTTCCCACCTTCCCACTCCCTACCTTGTTGACCTACCCCACCACATCCAATCCCTTTGTCTTCATCCCATCATTCCCAACACCATCCCACTACCTCATATTCCCCCCATCCCCTCTCCCCAGTCCCATCTCAGCCATCCCATCCCTCCATTGCCCACCTCACCTCAGTCCCACCCAATCCCCCTCATCCCACCCCACTCACCGCCCCCTCGTCTCCGTCATCCAGCGCCTCGTCGAGGATGAGGACGGTCGGACGCCGGAGCAGGGCCCGGGCCAGGGCCAGGCGACACCGCTCCCCTGCCGCCAACTGCCCCCCGAACTCCCCCACCTCTGCGGGGGATCCCATGGGATCAGTGGGATCCAGCCCCTGGGGTCCCCCACATCCCCCTGCCAATCGCCCCCTGCTCAGACACCTCTGCCAAAGTATCCCAAAACCAGCAGGATCCATTTCAGGGGTGCCCCCATGCCCCCAGCTCTCACCGGTGTCCCAGTCCCACTCCAACCCTGGGATGAAGCCCCTGGTTCCAGGATTCCCCTGGGAGCCCCCCACGGTTCTCACCAGTGTCCCAGTCCTGCTCCAACCCCGAGATGAAGTCCCTGGCCCCAGGATTCCTCCCGCACCCCCCAGCTCTCACCGGTGTCCCAGCCGTGCTCCAGCCCCTGGATGAACTCCATGGCTCCGGCAGCAGTGGCCGCCTCCCGCAGCTCCGACTCCTCGCAGCGCTCCAGCCCCAGCACAACATTCTCACGGATCGTTCCGGAAAACAGGAGAGGATCCTGCTCCACCAGCACCACCTGCCCCAGCCCCGAGCCTGTGAGCTGTCTCAGCTCCTGGTGTCCCCATCCCTGTTCCGTGGCCAGATCCCAATCTTGGTGTCCCCATCACTGTCCCCACTGTCTCCCTCCCTAATCCCACTGTCCCCAACCCCATCCCTGATGTTCCCATCCCATTTCCCACTGTCCCCATTCCTACGCCTGGTGTCCCCATCCTTGTTCCTACTGTCCCCATCCCTGTACCCAGTGTCCCCATCCCATTTGCCACTGTCCCCATCCCACCTCAGTGTCTCCATCCTATCCCTGGTGTACCCATGCCTTTTCCCAGTGTCCCCACCCCTGTCTCCCAGGTCCCACTTCCATTTCAGCCCCCGTGCCTGTCCCCATTGTCTCCATCCCATTCCTGGTGTTCCCTGTCTCCCTGCTTTCCCCACCTGCCGGTGTAAGTACTGGTGGTCATATTCCTGCAGTGGGATCCCATCCAGCAGCACCTTCCCGCTCCCAGGATCCCGCAGCCGCTCCAGCAGTGCCACGGCTGTGCTCTTCCCGCTCCCGTTGGGCCCTGCCAGTGCCGTCACCTCCCCGGAACGCACCTCGAAGGACACGTCCTGTGGGATGGGGACAGCTGATGCTGGAATTCCCACCCCTGGGAATCCACACCGACCCAGGATACACCTTGAAGGACATATCCTGCACGATGGAGAGGATGACGCCATCCCATCCCTGGGAATGCACAATCTCCCCTGGATCTGCCTTGAAGGACACATCCTGCAGAATTACATAGGAATTCCCACGCCTGGGAATCCCCACTCCCCCCAGACCCACCTTCAGCGCAGGGCGCTCCGGATGCCCGGGATATGTGAAGCAGACCCTCTGGAAGGTGACGTCGCCCCGGAGCTTGGAGGGCTCCAATGTCCCCCCCATGTCCCTCGTGGGTTCCTGATCCAGGTATTCCCAGATTTTCTGCCCAGCAGCCACATTGGTCATGAATTCATTGAAGCCGATGAGCAGCACCTGGGGAACGGGAGGGGGTGGCACCAGGATAGATGGAAACAGGGATGGATGGATGGACACATGGATTCTATGGGATCACCTGGACATGGCTGCCAACCGTGTCCCGGTACAGCAGGAAGGTGACGAGAACCCCAGGAGTGATGGATCCATCACAGAGCTGCTGGTGGCTCCGGAAGAGCACCAGGACCCGGATGGCCAGTCGGAGGACCTGTAGGTGGGAACAGGGATACTGGTGTCCCCATTCCCAGTTCTGGTGTCCCCATCCTGTCCCTGGTGTCCTCATCCCAGTCCCGGTGCCCCCAACCTGGTCCTGGTGTCCCCATTCCCATTCCCAGTGTCTCCATAACTTCTCTTGTTATCCCTGTCTCTGTCCCAGTCTCCCCACTTCCTTTCCTGGTGTCCCCATTCCTGATCCTGGTGTTTGCATCCCTTGTCCTGGAGTCCCCATCCTGCTTCTGGTGTTGGCATTCCCATTCCTGGTGTCCCCATCCCTGATCCCAGTGCCCCTGTTCTGGTCTTCCCAGTCCCATTCCTGCTGTTGCCATCCCAGCTCCTGGTGTCCCCTTTCCTGGGTGGCCCCATCCTGCTCCCAGTGCCCCCATCCCAGTGTCCTCATCCCTCATCC
>NW_020925845.1:0-3907 GCF_003984885.1 Neopelma chrysocephalum
GGGGGGGGCCAAGAATTCCATTGGGATGGGGGCAACAATGGGATTTTCCCACTTATTCCTCATCCTAAAGAGTCACATTCCGGGGTTCTGGGAATCCTCTCCCTGCTCCCTTCCCGCTCCTGGTGGGTTTTCCAGGATTTTCCAGGCTCAGCCTCTTCCAAGCAGATTTTCCAGGATTTTTCCAGCAGTTTTTGTCTTCCGTCTCTTCTCCCAGCCCTGATCCCGCTGGATTTTCCCGAGTTTGGACCTTGGCCCTTCCCTCCCGCCCCTCCCTCCCGGATTGCCTGGAGCAGAATCCTCTTTCCTGGTTTTTTTTTCTCCCAGCGACAGCTGGAAACTGGGAAAGAGCCGGATTTTCCGGCTCAGGGATCTCCTTCCTCCTCCTCCTCCTCCTCCTCCCGGAGCCGGGAACAAAAGCAGGAAAACCCTTTGGGGTGTGGGGGGTGTTTGTTTTCCCAGGGCTGGGAACGGCTCCTTTATCCCGGGAATTCGGCCTCCAGGCTCCTTTTGTTTCTTTTTTCCCAAACTCCTTTAAAGAAACATTTCCCCAGTGGGAATAACCGGGATTTTACACCCAAAGGAAGAAGGAAAAGTTAAGGAAGTGGGGATGTCCCGGCCCTTCCTGGTGGGAATGTTGGTTTTCCTTCTTCTCCCCCTGGGACTCCATGACCTTGGAGAGCTTTTCCAAGCTGCACAATCCCACTTTTCCAAGCTGCACAATCCCACTTTTCCCTGGTTTTCTGGAGGGTTTTTCCAAGCTGAAAAATCCCACTTTTCCGGGGTTTTCTGGAAGGCTTTTCCAAGCTGCACAATCCCACTTTTCCCTGGTTTTCTGAAGGACTTTTCCAAGCTGAACAATCCCGTTTTTCCGGGGTTTCCAGAGGGCTTTTCCAAGTTGAACAATCCCACTTTTCCCTGGTTTTCCGGAGGGCTGATGACAAACCCTTGCTGGCCTCGGATCTGAGGTGGAGAAGGAAATCTGGGAATCAGGAAGAGCAGCCGAGCGGGGATGGAAAGACCGGGAGAACAGGACGGATCCCGTTCTCCGGGGGATAATTAGAGGGGAGTGAAATGGAATTTTGGGAAGCCAAAATCCTCCTTCCTTCCTTCCTTCCTTCCCTCCTTCCTTCCCAAAGAGCAGCATTCCCACATTCCTCCCTGGCCCCACATTCCCACTCCAGCCACAATCCAGGGGGATGATCCAAAAAATCCCAGGCTGGGTAAAAATCTGGACCCATCCAAAGCTGCTCCCAACAAAACAACCCCTGGATAACGAGGATTTGTGGGAATTTGTGGGAATTCCAGCACTGCTGCTCATTCTGGGACAATCAGGAATGGGAAAAAAGCCCCTTATTAAATTCCAAATGGTCGAATCCAAGGATTATTTGAGGCCAAGGGGTCGGGGGAAGGCACCAAACGGAGCGGGAATAATGATCAGGGTAAGGAAAACATGGATTAGGGAAGGCTGGGCCGATAAACAGGGAATAAATCCAGTTTGGGGAAGAGAAAAGCATAAAGCAGCAACATTAAAGAATAAACCAACGGGATTCCAGAGCCGTTTTTCCCTGGAATGGTATTTTCCAGGCTGATTCCATGGTTTCCCCTCGGTTGTTCCAGCCTTGAGCAGCTTTTCCTGTTGTTCTTCCTGTTTGTTTTCATGGAATCCTGGAGCAGTTGGGGTTGGAAGTGACCTTTAGGGGTCGTTTTCCTTCCCTTTGGATAAGGATTGGGACAAGGGAGAGCAGGGTTAGGTGGGATATCGGGAAGGAATTCCTCCCTGTGAGGGTGGGGAGGCCCTGGAATGGATTTCCCAGAGGAATTCCCCATCCCTGGAAGTGTTCAGGATCCACCTGGGATAGAGGGAGGTGTCTCTGCCCTTGGGAATGGGATGATCTTTAAGGTCCTTCCCAACCCAAACCATTCCATTGGATTCCTGGCGATCCCTCCAACCCCCAGGGTCTCCTTGGGGTTCTCAGGGATTCCTGGATCCCTCCCAATCCTTGGGATCTCCTTGGGGTGCTCAGGGGCTACAGGAGAACCCCCCTGGGGTCTCCTTGGGGTGCTCAGGGAGATCCCCAAATCCTGGAGATCCCCAAATCCTCCGGATCTCCTTGGGTTGCTCAGGAATTCCTGGATCCCCCCCAATCCTCAGGATCTCCTTGGGGTGCTCCGGGATTCCTGGAGATCCCCCAATCTTTGGGATCTCCTTGGCATGCTCAGGGATTCCTGGAGATCCCCCCCAGTCCTTGGGATCTCCTTGGGGTGCTCAGGGATTCCTGGAGACCCCCTCAATCCTCAGGATCTCCTTGGGGTACTCAGGGATTCCTGGAGATTCTCCTTGGGGTGCTCAGGGATTCCTGGATCCCCCCCAACCCCCAAAATCTCCTTGGGGTGCTCAGGGATTCCCGGAGACCCCCCAATCCCCGGGATTCCTGGAGATTCTCCTTGGGGTGCTCCGGGATTCCTGGATCCCCCCCAATCCTCAGGATCTCCTTGGGGTGCTCCGGGATTCCTGGATCCCCTCCAACCCCCGGGATTTCCTTGGGGTGCTCAGGGATTCCTGGAGACCCCCCAATCTTTGGGATCTCCTTGGGGTGCTCCGGGATTCCTGGAGCCCCCCCACCCCAATCTCGGGGGGTCCCGGGGGGTGCGTGGGGGGTCTCTCAGCCTGCCCGGGGTCTCCCCAAGCTGCGCTTCCCGCCGGGATCGTTCCCCCCAAATCCCTCGGGAGCCGGGGAGGGGCCGCGGGGGGCGGGGCTTCCCTGGGCCCTCCCCCCCGCCCTTCCCCGGGCCCGCCCCTTCCCCCCCCTCCCCCGGGGCGGGGCTCACCCGGCCGGTCCCGATCCCGGTCCCGGTCCCGATCCCGATCCCGATCCCGATCCCGATCCCGGAGCCTCCGGAGCGGCCCCGCGGCCGCGGCGCTTTTCCCCCCCCCCGCGCCCCCTCCCACGCGGGAAGGGGAGGTGGGAATTCCGGAGCACGCCGAGGAGATCCTGAGGATTGGGGGGGAGTCTCCAGGAATCCCTGAGCACGCCAAGGAGAATATCCAGGAATCTCGGAGCACCCCAAGGGGAATCTCCAGGAATCTCGGAGCACCCCGAGGAGATCCTGAGGACTGGGGGGTCTCCAGGAATCCCTGAGCACGCCAAGGAGATCCTGAGGATTTGGGGGGGATCCAGGAATCCCTGAGCACGCCAAGGAGATCCTGAGGATTGGGGGGGATCTCCAGGAATCTCTGAGCACCCCAAGGAGAATCTCCAGGAATCCCGGAGCACGCCAAGGAGACTCTGAGGACTGGGGGCTCTCCAGGAATCCCAGAGCACCCTAAGGAGATCCTGAGGACAGGGGGGTCTCCAGGAATCCCTGAGCACACCAAAGAGAATCTGAGGATTGGGGGATCTCCGGGAATCCCTGAGCACCCCAAGGAGATCCTGAGGATTGGGGGGAATCCAGGAATCCCGGAGCACGCCAAGGAGAATCTCCAGGAATCCCTGAGCACCCCGAGGAGATCGCGAGGACTGAGGGATCTCCGGGAATCTCTGAGCACGGCAAGGAGACCCTGAGGATTGAGGAGTCTCCAGGAATCCCTGAGCACGCCAAGGAGATCCTGAGGACTGGGGGGTCTCCAGGAATCCCTGAGCACTCCAAGGAGACCCTGAGGATTGGGGAATCTCCAGGAATCCCCGAGCACTCCAAGGACACCCCGGGCCGGGCTGGATTCGGGAAGCGGAGCCGCCGCCGCCGCCCCCCCGATCCCCCCCGGGGGGCCGCGGCTCGAGGGGCTCCTGAGGAAGATGCGGCTGTTCCGGAGCTCCAGCTACGAGGTGCGGCTGGAAGGGACCGGCGAGAGCGTGTCCCGGATCCAGGGAATCCGCTGGGTGAGTGGGAATGGGAACAGCCTGTCCTG
>NW_020925845.1:3917-4541 GCF_003984885.1 Neopelma chrysocephalum
GGGGAGCGTGTCCCGTGTCCAGGGAATTCGCTGGGTGAGTGGGAATGTGGAACAGTCTGTCCCATGTCCAGGGAATCCGCTGGGTGAGTGGGAATGTGGGGAGCGTGTCCTGGATCCAGGGAATCCTCTGGGTGAGTGGGAATGGGAACAGCCTGTCCAGGGGTGTAGGGAGTGAACACAGGATTGCAGGAATGAATCCAGGGGTTCAGGGAGTGATTCAGGGGTGTAGGGAGTGAATTTAGGGATGCAGGGATTGAATTCAGGGATGTAGGGAGTGAATCCAGGATTGCAGGAATGAATCCAGTGGTTCAGAGAGTGATTCAGGGGTGCAGGAACCCAGGTGAGGATCCAGGGATCCAGGTGAAGGTGCAGAGTGCCAGGTGAGGGTGCAGGAACCCAGGTGAGGATCTGGAGATCCAGGTGAGGGTGCAGGGGCCCAGGTGAGGGTGCAGGGCCCCAGGTAAGGATCTAGGAATCCAGGTGAGGGTGCTGGGATCCAGGTGAGGGTGCTGGAACCCAGGTGAGGGTGCGGGGTCCAGGTGAGGTTGCAGGGCCCCAGGTGTTGGTGCAGGAACCCAGGTGAGGATCCAGGTGAGGGTGCAGGGCCCCAGGTGAGGGTGCAGG
>NW_020925845.1:4551-7906 GCF_003984885.1 Neopelma chrysocephalum
GGTGAGGGTGCAGGGCCCCAGGTGAGGGTGCAGGGGCCCAGGTGAGGCTGCGGAGCCCCAGGTGAGGGTGCAGGGCCCCAGGTGAGGATGCAGGATGCCAGGTGAGGGTGCAGGGCCCCAGGTGAGGGTGCGGGGTGCCAGCTGAGCCGTGCAAGCCGCACATTTCCCCCTCCCCCCGTGCCCGGGCGGGGCAGGACGGGCAGCGGGGCGTGAAACGAGCCGGGTGCCCTGGAGAGCCCGGGCGGCACAGCCCGACCCTGCCAGCGGGCAGGACCTTCCCCGCGGCACGCGGCGTTCCCGACGGCCCCTCCCGCCCTGCCAGGACCTTCCTGCGGCAGGAATTCCGCTCTCGGAGCGGGACCGGGCTCAGCATCGCGTCCCCTCCCCCTCCGTGCGGGGCTCCTGGGGGTACCAGTCCCTGCTCTTGGCCTCTTGTTGTCACCCCGGAGCCGGTTCTCCCGCCCTGGCCGAGCTTCCAGAGCTCCCTGCCCTTCCCCTTCCCACCTGGGATGCGTTTTTAAGGAAAAAAGTGGAATTACTTTAACGGAAATCCCCCCACACACACACTTTTTGGCATTTCCACGCAGCTCCCTCCCAGATAAGACGGTTTTCCTCTCTTCTCCCTTTCTTCCCGAATCGTTTTCCCGGCAGAATTTTTAGGAACCGGCTTTTGGGAGGGTTTGGGAGCAGCGTGGCGGGAATGTCCCCTCTGTCCCCTCCCCTGGTGGCTCCTGCGTGCCTGGGGACAGCTCTGGGTTGGAGTGAAGCCGCTCTGAGCAGGGAAAGAGGGGGTGTTTTCCCACTTTTTCAGGTGCTCCCATTCCCGGGGGCAGGAGTGGGAAAGGTGAATTGTCAGGGAAGCTCCTGGCCGGGCCTTGGAGCGACAACATTGTCCTTGGAAGCTCCTGGAAACCCCTCCTGGTGTCCTGGTGCCCCCTTGGAGCCCTTTTTCCCTGATCCCGGTGCTCCCAAAATCAAAGGACATCCCAGCCCCGCATCCCGGAGCGGCTCCGTCCTTCCCCCTTCCCAGCGGGACAGATCCCATCATTCCAACATCCCTGGAGGGGGGGCAGAGCGGGTCCCGCCGAGGCTCCCGGGAGGATTCCCGGCCTTTGGAGGCTGCGGATGGGCGAGGGCTTTCTCCGGGAGCCTCAAAGCCCTGAAATAACTCCCGTTGTTTTCCTTGGGATCCCAAACAAAAGCGGCGGCGCGAGCCCGGAACGGTCGCCCGGCGGCTTTGGAGCCGCGCCCGGCGCTGCCGGAATTCTGGAGCCGGGCGGGAGCTCAGAGTGTCCCGTGGGCAGGAAGGTGGAAAAGGCAACTCCTTGGAAGCTGTTTGGGAGCTCGGGGGGGGCAGGAGGGGGAACATCCTGCGGGGCCGGAGCTGGAGGGGACAAGGATGCTCCGGGAAGGGGGGGGGGGGGTCAGAGGGAGAGTTTGGGTGATTTGGGAGAGATGAGAAAACCCCCCCACACCCGGAGGGAGGGATGGGATCCTTTGTGTCTCCTTCGGTGTCCTTGGAGCAGGGCTGGAGCTGGAGCTGGAGCGTGGCAGGGGCTGGCTCCGAGCCCGGGGACACACGGGGGGGGACACGGGGAGGGTTGGGGGCTGGAGAGGGGGTTGCTGCACCCATGGGGTGACACGGAGCTGCAGATCCCAGGGGGTGACACAGAGCACGGACACCCACAGGGTGACACGGAGCTGCAGATCCCACGGGGTGACACACGGATCCCACCTGGATCTCTGGCACCCACAGGGTCCCACATGGATCCCTGGCTGACGCAGGGTGACACAGGGGTCCCACATGAATCCCTAATTCCCACAGGGTGCCACAGGGGTGCCACATGCATCCCTGGCTCCCACAGGGATCCCACCTGGATCCCTGGCTCCCACAGGGTGACACAGGGGTCCCACATGGATCCCTGGCACCCACCTGGATCCCACCTGGCTCCCACAGGGATCCCAGCTGGCTCCCCGGCTCCCAGGGCAGCAGCTCCAGCCCGGCTCCGTCGGCAAACATTTGCTCTGGGATCGCTGGAGCGTTTCCCTGTGCCGGGGGGGTCACGAGGCCGGGACAGTTTGCAGAGTGACTCAGGCACCGTGTCCCTGCCTTGGGGACACCATGGACGTATCAGGACACTGTCCCACCCTTGGTGACACTGTGACAGTGTCAGGGGACTGTCCCAGCCATGGTGACACTGTGACACTGTCAGTGGGGTGTCCCACCCTCAGTGACACTGTGACACTGTCAGGAGGGGTCGCCCACCCTGGGTGACATTGTGACAGTGTTGGGGGGGTGTCCCACCCTCGGTGACACTGTGACACTGTCAGGACATTGTCCCACCCTTGATAACACTGTGACACTGTCCGGGGGTGTCCCACCCTTGGTGACACTGTAACAGTGTCAGGGGGGGTGTCCCACCCTCGGTGACACTGTGACCTGTCAGAGGGGGTGTCCCTGCCTTGGTGACACTGTGACAGTGTCAGGAGGGGTGTCCCTGCCTTGCTGACACTGTGGCTGTGTCAGTAGGGGTGTCCCACCCTTGGTGACACTGTGACACTGTCGGGGGGGTGTCCCAGCCCTGGTGACACGGTGACAGTGTCAGGAGGGGTTTCCCACCCTTGATAACACGGTGACAGTGTCAGGAACCCTTGATAACACTGTGACACTGTCAGGAGGGGTGTCCCAGCCCTGGTGACACTGTGACAGCGTCGGGGGGGTTGTCCCACCCTCGGTGGCAGCACCTCAGCATTCCCGGCGTTCCCCTTTCCCATCCCCTCCTCGGGAATCCCTCCCGAGCCGGGGGCAGGTCGGGACGGGGATCCCGCGCTAATTAATCCTGTCCTTGCCTTCCTTAATTGGGGTTTTCCCCCGGACCGTCCCCCCCTTGGGTTGTTCCCACCTCCCCTTCCCACCCCCGGCAGATCCCGGCGGGAATCCGGCCCAGGAAACGCCGCGTTTGGAGCAACCCCCACCTCCCCCCACCCCAAAAACGGGGCTGGGGGACCCCAAAGGCGCCCCTGGGGGGGGGGTGGCCGTCACCCCGTGTCGGGGTCAGCGCTCCCAGCGCCTTCCCGGCTCGGGGAACTGGTCGGACTGGTGCTCCCGGCAGACGGGAGGTTGTTTATCCAGCGCCACGTGGGAGCCCCGGGAGCCTCCAAAATCCCTCCGGGAAGCGCCGGGATGGGGGCTCGGGCACCTTGGAACCGGGATTTGGGTGGGGCTGGAGGGGGAAAAGGTTTTACCTGGAGCCGGGGGGTGGGGAGGGGGCTCGGGAGGGGTGGGGGGGTGCGGGAGGTGGGGCTGGTTCGGGAACTGGGATCGGGAACTGGGTGCTGGGATCGGGAATTGGGT
>NW_020925846.1:0-31284 GCF_003984885.1 Neopelma chrysocephalum
TTCCAGCTGAGCTGGGAGGGACTGCAGTGGTCGTTCCAGGAGCTGTGGATTTTGTCTCTAGATTAGAAGTTTGTTCCCCTGTTGACGAGGTTGAAGTCGTCGTCACCGTTTTATCTGTTTTGTTCGGTTGGTGGTTCTCATCTATCATTGTCGTTATTGAAGTTGTCTGCTTCTTAGTAATTGTTGGTTGTCTACTTGTCATTTTAGCAACTGTCGTCATTGTTTCACCTGTCCTTTCTGTCTCAGAAGTGGTTTGTTGTAGTGATGTGCCTGAAATATAAATTGTTTTTGTAGGTATCTTTTGAAAACTTCTGCCATTGTAATTGTCTATAGTATTCAAACATTTTTCCCTCTGAATCTTCTTATTATTAAAAAATCTTTTTGCAGCGTTGTTTCGATTTTTACAAAAATCTATATTTGGAGATTTCTTTTTTCCCAGTTTATAGGAAATGTGTCCCTAGAGTTATGTCTCTTTAAACTCAGAGTTGAAAATAATGAGTAATGATTTGCTCCTGAAAGAGTTTATTATATGACATTATCACAGACTTATTTGTGTTGGAAGGGCCATTAAAACTCACCTCATTCCACCCTCTGCCATGGGCAGGGACACCTTCCACTAGTTTAGGGTGCTCCAAGTCCCATCCAACCTGGCCTTGGACACTTCCAGGGATGGGGCAGCCACAGCTTCTCTGGGCAACCTGTGCCAGGGCCTCCCCACCCTCACAGGGAAGAACTTCTTCCGAATATTTAACCTAAGTCAACCTTAAATCTCATCTTCCAATATATTTGTAAGATTCCCAACTTTGATTATTCCACAGAGAATCTTTGAAAGAATTCACGGAAAACTCTTCCTAAGGCTCAGAAGTTTAAATGATGACATTTGAAATATCTCACTAATTACTGAGCATTAATTGTTATGAGGGTGTTTCGTCCTATTTCTTTCACCCAAACCCAGAAGAGAACATCCAATAACAGCCATCCCTGAGAACTTCCCTCTACACTGGATAATTTCTTCTTTTGGGAAAGTGTTATGTCAATCAGTGTTCAAATTTATTCTCTGATTAAATTCTTACTACAGCTGAGGGTTTCCCTTTGGCCAAAATCTCTTGTCAAAAAGGAAATTGAATCAGGTCAGCACAATTCCTTCCTTGTGGTACTTCTTAGCACTTTAATTTTGATATAATCTTGTTAATTTTTACTATTATCTTTGATTTTCTGCTTATTGCAGTAAAGATAGTTTGCAGAGAATTCCCCACAAAACAAGGTCCTTCCTTTCCAATGAGAAATCGTGTTCCTGCCCATCCCCAATTCCTTGGGGTGTCCCCCATTTTCCATAAGCAATGAAAAGAGGGCCAGACATTGAATGTTCAGAGTTTTCCAGAGCATCTCCTTGAGAAGTCTGAGCTGTTTCAGGATTTGAATATATTTCACTGAGGGACTTAAGTCTTGTCTGTAATTCCCGTATTCCAAAGCAGTAGTAGATACCCAAACGGATCAATATGGGGGTCAAGAAAAATACTCTGAACAAGTCAACATTTTCAGGCTGCTATTTATGTAAGCATTACATATTCATACCCTCTACTTTCTCAAGCTTTATGAATTGGCCATACCTGAAAAATCTGCTATTCATCCATAGCTACTTCAGTGAGGACAACACAATAGGTGTGTGTTTGTCAGCCTAAATAAATTACCCTCTTCCCCCGAGGTATTCACCAAAGTTCAAAATCATCTCCATTATGTGTTTCTAAGGAGGGGCTCGTTCTGTTAACAATCCTTCAGAGCAATCACACCCCACACCTCCCCGGTCTCTCCCCTGTCAGGTTGGTTGTGTCACCTCAGAAGATTCTCTTGGGTGAGACATTCCAGCCTGGTTAGTAATGCCTGTGCTTGACACCCACCAGGAAATGAGCAGGGGGTACATTCTGCCTCAGTTAGTGCCCTTGCAGAGGGAAAGGATGGGGAAAGAAGAGGCACTGAGACCAAGCTGTTGGTAATGTAGAGAATCACCATCATATCCCAGCATCCTCACAAACAACTTCATAGAATCATGGAATTATAGATTAGCCTGGGTTGGAAGGGACCTTAAAGCCCCTCTTGTTCTACTCCTTTACCATGGGCAGGGACACTTTCCACTAGCCCAGGTTGCTCCAAGCCCCATCCAACCTGGCCTTGGACACTCCCAGGGATCCAGGGGCAGCCACAGCTGCTCTGGGCAACCTGTGCCAGGGTCCCCCCACCCTCACAGCCAACAATTTCTTCCCAATATCCCATCTAACCCTGCCCTCTGGCACTGGGAAGCCATTCTCCCTTGTCCTGTCCCTCCATCCCTTGTCCCCAGTCCCTCTCCAGCTCTCCTGGAGCCCCTTTAGGCCCTGGAAGGGGCTCTCAGGTCTCCCTGGAGCCTTCTCTCCTCCAGGCTGATCAATCCCAATTTTCCCAGCCTTTCCTCACACCAGAGGTGCCCCATCCCTCTAACCACCCTAGTGCCTCCTCTGGACTCATTCCAACAGGTCCGTGGCCTTCCCATTTTGGGGACCCCAGAGCTGGGTCAGGACTCCAGGTGGGGTCTCCCCAGGGTGGAGCAGAGGGGCTGAATCACATCAAATAACTTTGTTGTCACAAAACACCAGCTGGATGAGGGAAGGGAGGAATTTATGTGGGGTTTTGCGTGCAGGTATTTGTCCTCCTGGCACTGCCACCCACCTGGAGCCACCTGGCCCTGAGCCACCAGCCCTGTTAGTGGCTGTATTGCCACACTGATGAGCTCTTCTCCTCAGCACCACTTGGGAGCTGTGATCCACTCCAAGGCAAGGAGCAAGCTCTGTCTATTATATTCCAAAATAATGCCCCGTCCCTTCCCTGTTCCTTAATCTTTGTTGTCTTTTTAGGTTCCAGACTCAACCAAGGCCTATCTCGGACTTGTTTCCATGTTCATTCACATTAGCAGGCATGATATCAAACATTACAGTTTTGAGAATTAAAGATACACATTAAGATGTTGGAGGGACAGGACAAGGGGAATGGCTTCCCACTGCCTGGGGCAGGGTTAGATGGGATATTGGGAATAAATCCTTCCCTGTGAGGGTGGGGAGGCCCTGGCACAGGTTGCCCAGAGAAGCTGTGGCTGCCCCATCCCTGGAAGTGTCCAAGGCCAGGTTGGACAGGGCTTGAAGCAACCTGGGCTAGTGGAAGGTGTCCCTGCCCATGGCAGGGGGTGGCACTGGATGGGCTTTAAGGTCCCTTCCAACCCAAACCATCCTGGGATTCAATGAAAACACATTTCCTATTAAAAAAAGGATGCAAATCTGTATAAACATCAAGAATGAGCAGGGAGTTTTTTCTTGGCATCCCTGTACCCTTGTGTATTTATACCCTTTTTAATATATATATACATATAATATAAACAAATATATAATATTTGTACATAATATATGTAAATTATATATATATGTTCTGTATATACAAAATAATGTAATTTATTTTCTACATAAATATTTAGACAATGGTTAAATTCTGCCCTTTTTGCTCTATTCTCTGGGGGTTTTAAGCCATTCCTGGCAAGGTCTAATGGTTTTGCCAGGGGTTTTTTGGGAATACCGAAGGAGGGGACCAAAGCCTCTCGTGGCAGAGAGGTCTGGTGATTCTCTATCCCACCCCTCTGTATCCCACCTCTGTGCATCCCAAAGTTCTCTGACCAGTGACCCACGTTTGTCCAACACTGATTGGGTATATTCATATTTAAGCAGCAATTTTGCATACATTGAAGTACTGAGATTGAATTGCAAACTGTAGAATTAACAACAGAATTATTTGTGCTTCTACGGGAGCGTTTGGTGAATTCACAAGGAATTCCCCAAAATATCAAAGTTCCATCAGTACAGCACACTGTGGATTCCCTGATCCCACCCAGAACTCAGCACCAGGACAAGAGTTTTCACACTCTGAAACAAAGCTGGAATTTTTTTGCAGTGCAGTGGCAAAAGGGGAATATTTTCACCTCAACCTGCATTTCAAAGTCTGGCTCTGGCTGAAATCCTTGTGCAGATTCCTCTGCACCAGCTCAGACAAAACCAGCAAAAGGCTACTGGGAAAGAGTAAATTAATCTAAATTGATCAAATTGTTGCATTATGCAAGTTTTTGGAGCACATATCATTTAAAGCAACTCCTGTTTCTCCTTTAATTCAGAATTAAAACAGTCTTAATTGCCTTTAATTTAAAATTAATACCAATTAAGCTCCAGGTTGTGTGAACAAATGATTTTATAGTTTTCACCAATGCACTTGAAACTTCTCTAATAATATGAATTAATTCTCCTGAGTATCTGTGCTTGGACAGCTCTGAAAGTCACTGGGATTTCAAATCCTAAATGGGTTCTTTATTTCATAAAATGAGATTTACACAGCTTTGAGTAACCACTACCACAAAACTGCTTTTGCATAGAGAAATCAAGTAATTCAAACTTGAATTAAAAAAAATAATATTGAAACTTTAGATGGTTAAATGCCTCCTAGATTTTAAATTCAGAGGTATTTACAAAGTTAATTTTCATTTAAAAAGAAATATCATATCAGTGACTGGAGCATTCCAGACCCTCAGACCTCTGTCATTTCATTGCCATTGAAAATGCCATTCTTGATTTTCAGGTACCACTTTTTCATGGATAAAAAATAAGCAATTGGAAAACACTCTAAAATTTTCAAAATATTTTTATCCTGGTTATTTTCTAGAAACATTTCTGCTTTGGACTTCTTTTTTTTCTCTTTTTATGAATTCAGAATTGAACTGAGGAATGTACATGGTTTATAAAGTAAATATTAATATCTCATTCATTCTTTTCAGAAAACAAAATTAACTTTGGTTGCTAAAAACAAATATCCCAGTTTATATTCTGGCTTTTGCTAAATGAAATTAAAGCAGCTCAGCCTTTGTAATTACCTCCCAATTTATATTCAATAGATCTGAAAACCAAATGTCTTCTTCTCTGTTATTTTCTCCTTTTAACTGATGAAAACATGAGTAAAATGCTAAAAAATTACAAGACAATGGGCAAAATCAACACATCACCCCAAAGTTTTGGGGAAAAAAAAGAGTTTTTCACTTGTGTGAAATTCTGAATACATTTATTCATCAATATTGTTTGAAGATTAGATACAAATAGATTATCTAGAATTAGATACTTAGATTGTATATCTATATAATATATAGATATATAGATATAGGGATATATTAGATTATATATGTGTATATCTATATAATATATAGATATCGATATATAGATATATATTAGATTATATATCTGTATTATATGTGGATTATATATACAGAGATTATATATATAGATTATAAATAAGTATAACAGATTTTATTTGTATCTAAGTATCTAATTATATATATTTATATTTATATATTATATATAATAAATATAATTTTACATCATATAAATATATAATTTTTCTTTTTATATTATATATGATCTATATTATAATAATATATTATTTATATATTGTTTAACAATATAAATATGAAATACATTCTATTTAATTCTCATTCTCAGCGGCAATAATTTAATTTGAAAAATCTGCTAAACTTGAAATATATCGCCAAAGTTTTTCCAAGTAACGGATAAATCAAACTTACCCGAAAAGCAGCATAAAGCTATGACAACACACAGAACCTTCATCTTGTATCGAGGTAAATTTATTGTCCAATCCATCCTTCTCCCTCACAGGAGTTTAGTTTCCCGAGTTTAGTTTCCCGAGCTGAGCCCAGGGTCGGCTCCGGAGCTCTCGTGTCCCCGGCGCGGGCCAGGAGCAGGCGAGGCCGGTGGGTTGGGGGAATGCTCTTAAAGCAAAGCCCCTTGCATAATGCCAGGGCCCAGAGGAGGATTTTTGGGGAGGGACACACCTGCCTGCACCTCACAGCCCCAGCAGCTGAGAATCACCGGCGGGTACTTTCCCTCTAGGGAAGGCAAATAAGAAACTTGCTGCTTGAAAAGGTCACTGGGAGTTAATCTGAGCATGAATGAGCAGGAATGGGGACGAGTCTACACCCTCGAGAGGCCACAATCACACATTCACGCAGGAGATATTTAAGTTGAGGGTGGACACGGTACAGAGGGGAAGGCAGCAGTTTGGCTCAGAACGAAGTTTACCTTTCACTCAGACAACTTTTGTCTGAGGAACGAGCAAACATTTCCTGATGCTGTTCTCTGGGTCCCTGTGGGCAGTGAAGGCCTGGTTTGATTGATAAGAAAAGCTCACTGGTCTCATCCTTCCTTCCCAGCAGAGCTGTGCTGATTCTTTGGGAGCAAGGGTACATCCACTGCCAAAACTGCAGACTTGGCTTGATCTCAGTCACCCCCTGGGATTTCTTCCATTGAGAATCACAGAACACGCTGAGTTGGAAGGGACCCACAAGGATCATCCAGTCCAACCCCTGGCCCTGCCCAGGACACCCCAACAATCCCACCCTGTCCCTCAGAGCGTTGTCCAAACGCTCCTGGAGCTCTGGCAGCCTTGGGGCCGTGCCCACTGCCCTGGGGAGCCTGGGCAGTGCCCCAGCACCCTCTGGGGGAAGAACCTTTCCCTGAGATCCATCCCAACCCCCCTGGCACAACTTCAGGTCATTCCCTCAGGTCCTGTCCCTGGTCAGAACAGAGAAGGGATCAGTGTCTGCCCCTCCTCTTCCCCTCAGAGAAGCTCTGAGGGAATGTTTCATGGATAAAGTGGCAAAATTCAGCAAATCCATGTGCTGCTATTGCTGGAAACCAGGGGCAGTAGATAACACTGTAGTTTAAGGAGGAACTGCCACATCCACGAATTCAGATGATAATTAAAAAGCTTTGCAACTCTTTTGGACCATCACCAATATTAAATGACTTTGATGCTTTGTCCCTCTTTAGTTCTTTATCAGATTAACCTACAAAGGAGATGAAAACCTACACTTGTACAGAACCTGTCTCTGGGCTCCCTCATCCCTCAAGTCTTGCCCTTGTTCTCCTTCCAGAACCCTGTTTCCTTTTCCTCTCACATTTCTTCCAAACCCAAAATTTCTTGTTCAAGATGGACCCAGGAGAAAGAAATAAATTCTCATCTGCATTTTCCATTAGTTTCTAGTTAACAGTTCTCACTAAACCAGAGAAAGGGCCAAAACCTTTTTAATACCCGATGGAGAGGCTCCATTACCAGCTCAGTTCAAGTTTTAGGGGCTCAGTTTTCAAACAGTAACTGGCAATATCTGTAGAAAAGTACATATTTGTCTGTATGACCTGGAAATTCTCTATCAACCAATTATATATAATTCAACTAGCTGGTTTATGAATAACAGAGAAATATTTAGTTTGATTGAATTAAAAAATCATGTTGTATTTCCTGTCTTGTACAACTTGCAGGGGACAATTCTGCTTTGAATATCCAAGATTTTTTGTAAATTTTTGAGATAATTTATATTAAAATAGCCCTTTACACAGGTAAAGAACTAGTAATAAATAAATAAAAAATAATAAAACCCATGTAAAATCCGTTTTCCTAGTTGAGTAATTAAATAGTTTTTAGAAGCCTGGATTCGTTCACATAAATTTTATTTCTCTGGAAAATTCATTTCTGTGACACAAAGACCCTCTCTCTTCATTGCTTGGTTTGCTCGGGTAACACACAAAGATTAAAAGTTGCTCCTAAAGCATCTGAAATCACCTCAAGCACATATGTCATGATCTGAGGGACTGACGTGGATGTTCCTGCCTGGTTGTGCAAGAAGTTGGGTGAGTTGAAGGCACATCCTTGACCTTTCCTCAAGTGTTGGGAAGGGAGAAGCAGCTTGTGATTCACAATCCTTTCTGCTTGGTTCCCCACTGTCTTTTACACAATCTGTATTTTGCTTGATCTTTGTACATAGAAAGGGTTAATAAACTGCAGGGGAGGGGATCCATCCCAGCTTTGGAGAGGAAGAGGGATGCAGTATTAAAAAATAAAATTGAAATAAGGGAGCTTTGGGAATAATTCTGAGGATCTTCGAGGTTTAAGCAAAAAGGCACAAATCCCCTGTTTTCACTTTGAATTTTAAGTACTAATAGCCAGGGAGGCTGCTTATTTTAGTCCACTGAGAGTCAAAACCTGGATGGAAGAGCTCCACGGACACCTGCACCAAAAGGGAGGCTTGATACTAAAAACTACTCAAATTTGCAGGCAAAATCTACTCATGGCAGTAAAATCTGTCACAAACATCTTTGAGAGACAGCAGTCACTACATGGGATGATAAGAAATCCCTTTAAAAAAAATAAGGTGGTGTTATTTTCGTGATGTAAAAGGTGTCATTTTGATCATGTCTCTCCAGTGACCTTTGCATAATCCAACATAATTTCCTTTCAAGCCCAACTCAGGTGTTTGCACCTCCCTGGCAGGAACAGCTCGTTACGTTCACTGCTGATTTCCACCAGTAAATGAAAGTGAAGGGAAGGGTCTAAATGGTTTGAAAAGAATGCAGCACCTTCAACAAGGCTGGGTATAATTTCCTTTTTAAACCTGCCATTTGATCCAAGAATCAACTTCCTTAAGAGAACTTCACCTCTGAAACGGGGGTAATTCTTGCACTTGTGCTGCTGTGGCAAAGGAAAGCTCAGTGGGAACTCCTGAGAACTTTTCTAAGTGGCTTGAAAAGGAATTCATAATAACTTTCATTCTTTGGTGTCCTGTGTTGATGAACTCTCACTAAACTATGATTGATTTATCAGGTTTTACCAGTCTGTTTGTAACCGAATACTTCCTTCTGCTGGCATTAACCAAGAACTGCATTTTGAACACAAACCAGGCTGTGGAAAGAAGTGATTTCCCCCTATTTTATTTTCATTTACTTCTGGATTAGGGCATAATTTGAGTTGATTGCTGTTGTCTCAGCAGGTGTCCTCTCAACAGCTCCTTTGCCACACCCAAACCCCTCCTCTGACGCAGGTCCCTGCCTAAAATTGGAACGTGACTCAACCCTGATGGACAATCAAGCTAGAAGGGCAAATATAACAGAGAATTTGGACAATGCTCCTGTGAGTGGATGCTCAAACAAAAACCTCTGGATGTCAAAGGGCAGAAATCTGCAGGCAACTCTCTGATTTTGCAGCCCAAACTCATGCCCTGAGTGTCCCCAGCATCTCTTGGTCTGCATGGGGGGAATTTGGTGCCTGTAATGGGAAATTAAAACAATTCCACAGCACAGAGAGAGTTTCTAAGGTATAAACAGACATCTGTAATGCACCTCAGAGGAAAAGGTTCCTTAAATCATGCAAAATCTCCCTAGTTTAAGGGATATCAACTCATTTCAGATGACACTCAGGGTGGATTGAAAACACCTCTGCAAGAGGACTTCATAGAATCCCAGGATGGTTTGGGTTGGAAGAGACCTCAAAGATCATCTCGCTCCACCCCCATGCCATGGGCAGGGACACCTTCCACCAGCAGGACGATGATCTGACCCCAAATTAACTGTTTTAAACAGTTAATAAGAGAAAAGGAACAGCTGATCACTGCTAACAAACATGTAAAACCCCTCACCTGCAGCTGTGCTGCCCGGCCGGTCCAGGGGAGCCCTCGAGGTCAGGGAACTGCTGCAGTCGGTCCTGGGGTCGTGAGGGTGTCCGGGTGGTCCCAGGAGGCCAAGGGATGAGGGTCTCCCCCCAGGATCCCCCGCTGCCCCCAGGCCAGGCACGGTGAGATCCACCCGAACACACACAGAGGGGCCCTTGGCACTGATGGAGCCGTGCAGGGCTGGCAGGGCTCCAGCCTTGGCTGCTGGGGGGGGTGAAGGCTCTGAAGAGTTCCCACCTTCCCCCCCATGGATGAGGGACAGCGACACGTCCACCCTTTGTGTCCTGGGGGGCTCTGGGCCCTGGGCCGAGGGCTCTGTGCTGCCGGGGGGCTGCTGGCCCAGTTCACCTGTGGGGCTTCGCCCAAAGGGCCAAAACGTGTCCTCCAGGATGGTCCTTCTGGTCATACCAGGCCCACTGTTCCCCTCTGGCGCTGCCACGGCTCCCAAAATGCTGAGTTTGGCCTCCTGCAGCATCTCCCCCACGTTCGTGCCGTGCCCTGCACTCCTGGCACCTGCTGAGGGAATACACGGATCTCAGCACCCAGCACAAATCAAGGAATGCTTCTTCTGAGGAGAAGATTGTCATAGTTTTTAACTAATTTAATTATTTTGTTAACTAATTTATTTTAATTTAATTAATTTAAAAGTGCGGTCAGGCACTGCCCAGGCTCCCCAGGGCAGTGGGCACAGCCCCAAGGCTGCCAGAGCTCCAGGAGTGTTTGGACAATGCTCTGAGGGACAGGATGTGACTCTCAGGGATGTCCTGTGCAAGGCTAAGGGTTGGACTGGATGATCCCTTCCAGCTCAGCAGATTCTGTAATTTTGGGGTGGGATTTTTCTTTTCTTTTGGGGTCTTTTCTTTTCTCTGAACCAGGTCTCCTGATCCATCTGCTCCAAGCAGCCCTTCTGTGGAACAGAGCCAAGATTCTTCCCAGCCAGGAATTACAGTCCCTCTTGCTCAAGCAATCCTTGAGGATGAGGAGTCTCCTCTATGTCCCCTCAGGGAGGCAGAAGTTTTCTCTGCAATAATTCCAGTGGTTATAGAATCATATAAAGAACGGGGTTGGAAGGGACCCCAAAGATCACCCAGTTCCAACTCCCTGCCTGAGCAGGGGCAGCTTCCACTGGACCAGGGAGCTCAGAACCCCACCCAGCCTGGCTGGATTTACCCTTTCTTTGTTTTAAAACTCACGTAAAGAATTTCTCTTTCTTTCTTTTTTTCTTTTTTTTTCCATATTCTGAATTTCCACCTCATGGTTGTTGCTTTTTGTCACCTAATTCTCCTCCTAATTCACCTCCTTTTCTGCTCCTTTTCTTTCCACAGAGGGATGACTTGGGATCATCGTGTCACAGATAGGAACTGCTTTGCCTCCTGATTTCCAGCATCTCAATGAACCCAGTGGACTAATTATCCCTCTGCCACTGCTTTAGGTGATGTTCACCTAATTCTGGCAATTTAAGGTGTCAGATACTGGTGGAACATTTATTGAGGGCAATCTGGGGGTTTGGGCTTTAATGAATACTGAAACCCTTTTTTTAGGAGTTTCTTCTTACACCACAATAATTCTTCTATTCTTACACTCTTAGACTCCACTGCAATTTTACCTCTTAGTGCTTGCACCATGCTGAAGGATTAGGACAGGTTTATGTGGGCAGAAATTTCAGCCACATTTTCTTTCCTGTGCTGAACCCTCAGTTGTCAGATATGTGCAGTCTGGGGTAAAAAAATCCCTGCAGATGCTGGATTTGGGGGTTCTGTTTAACCAAATAATGGGATTTGGGCACAAATCAACTGCTAAAAAATCTCTCACTGAATCATTCCTAGAAATTGGGCTTTACAGCTGCCAATCATGGAGTGGTTTGGATTGGAAGGGACCTTAAAGCTCATCCAGTGCCACCCCCTGCCATGGGCAGGGACACCTTCCACCAGCCCAGGTTGCTCCTTTGATCCAACCTGGCCTTGGACACTTCCAGGGATGGAGCAGCCACAGCTGCTCTGGGCAACCTGTGCCAGGGCCTCCCCACCCTCACAGCCAACAATTCCTTCTCTATCTCAAACCTATATTTCCCCTTTTTCTGGTTAAAAGAGATCTGAAGGAGTCAGGTGTCCTTCCTCTCTGTATCCAGCAGGAAAATTAGTAAGAACAACTTCAAATTCCGAAGGTGCAGCTCTGATCCATGACTGGATCAGTCACTCCTTGTTCAACCTCCCTCCCAGTTCCTGTCCCCTGTTACAGCTGGGAACAACATGCAGTGAACTTCTCTTCCCACAACAAGGAATATGCTCAATTTTGACTATTTTGGCCTTTTTTTTCATCTTCTTCACTCCCAGAATAATCCATAATGACTAGAAAATATCTTAACTATTTTCTGCCTTAATTTCCTGCCTCTGCCCTGTGTGTACAGATATTTTCCAGGATTTTTTGAATACATTCTGCTACTGCTAAGCTTAGCTTAAAAATATTTAAATTTTAAATATATGTATAGATTTGACATATAGACAGACATTCCCTTTAAAAAAAACCCTCCCTCCTTCATTACAAAAGTTCACAGTTCCCTGGAGCATTCCATGAAATAATTAACACAAGGTCCATCCTACCTGTTCCTGTGCACATGTTGAAATAAAATACCACGGCCACGAGCATATTTTGTGTAAAATATCGCCCAGAGCAACGTTTCCAGGTCATTTTGTTGCCTTGAGACTCCTCAGCCAAAGGAGAGATTGTTTCAGGCTCCTCACAACTCTGCTCCCCCTGCAAGCAAATTCCAAATGTTATGGAAGTAACTGAGGTAATACAAGCATGTTGCTGTGTTAGCTGAGCAGACACACCTTAAACCCTGCTTAGCTTAAGGAGCTTTTATCTGGGCAAGAAAACCTTGGGCCCAGTATGTTGAATTCCAGTTCTAAAAATGCACTTTTCTTTGTGAATCCATTTGAGACTCTGCTGAGGTCCCACATCGCCTGGTGAAGGCTCTGTATGCAAAGTTTCGGCATCTAAAAATGGAGTTGTGGCAATATTACTAGAAAAGCACTTGGGTTTTAAATAAAGAAATAAATAATGGGTTTATTGGGCTGAAGTCTGGGAACAAAGCAGGTCTCCAACAGCAATATTATCATTATTGACCATGAGAAAATGGGTTGATGACAAATAACTGCTTGACAGGGAAAGGACAGACAGATGATTGCTCAGGGGGTCCTTTACCCACAACTCTCACAGAGCACATGGAGAGGATTTGGGTTTGCAAGAGCAATTCCTCACACCACCTTTGGCTCAAATAAAGGAACTAACTCATGAAAAAACTCACTCCTGTGTGGTTTTGTCATTAAAATCCAACTCAAATAGACTTTGGGCAGAAATGTGCTGATCAAAGGCTCTGGAAGGGACTGAGATGCACATTCCCTCCTCCTCTGCTCCTGGTGTGTCCTCAGAGGGATGAATTGGGATGGTTCCTTCACAGAGAGGAACCGCTTTGCCTCCTGAATTCCAGCATCACAATGAACCCAATGGACTGTAACCACTCCTTCAGGTGATGTTCAGGGACCCAGAGAGCTGAAGGTCTCAGCAGTGCGTGGAGATGTTCAGACGTGGCCTTTGGGGACCAGAGTGAGATCACGGCTCTCATTTCATACCAGAGTGACACTGCTGACCACACACCTCAACCCTGAGCATGTCCCTGCTGTCCTAATTAGGCAGCAGTTCTGCAAAGGCAGCTTTCTTAGAGATGAAAATAAATTACAGTCTGGAAAATGCTCAGTTTTGTTTCTAGTGTGAAAAATGTAGCTCGTTAAGTGTCACAGAATTCCAGAATGGTTTGGGTTGGAAGGGACCTTAAAAATCATCCAGTCCCACCCTCTGCCATTTGCAGGGACACCTCCCACCAGCCCAGGTTGCCCCAAGCCCCCTCCAACCTGCCCTTGGACACTCCCAGGGATGGGGCAGCCACAGCTGCTCTGGGAAACCTGTGCCAGGGCCTCCTCACCCTCACAGCCAACAATTCCTTCCCAATATCCCACCTAAATCCCCCCTCCTTCAGCCCAAAGCCATTCCCCCTGTCCTATCACATTGATATTACATTTACAGTTTGACATGAAGGAGGAGTTGTTGTCTGGAGGTTGTTTAGTAACACTCCAGGGTGTTTTCCCTGCTTCCCTCTGTTCCCTGTTCTGTGCAAGCCCCGCTCAGTCAAACCAAACAGGGGTCTCTCCTTGCACATCATGTGGGCCACTAGAGGCCATCCTAAACCTCCTAAAATAAAGTAGCAAAGCATGTGGGAATAAAGGACAACAGCAAGAGTCATAAAAGATTAATTAAAGTTCGGATATTTTTAAAACAGACCAAGCAGTTTGTTTCAGGATTGGTTGTTCTTTGCCTGCACCCTCACGAGTTCCATGTGGGTTTTCCTGCAGGATTTGCTGCTGATGGAGCCAGGGAGCTGCTCTGCACCACACTGTGCTCCCCTGGGCTGTATAAATCCAGCAGCCTTTCAGTTCCACCTCCTATTGTTGCAGTTTCACAGGAGAGGACTGAAACCTTCCCCGTCTGACCATTCCATTCTGTCTTTCTGTTTAACTACAGATTAAATTCTGTGTTGAATCTATTCCTTCTCTCAGGGGCTGCCAAAGGGCAAAGACTAAAGTCACACAGAGCACTTTGGGGCGTGAAGGAGGCAGAGGGAAAGCTAACAAGGCACAGGCCTTCCAGGCCTTCCCTCCCAGCAACATGGGAAACACAAAAGCCTTTGTGGGAGTGGAGGGAGAGGTTGGCCCTTGTCACCACGCAGCAGGAAAACACAAAATATTTGGGCTTTGTTGGAGCAATTCAGAATGAAGGGGGCAAACATTTACCATAAGGGAAAAGCAACAAGGAACCGAAGCTCAGTCGGCTGAGCTGGACTTTATAACGAGGACTTGTGGTGGCATTTTACATCCTTTTAAAGGGTTGGTTAAAAATGGGCACCATCATATAAGAAAGATAAAAAGGTATTAGAGAGTGTCCAAAGGAGGAACATGGAGATGGAGAAGGGTCTGGAGGGGAAGGGTCTGAGGAGCAGCTGAGGGCACTGGGCTGGTTCAGCTGGAGCAGAGGAGACTGAGGGGAGACTCCTCGGGGGCTGCAGCTCCTCCCGAGGGGAGGCGGAGGGGCAGGCGCTGAGCTCTGCTCTGGGACCAGGGACAGGAGCCAGGGAAGGGCTGGAGCTGTGCCAGGGGGGTTGGGATGGATCTCAGGGAAAGGTTCTTCCCCCAGAGGGTGCTGGGGCACTGCCCAGGCTCCCCAGGGCAGTGGGCACGGCCCCAAGGCTGCCAGAGCTCCAGGAGCGTTTGGACAATGCTCTGAGGGACAGGGTGGGATTGTTGGGGTGTCTGTGCAGGGCCAGGGGTTGGACTGATGATTCCTGTGAGTCCCTCCCAGCTCAGGATATTCCAGGATTCTGTTGAAATTCAAGGGACCTAGCCAACCCCATATTTCCTTGTGAAACCAGAGCGTGGTTCTTGTTTTCCCTGAAGGCCCATCAGTGCAGTGGCAGATGAAGGTGGGCTGGGGACAAGGCAAACCATGGAGCTGGTGCATCCTGGGGCCACAGCCCAGCCTTGAGCATGGCAGTATTTTATTTCAGTGAGACTTCAACACCTACCTAATTAAACATCCAAATGTATTTGAAGTGCTCTATAAAAGACACCTGTTTTAAATTAGGATCCTACTGGTGATTTTATAATTCATTAGAATCATTGAATGGTTTGGGTTGGAAGGGACCTTAAAGCTCATCCCATCCCACCCCCTGCCATGGGCAGGGACACCTTCCACTAGCCCAGCTTGCTCCAAGCCCTGTCCAACCTGGACACTTCCAGGGATCCAGGGGCAGCCACAGCTGCTCTGAGCAACCTGTGCCAGAGTCCCCCCACCCTCAACAGCCAACAATTCTTTCCCAATATCCCATCTATCCATGTCCTCTGGCACTGGGAAGCCATTCCCCTTGTCCTGTCCCTCCATCCCTTGTCCCCAGTCCCTCTCCAGCTCTCCTGGAGCCCCTTTAGGCCCTGCAAGGGGCTCTCAGGTCTCTCTGGAGTCTTCTCTTCTCCAGGATGAACAATCCTAATTCTCTCAGCCTTTCCTCACAGCAGAGCTGCTCCAGCCCTCTGATCAACTTTGTGACCTCCTCTGGTCTTGCTCCAACAGTTGATATGGTTGATATTAAGTAAAAGAGAGAAACTTAGAGAGAAAAGACAATTCATAGAGTGGGGAGGTGTGCTGGGTTAAAAGTAAACCAGCAGGAGAAGTGAACCCAGCTCAAGAGAGATCACAAGGCAGAGTTACAATTTACTAAAACAGATTACAATAAATACAAGGACACAGAGAAAAAACTGGTTTTAACCCCCAAAGACAGATGTATAACCCAGCACCCTGGGACAAGAACAGAAGGGTGTTCTGAGCACCCCTGGGGGCAGAGGAAAAGGAAAGGGAACCTGTTGGTCCAGATGATGGTAGCAGTCGTGCTGAAGTTCTGGTCCTCCTCTGGATCCGACAAGTGGTCCCAGAAGTCCCAAACCCCCAAGATTATATGTGCTCAGGTTGAGGTGGGAATGCCCAGGACCTCCCCCAGGGCGGGGAGTTCCACAATGGGCGATTTAACTCTGTGAGTCGTGGGATAACTTTGGAATCTTGGATGGTCTGGCTCCTTGCAGCTGCCTGTTATGCCAGTCCATTGTGGCCCATGAGCAGAGGTGGCCCCTCAGGCTGGCTCTGGAGGGGGTTATCACGGCTGGTTGGGGGTGTGAAAGCACAGAAACACTCCCCAGCCTCGCGGGGTTCTTTGACACCCAGCTGGGAGCTGAGGGGTCAGCTGTGCCCCGGGCAGCTGCTGCAAATCATCCCTTTATTCCCAGTCCCTCAGGAATGGCACAGGGGGGTACAATACACAGGTTTGGTTATACCCACAGAGGGATAAACCACTCCCAGCCCCTGTAACTAGGACAGGGGGGTTCCCTTGGTGTCTTTAATACTGTGATTCCTTCACTCTTGGCAAAACTTGGTCAGGTTTGATGGGAAAAAAGTGTCTTCGTTCCACTCAACACACCAGTCCTGTAGTACGAGCTGGTGGGATGAATTAGAGCTTTAAATACCACCCCATGCCTGGCTCTCACATGGAGCTGGAGGCACAGAGCCAAGGTACAGATTGGGTGAGACACACGCTGGCGTTGAACAGGCTGATTTTCACACCACCCCCTGGAATCAGCTTCGTGTTTGAAGGGTTTTTTTCAAGCATTTCGTGGTATAAATATAGGTCTTAGAGGATTTGTTTGGAGAAAATATAATATGGAAGAGCAAAGGTTTGTTTACTTGAGGAACCTCAATGTAAAATACAGCCTGGGACTGTGCAAGTGGGGGAGGTTGGGTTCTTGTAGGTGCCATCTTCAGTTCTTAAATCTGTAATTCTTTTTATCCATTTCATATCCCAACATCTGTCATATGGAGGTTTTTTCCCTCTGGCACTTTTTCTCCTGATTGAATCATTAACCTTGACATCTTTTGTCTAGAACATTAAGTTAATTTTTTGCCATCATCTGGAATAATTAATGTAAGGACACTTGGTCTAATGAGTTATAACAGCACAGTTCAGAATGAGTCTTTCATTTGGGGCATCACTGTATGAGCTGGATCCTTCCAGTCTGTTTCAATGAAATATAAAATGCCAGGTTGTAGGAGCTGAGGTGGCAGAAATTCCAAGTTTGGTCTGGACCTGACAAGGACACCATAGAAACCTCAGTTCTGTTCTGCAGTGCAGCTCAAAGGAGGGCTGGGATCCTCTCAGCTGGTAAGGATGAGGTTCAACAACGTGGCAGGTCCTGCCCTTGGGTCACAACAACCCCCTGCAGTGCTCCAGGCTGGGGAAAGAGAGGCTGGAAAGCTGGGAGAGACCTGGAGGTGCTGTTTGACACTGGCTCAGCACGAGCCCAGGTATGTCCAGGTGGCCAAGAAGGCCGAGGGCACCTGGCCTGGACCAGCCATGGTGTGACAGCAGGACCAGGGCAGTGACTGTCCCTGTGCTGCCACTGCTGAGGCCCCACCTCAAATCCTGGGGGCAGTTCTGGGCCCCTCACAACAAGAAAGACCTTGAGGGGCTGGAGCGTGTGCAGGGAAGGGAACGGAGCTGGGGAAGGGGCTGGAGCAGCAGGAGCAGCTGAGGGAGCTGGGGGGGCTCAGCCTGGAGAAAAGGAGGCTCAGGGGGGACCTTCTGGCTCTGCAACTCCCTGACAGGAGGGGGGAGCTGGGGGGGGGTCGGGCTCTGCTCCCAGGGAACAAGGGACAGGAGAGGGAACAGCCTCAAGTTGTGCCAGGGGAGGTTTAGATTGGATATTAGGGAATATTTCTCAAAGGAGAGGGTGGTCAGGCACTGGCACAGCTGCCCAGGGCAGTGGTGGAGTCACCATCCCCGGAGGGATTTAAATGACACATAGATGTGGCACTTGAGGCCATGGTTTAGTTTTGAACATGCCAGTGCTGGGGTAACAGTTGGACTCAATGACCTGAGAGGCCTTTTCCAACCTAAGTGATTCCATGATGCCTTGTAGTCCTCCTGCCCCTTCTTCCAAAGGTGACAAACCTTTTTATCCCCGAGTTCCAGCCAAAGCTCTTTGTTCAGCCAGGTCAGTCTTCTTCCCCCTTTACATTTGTAGTTGAATTTGTACTTGCTTTCCCATCCTGAGAGCACTTGCTGAGCCATCCATATATTTTCCATGCCTGGATTCCCTGCTATCTTGCTTTTGTTCCCTTTGACGTCTTTAACCTACTTCTAGATCCAAAAAACCAGCATTTCTTTGAGAATCTTAAAACCAGCGTTATTTTAAACAGGGGATGTTCTTTCCTAAGGCTGGTTGGGACATGACCTATTATTTTAGGCTTTCTCTTTCACTAGCTTTCATCTGGGAAAAAAAAAAAAAGAGGGGAGACTTTTTTTACTCTGAATTTTACTACTCTCCGAATGCAAACAGCTCCAAGGTCCCTGATCGTTTTTCCCAGAAGCCTCGTCTCGTTTTTCAGGAGGATCCAAAAGTCCAACATCCAACCTGCTGCCGGTGGTGCCGGGCCCACGCTGGCACGTCCATCCCACGCCGACGGGTGGCACAGATGGGCACAGCTCGGTGGCACAGAAGCCTCGTGTTGTGGTTTGGCTTCGGTTCCTCCTCCTCTCCCAGTCCCTCAGCCTATTTTTAACTTGCAGTGGGCTAAAACCAGAACTTCCAACACGGCTCCTTCCAGGTCTGGTTCAGCTCAAAGTGGGTCTGACAAAGGAAGGAGAGGCAGGTTGGAGTCTGAGCCATCAGGTGACACCAGAGTTGATGATCTGTCAAAAGACTCACAGAGTGTTTGTGCAAAGGTTGGACTTGATGATCTTGGAGGTCTTTTCAGCCTTATGATTCCACATCCCAGACTGCAATGTCACATGGAGATCTGGGGGGGGTTAAGTGACAATGATCCACAATGTAAACAGCAAAACCTGGGAGTGTAGAGCATCACACACATCCATGTGTCCTTATCCAGATCCAATGCCTGAATCTCTGAAGTGTTTTATAGCTTTGCTTCCTTTTCTTCTCGTGGAAATCCTGGAATCACAGGATGGTTTGGGTAGAAAGGTACCTTAAAGCTCATCCCATCCCACCCCCTGCCATGGGCAGGGACACCTTCCACTAGCCCAGGTTGCTCCAAGCCCCATCCAACCTGGCCTTGGACACTTCCAGGGCTGGGGCAGCCACAGCTGCTCTGGGAAACCTGTGCCAGGGCCTCCCCACCCTCACAGCCAAGAATTCCTTCCCAATATCCCACATAACCCTGCCCTCCTTCAGCTTAAAGCCATTCCCCCTTGTCCTGTCCCTCCAGGCCCTCGTCCAAAGCCTCTCTCCATCTTTCCTGTAGGCTCCCTTTAGGTACTGGAAAGACAGTTTCAGGTTGTGCCAGGGCAGGTTTAGGTTGGATATTAGGATAGATTTTTTCATGGAAAGGGTGGTCAGGCACTGGCACAGGTTGCCCAGGGCAGTAGTGGAGTCACCACCCATGGAAGTGTTCAGAAAACACGTGGATGTGGCACTTGGGGACGTGGTTTTGTGGTGACCATGGTGATGGTGGGTTGATGGTTGGACTTGATGATCTTAAAGGTCTTTTCCAACCTGGACGATTCTGTGATTCCACGAATGTTTATCTCTGAACATGTGCTGTCCACACAGCCCAGCTGGTGCCAGTCTGAGGATAAATAAATACAGAAAGCAAAGCCTTCTCCAAATGTAAATGTTCAGAGAGTCCCAAAGACATTCTGCCCAGCTGTGCCTTTCTTGTAATTTATATATGGACCTTTATTTCTTGCCTCTTGCAGTTCTTATAACAGGTAATAATTCACCAATCACAGCCTTTAAAAATATAAGAAAAACAATCAGTCTATATTCTGGTTTGGATTGTTTCATCTCCCATTTTACAATTTTCATATCTAAAAGAATTTTTGAACCTCACTAAATGAAACAGAAATTCAGTTCAAAGACTAAGAATGTTCCTAATGTGGGACCGATCCAAGAAAGAAGCAGGAAATGTATTAAAGGCTTCTCTGCTGTTCTTAGTGTTATTTACTTAGGGGATAAAAGCAGAATCAAAAGATGTTTGTTCCTCTCTGGTTGAACATCAATCTGCCTCAGATCACATTACTCTTAGATTTCTGCTCATACAAACAGAAATTAGTCCAAGCAAATCTCTTCTCCCAGAGTCACCAACTCCATTTCTTCTGTTTCAGATGACAAAGCTTGAAAAAAAAGTTGGGGCTAAAACATTTCATTTCTCTATGACCCTTTATTTTGGCTTGTTATATATATTTATTTTGAAATTAGCCACGATGAGGCCAGAGCACCGTGCTGTGTATTGAACAAAGAAGAAAACAAAACCTGAAAGGAAGACAATTCCCTGTTTAGATGCTTCAGCTTAAATACACTTTCAATATCTAGAAGGGGTTTTTTTAATATCTGGAATAGAAGAACAAGATTTACTCATTTTTTCCCATAGTTTAAAGGAAATCTGTGCAGGTATTGATTGCACAGGTTTTAATCTAAATGCCACCTGAGACAATTGGTCAGTTATGCCAACAAAACAAGATATTTCTACAAGGAACAGTTTATGTTGGCCCAGTCCTGCCCTTCAGGGATAAAAAGTTACCATCAGGAAACTACGATGTTCTAAATCCAAATATTTGTCTTGCACTGAATCTTGTTGTGACATCTTTGTCCTGGCTGAGATTTAAGGATTAGGAGGCCCCAGGAAAGGAGCTGCTTCTGCAGATTTTGCCGTGGATGAGAAGGAATCCTCCCTCCAATGCTGCTGTCCACAAACTGGCTGAGGCTCTTCTTGCCCCAGCCCAGGGCCAGCTCCGCTGAGACCCACCAGCTGTGCTGGGAAATCAGAGGAACAAAGATCCACAGCCCTTTCCAACCAATTCATGCCTTGAGGTCAGCAGGGAAAGAATCCAAAATCACAGTGGATTTTGTTGATGTCATCAGCAGTGCAGATAAATAATGATATTTTAACAGAGCATGTCTGGACCCAAGAAGGACCAATTTAGCGCTGGAGGCAAAGAGTGTTCCTTGAACTCCTTTGGGCCATGGCTTTGCACACATGGATGTACTTCCAGTGCTTCTGTCTGGACATATTTATTTCCCTGTCTCAGTACATTCAGTGCTGGAATCTGCTCTGCAGTGAGGAGTATTTAAAACCTCACCGCTGTGTGAAATCCTTACACAAATATAGAATTATTGCAAAGGGGGCCCACGTGAATGTTCATTATGGCAGGTACAAGCCATGCACCTGCTGCTCTTCTCTCCTGGGGGAAGGTCCAAGTTTCCTTATGGGGTTTGGGATAATCTGGAGAGGAACAAACCAGCTTTGATTCTGTCCCTCTGCTCCGTTCTGGGGAGATCCCACCTGGAGTCCTGAATCCAGCTCTGGGGCCTCAGCACAGGAGGGACTTGGAGCTGCTGGACAAAGTCCAGAGGAGGCACCAAGACAGTGAGAGGGCTGCAGCAGCTCTGTTGTGAGGAAAGGCTGAGAGAATTGGGATTGTTCATCCTGGAGAAGAGGAGGCTCCAGGAGAGCTGAGAGCCCCTTCCAGGGCCTAAAGGGGCTCCAGGAGAGCTGGAGAAGGACTTGGGACAAGGGATGGAGGGACAGGACAAGGGGAAATGGCTTCCCAGTGTCAGAGGACAGGGTTAGATGGGAGAATGGAAAGGAATTGTTGGCTGTGAGGGTGGGGAGGCCCTGGCACAGGTTGCCCAGAGCAGCTGTGGCTGCCCCTGGATCCCTGGAAGTGTCCAAGGCCAGGTTGGATGGGGCTCGGAGCAACCTGGGCTAGTGGAAGGTGTCCCTGCCCATGGCAGGGGGTGGGATGAGATGGACTTTTAGATCCCTCCCAACCCAAACTGTTCTATGATTCTTCTCATACAAGCAGCTGAACCCACATCTCAGTTTTGGGACAAATGCTCTGAGCACGGGACTGACAGTGAAGGGAAGGGGAATAAATGCAGCAGAGCAGGGATTGGCCACAGAACAGGATTTCAGGGTCTAAATCCTGTGCAAATCCAGCTTGCAGAGCCTGTGGTGGGGATGCAGCCCAGGAGAAGAGATGGCTCTGCCTCTCTCAGCTGGGCAGGATTTGGCACAGCCCCAGGAGTGAGGAGCTTTCCTCCCTAACGCTCCACCGACCACCTCGAGCTCAGGGGAGTTATGTGACCAATTCTCTGGCCAGTTATGAAGAGATTTAATAGCAAAGGAGGCTACAGAAGGATTAGGAATCTTTTGTTCTCTGGCTTCCTGCTTCTGGGCTCAGAGGTGAACTCATTTCAGTGTGGAACAGCTCCGGGAAAAGCAAGGCAGGGGTTGGTGGGCTTGGCCAGCTGGGAACTGTCCTTTCTCTTTGTCAGTGGCTGATTTCTCTTGCCTGGAGGGAAGGACTAATTTGAAAAAGGACTTGATAATCCCTTTGGTTTCTTTTCTAACCTAGTATCTCCTGCTAGAACATTCCTGTTCCCCCAGCACAGCATCTTCATGGAGAGAACACCCCAAACACTCATTTATGACCCCCTGTGACACCAAAACTGCACAAGGCATCTGGAAAACACTCCTTAAAGCATCTGAGGGGGGAGGGTGTGTCGGAGGGACTCTCCTGGAAATGGGACTGAAGCCAATGGGCCTTCAAGGCTCCCCCAGTTCTGCTCCAGGTCCCAGAAATGCTGCCAAGGATTCCCAGGGACCTCTGTGGGTCCCCATCCACATGGTATCTCAGGGGACTGGAGAAAGGTCCTTTCAGGAAAGTCCCTTTACCAGTGAGACCTGTGGGCTCCAAAGGGTTTCCATGTTCCTTCGGCCAGAAAAACATCAGCAGATATTTGGTTTCGCTCACAGAGGGTTGATTTGACACAGAGAATCGTGAAATAAATCCATTCTTGAGATTCTCATATCCTCCAAACACCTCTGAGAATTATCCTAAATCTTCCTGAAAGCACATTTCCATGGCTGGGATGATGCACTGGAAGGATTGAAGTTTTAAGGCAGAAAGTGCATTATTTTTGTCTTAGAGGACTTTATTTTTACAAAGAGCAGTAAAACACTGAGCCAATGCTCTTGCAGTACAAAGAGAGTGGTCATGGCATCTGTTGATGCATTACCAGGGTTCCGACTCATAAATGTATTTTCTTTAAGAGTCTTTGCAGCCCTTAATTCAGATTAATTAAAACAATAATGATTTTAATAATCTGTTACTCTGCAAAATGCTGGTGGCAACCTTGAAATTGCCATTTACCACCCTGACTTCAAAGAGTGTAAAAAAATCTGCTGATGAAACCCTTTAACCAACACCAAAATGGAAATACTTATTTAATCTCACCCCTCAGTAACTGTTCAAACATGTCATTCAACACCAGACTTTCCAAAGCTTACCCCAAAGTACTTCCAAGGAATTACAGGTTCAAGGCTGAAACCTTTAAATGCTCCTTCCAGGTTTTTTTTGGTAGCATTTATCCATGGATCAGCCCATCATAGAACCCTGAAGCCTCTCCCACAGCTTTATGTGCAAATTGCTATTTTCTGACCATTTATTGGCTGAGTGCCAGTGGGATTTTGTTGATTAATCATTCATACACTCATTTTATAATTATTTTTACATTTATAATAAAAATTTATAGATTATAAATTTATAATAGTCATATTATATATTTAAATTTTTAATTTAAAATAATATTTATTTTAAATTTATAATTTAAATTTATTATTTAAAATTAAAAAAGGATCCATTTAAAATAAAAAAGGATCCATTTAAAATAAAAAAAGAAGCTGCAATGAAACTATGCAAAGTTACCTTCATGGGCTGCCACCACCATGGGGATTCTTTGCAGGTAACATACATTCATAAAATAAATTCACAGCTTATTTATTTTCTTAAGTGCGTGGGGACAAAAACTTTGAGAAAATTATTACACAGGAAAGCTTTGGTGAAAGAAAAATAATTTGATTGTACGTTGGCAGCCTGAATGAAAGGAAATTATTGAGCCAAATCTGTTCCTTACCTGCTGGGTGAACCTTGGCTGGAAGGAGCAGCAGCAGAGGCCACAAAAGGCTTCTGAGGTCTTGTTTTCTCCTGGACATCCAAAGGGCAGGGACGGGGCTGCTGAGCGGGGGAGACCCCAAAAGCCTCGGCGGGGTTGGTTCGGCAGCACCTACAGGTTGAACACAAAGGGCATCGAATTTGCATTTGTACAGCAAAGATTATCCCGGGAGTTCGGGGAACTGCGGCTTGGGAGGGTGGAACTGTGGTGGGATCTGTGAGGAGAGGAGAGGAGAGGAGAGGAGAGGAGAGGAGAGGAGAGGAGAGGAGAGGGGGGGGGGGGGGGGAGGGGAGGGGGGGGGAGAGGGAGAGGGAGAGGGAGAGGGAGAGGGAGAAGGGAATTATTAAAGTTGGAAAAGCCCTCCCAGCCCATCGAGTCCCCCCTGTGCCCGATCCCCGCCTTGTCCCCCAGCCCAGAGCACTGAGAGCCACATCCAGGCCTTCCTTGGACACCTCCAGGGGTGGGGAGATCCACGTCCAGTCCTTCCAAGGCCTGACCACCCTTTCCATGAGGAAATTCCTCCTGATGCCCAACCTGAACCTCCCCTGGTGGAACTTAAGGCCGTTCCCTCTCCTCCTGTCCCCTGTTCCCTGGGAGCAGAGCCCGAACCCCCCCTCGTCTTCCCCCCTCCTGTCAGGGGGTTGCAGAACCAGAAGGTCTCCCCTGAGCCTCCTTTTCTCCAGGCTGAGCCCCCCCAGCTCCCTCAGCTGCTCCTCATAGGATTTACAAGGTCTCACAAGACATTCCAGGAAGAGGGGTCTTGGCTGTCTCGGATACAAAATAAGTTTAATTCTCAACTGATCTTTGAAAAAGAAAAATTCTGCTATTGGCAAGAGTTTGCTCTTCCCCTCAGGGTTTGCTGTGGAGCCAGAGCTGCATGGGAGGCCTCGTGTGGTGTGAGATGTGTGAGATGTTGCACCCCTGGGACAGCCCCAGCTGGGCACACACAGGAGAGCTGTGGTTCAGCACATTCCGGAGGGGAAGCACGACCCCAGAGCTGCACTGGGCCTCCCCAGGGCCTTCACTGGGCAAAGCACCTCCCTCTGCCTGGGGACAACCCCGGGGGGTCACAGGGCAGGGGGGATGCCCCCAGTGTGACTGGTCACACCTCCAGCTCTTTCCATTGCTGCTTGGAAGAGCCTCTTAATCGGAAGGTGAGGAGCAAGAATGTGCTGCCATCACTCATGGAAACCTTTCCCTGGCAAGAAATTACCTGTAAACTCTGCAGCAACCCAAAGATCCATCTCACAATGGTAATAATGTGCTCAGCTCAGCTTCTGAACCTGCAGCACCACCCCGGTGTCCTCCCTGTGCCATGGGAGGTGCTCAAGGTTGGCACTGCCCCTCCTGGTGTGAGGAGGGGCTCACACTGTCTCACCCAGGACCTGCTGGGGGTCCCTTTCCTCCATTCAGCTTGTAAATAATACCACTAAATGCTAGAACTGAGTGAGAGTCCAAAGGGTTTTTCTGAAAAAAAATGGTCCAAACACCTGGAATATTGTCAGATCACAATCCCAGAGATTATTAACAGATATTATATAGATGCACTTTTATATTATTATAATATAATTATATAATTTAATTATATCTATGTTTTTATACACGGTACATTATGTTACATATATTATACATTATATTTATATACTATATATAATTTAATTATAAAATAATATAATTATAATATTTTTATATTCTATAAATGCATTTTTACAGCTACATTTCAAACCCTCTTTGCAGAGAGGCACAAGAACTCTGTGCAGTGGATTTGCTGGTAGATGTGTGAGCACAGTCAGGTCTTGAACCCAAACCCTGAGCCCAAACCTGTGTTTCAGTGAAATCTGAGACTCAGTCTCAGCTTGGGCTCTCACTTTTGCAAGTGTCCCCTCTTCTCCTGCTGCATCACAGTGGAAATGGCCTCAAGTTGTGCTGGGGGAGATTTGAGTTGGATATTAGGAACAATTTCTTCCCTGAAGGATTGGTCAAGCATTGGGAGGGGCTGCCCAGGGCACTGGTGGAGTCACCACCCCTGGAAGAGTTAAAAAATCAAGGGGCCGTGGCACTGTGCAATATGGTTTAGTTGGCATGGTGGGATTTGGCCCAGGGTTGGATTTGATGATCTTGGAGGTCGTCTCCAACCTCAGTGATTCTGTGATTCTGTGAAACCCAGCCCGAGACACCTCTGTTTCACACAACTACTGAGAATCACAGCCTGATCTGCCCCTGGTGCTTTAAACTCCTCAGCAACCAAATGGTTAAGAGGGGAATAATGAGGGGAAGGTTTGGGGAGACAAATGTCAACGCAAGGAAAGCAGACAGAGAGGGCACAACAGCACCTGAGGCATGAGGTTCTACTGGATGCTCATATATCTGGGGTGTGGTGAAAAGCATTAATGTGAAGGTCAAATGTTCAGGGTTGTGTGTGCATCCTGCAGACCTGCATTTCTAGCATTGCATTCTTTACAAGGGCTTTTCTCTTTTGGTAATTAGTGTTTCCTGGTTCATTTTGCTGCTGGTGGGTTGGGGGTGTTTTCTTCTTACGGGAGCCTGAGGGATTCCCTTGTTGGGATCTCCTTTAAGGAAGCCCAGGGAGCCATTAGCAGGTCTTTATGGAAGCTGGAGGTGTGTTAGCAGGCCCTGCTGCCTCCAAGAGGATTTGCAGGTGTTTTGTTTTTTCACCTGGAACAGGGAGGCTGTGAAAGCGCAGCCATCGTGGCTCAGCTTAAATTAAAGGCAGAGCAGATTCCCCTTCCTACACCCAGGATATAGAATCATAGAATCAACGGGGTTGGAAAAAACTTCCGAGATCATCAAGTCCAGCCCTTGATCCAACCCCGCCGTGGTTCCCAGACCATGGCACTGATGCCACATCCACTCTCACCTTAAACACCTCCAGGGATGGTGACTCCACCCCCTCCCTGCCCAGCCCATTCCAATGGCTGAGCACTCTCTCTGTAAAGAATTTCTTCCTAATATCCAACCTAAACTTCCCCTGGCACAGCTGAAGACCCTGAACCCTCTTGTCCTACTGCTGGTTCCTGGGAGCAGAGCCCAACCCCCCCCTGGCTCCCCCCTCCTGTCAGGGAGTTGCAGAGAGTGAGGAGGTCTCTCCTGAGCCTCCTCTTCTCCAGCCTCAACACCCCCAGCTCCCTCAGCCTCTCCTCACACCACTTGTGCTCCAGTCCCTTCCCCAGCCTCGCTGCTCTTCTCTGCACCTGCTCCAGGACCTCCATGTCCTTCCTGAGCTGAGGGCCCAGAGCTGGACACAGCACTCCAGGGGTGGCCTCACCAGCGCTCAGTCCAGCCCAACAATCACTTCCCTGCTCCTGCTGCCACACTGTTCCTGAGCCAGGCCAGGATCCATTGGCCCTCTTGGCCACCTGGGCACACTCTGGCTCCTGTTCAGCTTCCTGTCCATCCACACTCCCAGCTCCCTTCCTGCCTGGTTGCTCCCCAGCCACTCTGTCCCAGCCCGGGGGGCTGCTGAAGGTTGTTGTGGCCAAAGTGCAGGACCCAGCCCTTGGCCTGGTTGAACCTCATCCCCTTGGAATCAGCCCATGGATCCAGCTTGTCCAGGTCCCTCTGCAGAGCCCTCCTGCCTTCCAGCACATCAACACACCCCCAGCTTGGTGTCATCTGCAAATGTGCTGACAGGACACTCCAACCCCTCATCCAGATCACCAATAAAGATATTAAACAGGACTAGGCCCAGCACTGATCCCTGGGGACACCACTGATGACCCTGCAGGGAGAAGGGAAATCTGTCACCCCTTTTGCTCCCATCAGCAGAAACAGCTCCAGATTCCACAGATCTTCTCCAAGAAGCAGGGAGGGAGCAGCATGAATGTCACTGTAGCAGTCACTGCCCTCATGGATTTTGGGGACAGAACTGTACTAATGTCACTGTAGCAGTGGCACTGCCCTCATGGGTTATGGGCTGGGCAGTTTATGGCCTGGTTTTCAGCCCCTGCATCTCCTTGCAGACATCCCTGGAGCAGTCTGACCTCTGCATGTGCTCCTGCCCATTTCTCTCTCTCTCCCTCCAGCCCAGAAATTCCTGCTGGAATGATGCTGCATTGATGTGATGGTAAAATAAAACTGTCTTCAACCCAAATCCCCTTTGAGGCTAAGCAGGAAAGAGAAGGCCAACCTTGTGAGGAGTGGCAGACACAGCAGAAATCCTTGGAGGAGTAACACCAGGGATCACCATCTGTGAGTCATGAGGGACACTGTGGGTACCTCCTGGTGTGCTTTGGGGAACAAGATCATTGTTAGTGACCCAAAGTTTCATAACATTTGTTTTTTCTAAAATCTCTTTGCCAACTTACAGGAATTAATCACCACAAAGGCCTGGGAAAGTTAAGTTTGTATTTTGCCAAATGCAGAGGAATGGAAAGGATGTCCCACCCTTGGAAGGGTCCAAGGCCAGGTGGGATGGGGCTTGGAGCAACATGAGATAGTGGAAGGTGTCCCTTCCCATGGCAGGGGGTGGAACGAGATGAGATTTAAGGTCCCTTCCCACCCAAGCTGTTCTGTGATTCTATAAAGGTAAAAAGATCTTTTTTCCAGGTTAGGCATGGCAGGAGGACACTGGTAGCAGGAATGTCTTTGGCATCTCCAGCCTCACTCAGCATCTGCTGTTTTCCTCTTTCTTGCCTGTCTGAACAGATCAGGTGAGTTGGTTACCTTCCTCCTCAGCAAACTTGTCACCAGGGCCACACCTTTCTTAGAATCCTACAATATCTTGAGCTGGAAGGGACCCACAAGAATCACTGGGTCCAACTCCTGGCCCTGCCCAGGATACCCCAACAATGCCACCTCCCCACCCTCCCAGGGAAGGATTTCTTCTTTCCATCTAAACTAAACCTACTCTCTGTCAGTGGGAAGCCATTCCTCCTGTCCTGTCACTCCAGGACCTTGTAAATAGTCTCTCTCCATCTTTCTTGTAGTAACTGGTAGGTCACCCTGAGTAGTGACTGAGGTACTGAAAGGTCACCCTGAAGCTTCTCTTCTCCAGGCTGAACAATCCCAGTTCTCTCAGCCTTTCCTCCCAGCAGAGCTGCTCCAGCCCTCTGACCATCTCGGTGCCTCCTCTGGACTTGCTACCAAAGGTCCATGTCCCTCCTGGGGACATGGGGTTGCTGCTGGGGACCCCAGAGCTGGAGGCAGCGCTGCAGGAGGGTCTCACCATCATCCAGTCCAACCTCTGGCCCTGCACAGACACCCCAACAATCCCACCCTGTCCCTCAGAGCGTTGTCCAAACCCTCCTGGAGCTCTGGCAGCCTTGGGGCCGTGCCCACTGCCCTGGGGAGCCTGGGCAGTGCCCCAGCACCCTCTGGGGGAAGAACCTTTCCCTGAGATCCATCCCAACCCCCCTGGCACAGCTCCAGCCCTTCCCTTGGATCCTGTCCCTGGTCACCAGGAGCTCTTCCATGTGCAGCTCTTTCCCCTGCCAGGAGCTGCCCACAGCAGAGCCGCGGTCCCGCTCCTGGTCCTGATGTTTCAGTGCTGGGAAACCTCACCAGGGAGAGCCTTTCAAGAACTGAGATGAAAATGTCACTAGTTCAGGATCCTCTCAGTCTGCACATCCATGTTCCACCTGTTCCATCAGGACAGCAGGGGTTGCTGCTCTTACAAAGAGAGCTGTGACTACAACGAGCTCAAAGAAACTTTGTCACACCTGAGTTGCCTGAATAAAACAGCAAGAATTGGAAGTGGAAATGTGTAATATTAAAGTGGTCTTTTTAGGTTTTCTTCCAGCAGGGATCCACCCAGGTGCAAGCAGCCCTGATGTGAGCAGATTAAATCCTCCACCCCCTCCCCAGGGCACCTCAGATTATCCAGTAGAGCCCAAGAGATGTTTTGTCCCCCAGGCCCATCCAGCTCAGAGCTGCTCAGGGGTGCTCAGACCTTGGGACCTTCTTTGGTGATTGCTAAATATCCAACACTAAATATATGTAAGATCTGAGGTGAACACCCCCTCCCTGACTCCAAGGAGTGTTTGTGCCCCTTTTATGAGGTGACAGCAAAGATAAGACAAAGGATTGCAGGAGTCTCCACGTGGGATGAGGCCAGGAATGAGTCAGCACCGAGTCCTGCTGTAGCTGGGCATCATTTTCACACAATTTCCTCTGAAAAAAAAAGAAATGATGCTTTATGGAATTCAAGCTTGCAGCACAATTGTGTTGGTTTCTGCCTGTTATATTCCAAATGAGAAGTCAAACATGCAAATAAGGCTGAAATGTTCCATTTCCAAATGACAGGAGCTTCACATTTCCATTTCTGCTTTCAAAATAATTTTTGCTGTGCAAATTATTACCTGATGTAATAAATGACAATAAGAATCTCAGAGAGGCCTGTCAAAATGACAACAGGGTGTTTCAAGTAACTTTTAAAAACTTCTTCAACATCTCATTTTGGTGCTGAATTTCTAAATATGACATTTCACTCCACACTGGAGTGAAAATTGAGTTGGAAATTACAGAATTTCCAAGGAAAGAGACATTTCGATTTCCACGTGGGTGTTTTCTTAATGCCCTAAACATTTCAAAGCCCAGCTTTGTTGGGTGGCACCAAGTGCTCAAAAACAGTTTCTGAAAGCTTTAAAAAGTCATGGAGAAAGTAACGGATAGAGAGAATTCACCAGCATTGCTTTGAAAACTTTGAAAACCTGATGCATTAAAAGAGAGATAATTTGGTGGCACAAGTGACCTCAGCAGGAGTTCCCAGCAAGGTCCTCACCTGGGACTGGTGGCTCCCCTTCCCTGGCTTGAAACTCAGTTTCACTGAGAGTGAACTTTTGGTTTTCTAAGCTCAGATAATATTTAAATTCTAATATTTAGATAACATTTAATACTCTGATAATATTTCAATTCATGATTTCATCTGTTAAAGGTGTCAGAACACAGCCACACACTCTGGGACAAGGCAAAGGGAGTGGCTCCTGTGCCAGGCTGGTTTCCCATAACACCCAGATGGAAATGTTTAATGGGCATTTTTCTGCTTCATGGTAATTTCTCTTCATACTAACAAGGGAAAATGGCTCTTCCCTGCATGTGTGAAAATGTTGAAATACATGGAAACTG
>NW_020925846.1:31294-76040 GCF_003984885.1 Neopelma chrysocephalum
CTGGTGAGTTTTTCCAAGATGATCTTCCTTGCTTTCAGCAGAAATACTGAAATTGCACCTTTGAGGGGGGTTTTCGGTGGCTTGACAGTGAGTGGGTGTCCTGCAAAACAAAAAAAAACCCGAACAAATCAAAACAACAACAACAAAACCAAACCCAAATGCAAAATCTCCTCACCAGAAGGGCTTGGGAATTCCTTCTAGGAAGGAGAGTGGCTTTTGCAGCCAGTAGATTGGCAGGGAGGAAAATTGAGTTTGAAATGTGCTGTCAGGGCAGCTCTGTGACCCTGGGAGTGGTGGATTTCTCCGTGAGAATTAAAATCTCCAGTACAAATTCCTGAGGGTTGTGTAGGAACAACACGGGAAAATCTGCAAAACAGAAGGTTCTTTTAAGGGTTGATGAGTTTTGGTGCAAATTGTAGCACTTGAGACTTTCCTGTGTAACCCCCCAGTCCCCATCACAGCCTTTACCCATCCCCTTGGAGCTGTGGAGCAATCCCAGCACAAGGAATTCTCGTTGCTGTGTATGCTCTTCCTCAGCTGGTTGCTTTTGGGAACACCCGAGTTTCAGAGCTTTTCTGGGATTCACGTGGCTCTGGAAGAGAAGCTGAACTCCAACCACCTTAAAATGGAAATTCTGAGGATTTCCAGGCAGCATTTGGGGCCCTCTGACATCGCTGATGTCCCTGGGAGTGTCCACACCTTCCCCATGGTCACCCCGGCTGAGTTGGCTCCTTGTGTCACAGGTATTTGCTGGAACACCCTTTAAATGCAGGGGATATTTGGGGTAGGTCTCAAATGTACTAATTTGCCCTAAATCTGGCCTTAAGCTCACATTAAGACTCCACATTTAGACTTGAGGCCATCTGCAGTGGAACAGAGGTGTCCCTGCAGAACATGCAGTGACGACTGGGCTTCCCTCAGGGGGGTTTAAGGGGTTGTTTGGCTCTGCCCTCAGGCACAGGGTTGTATCTGGAGTTGGAATGCCATGGGATTTTATTTTAGGTTTTTAAAGGAGCAGTTGGAGGCAAGGGAATGACCTGGAGCCGCTGGAAATAAGGATGTGCATGTGAATTGAATTTTACAGGCTCTAAATATTCCATCAGGGCCTGAACTGACAGGTGGGGAAGAGCAACCCAGGCTTACTAGAGGCGATATTCCAGAGCTTTTCAGGATGTTTCCTGGAGGAAATGAGTTATCTAAAACCCCAGTTTCACTGGTACATTACAAGGGTGAGCTCTGGCTCAAAAAACAACCTTGGACTCTCCCAGAGGACTGAGAATTCAACCAGAACTTGGGAGAACCGACATTATCTTTGTGCCAAGTGTCCACAGGAGGAGGAGGAAACTCTTCCTGGAAGTTCAGCGAGTTCTTGGGCACAAATTACTGCACTAATGAGTTTCCAGATCAAAAGTGCTTCATCTGAGTTTTGATGGTGCTTGACATAAAAGGATTATTTGAATTTATCTCAGTGTCTCCTTCTTATTCCTGTAGCAGAGTATTTTGGAAGATCATTTTTTAAATATCCCGTTCCATTCATTAGTGAATGAAATTCAGTTTCTGCCATTAGAAAAGTCTTCTCTAAAGCTGGAACAGTCCAAGCAGGTTCTTTTCATATGGAAATCTTCCAAGTCTTTAGCATTTCTTCTTGCACTCTTTGAACTTGATTTACATTTTCCAAATGAGGGGAACAGAGCTGATTGAACCCACTGGTTAAGATGAGGAGGTGTCCTCACTACTGTAATATATGGCTTTATAATATTTTCATCATTACATAAATCCTATATTTAAATATCTTGCTTTTATGGTCAGAGCACTTTGCTGAGCAGATGCTTCTTAATGAGCTCTTTGCAGTGACACCAAGGCCTTTGAGTTGATTTCCAATGCATGAAGACCAGGAATACTTCAAACTCTTCCTTCCCATATGGATCACATTGCACTGACTTTAATCTGCCATCCTATTGCCCAGCTGATCTTTTCTTTCCTGTCCTTTCAAAGTTCCTCAAAATCCTCTCCTATCTGGGACCATTCAAAATTCTCTCACATCTAAATAATTTTCTGTAAGCCTTAATTTTCTGGTATTTTCACTGTCTTTTATAGATCCTCACTAAATATATTCAGTAATTCTCTCTCTTGCATGAATCGTTGGCTATAGAGCTGTTAATCTCTTTCCATGCTTTGGAAAGTTTGCCTCCTATTTCTGTATTTTGGGGTTTTATCTCTTGATTATCTCTTGAAAACAGGCTGGGAGAGTTCAGGCTGTTCAGCCTGGAGAAGAGAAGGCTCCAGGGAGACTTGAGAGCCCCTTCCAGGGCCTGAAGGGGCTCCAGGAGAGCTGGAGAGGGACTGGGGACAAGGGATGGAGGGACAGGACAAGGGGAACGGCTTCAAACTGGAAAAGTGGAGATTTCAATGGGATATTGGGAAGGAATTGTTGGCTGTGAGGGTGGGGAGGCCCTGGCACAGGTTTCCCAGAGCAGCTGTGGCTGCCCCTGGATCCCTGGAAGTGTCCAAGGCCCAGCTGGACGGGGCTTGGAGCAACCTGGGCTGGTGGAAGGTGTCCCTGCCCAGGGGGTTGGACTGAGGTGATCCTTCAGGTCCCTTCCAAGCCAAACCATCCTGTGACCCCACAGTGATTCTGTGGCTGATTTCTAACCCCTGAGAGGATTTTTCACCGTGAAGCTCTTTAACCACACAGCTTTAATCACAGCACCCTTATCTGAGCAGCTTTGAGCCTCCATCTCCTCCTCAGGGGTCTCTGGAATGAAGCAGGGGCAGCAAAGATGCCCACGTGGTGTCGTGGATCCACAGATTGAGTGGATTTACATCCTGTGGGTGAGGACCCAGCCGGTGGTTGCCACGTTCTGTGTTCTTCAGGATTCCTTCAGTGTAACTTGTTTGTTTTGCTGGAGTGAGAGGCTTAGTGAGCAAACAGGAGGACAAGCAGAGCCTCCTCCAGCTGGCTCTGGGATGTCCCTCCTCCTTGGGTCCTGTCACTGGGACCTGCCCGAGAACAACGGCCAAGAGCAGGGCAAGGAGTGTGCCCAGAGCTCTGTTTGGTCAGGGCTGAACTCTCTGTGTCCTTGGGGTGGCTTCAGACTGAGGTTTCAGGTTGAAAGGCTCTTCACCCACTGGTTGCACTGGTTTTGTTTTCAGGCTGTATTTACTGACTGCAGGGCAGTTCTGAGGGAAGAGCAGTGACACCTTGCTCTGGGTGAGAGCTTTGGGGAGAAACCAAGCCCCTGAGGAGAGCTGGGTGTTAATACAACCTCACCACAAAGTGTGGGATCGATGGGAGACCAGGGGGAAGGTGAGAGTCAGGAGTGGGACAGCAGGGCTGGGGGAAAAGGATTTGCTAAAAGCCAGATCTCGGGTCCTCCCACAGAACAGGGGAAGAATTACAAGAGGATCTGCACATCCTGGTCTCCCAGTGACTCCACTGATCCCATTGCCACTGAGTCAGGGGGGTTGGGATGGATCTCAGGGAAAGGTTCTTCCCCAGAGGGTGCTGGGGCACTGCCCAGGCTCCCCAGGGCAGTGGGCACAGCCCCAAGGCTGCCAGAGCTCCAGGAGCATTTGGACAACGCTCTGAGGGACAGGGTGGGATTGTTGGGGTGTCCTGGGCAGGGCCAGGAGTTGGACTGGATGATCCTTGTGGATCCCTTCCAGCTCAGGATAGTCCATGATTCTGTGATTGTCACAGATCATTTCCATCACCCACCACATTTATCTGTTGCCTTTCCTTCTGCAGAGCTGGAATCAGGATTTTGGCCCAGAGGTTGCTGCCAATTGAAGCTCACCAGGACACCTGGTATTTCAGTGTCTTCCTGGCTCTTTTCTTTCCCTTTATTCTGCCCAAATAATCATCCTGGGACAAGAAACACAAGACAATTCTTCAAAACATGGATGGTTTCAGCAGCACGTTTTGGCCAGGAGATGCTATAAAACTACATCAGGTTTTCTTTTCCTCATGAAGAAATGAGCAAAATCACTTCATTCTGTGTCCATCACCAAGCTGAGGGTCTTGCACCATAATTTTAACTGCCTAAATGGCCTTACAGCCAAAATCTCAACACCTTTTATGTCCTGGATGACTCACACCACTGTTTTATTTATGATCAAAGACTGTAGGAGAGTGAGCAGAAACAGCTTTGCCGGTACATAAAATACCCTCTTTTTTTAGCCCTGTGTTATAAACATTTGAATTGCCAGACAAGCAAATGGAAACCCTTGGAAAAAGGATAATTCTGTCTTGCATTTGGATTTTTTGGGTCGTGTGGAAGGACAGCAGAATGCCATGAGGATGGAGAAGCTAAAAATGAGCAGGAACAGCAGGAAAAGGGAGCACAGAGGCATCACCACTGAGAAATCTCACAATGCCAAGAAGAGGTGGACAAAGGGGCCTCTGCCAAGAGGCAGCTCCATGGGGGAGCACATGGATTCTGTGCCCAGGTCTGATGTTAAACACTGTTGTGTGAATCCCCCCCTGCAGGAACTCCAGCCCACACCACATCTGTTCCTACCCTGTGGTGTCCAGGACACCTTTGTACCTTCTGATTAATATTCTTTAATATTCTAAACATTTCCTCACTGAAAGAGTGGCCAGGCATTGGCACAGGCTGCCCAGGGCAGTGCTGGAATCACCATCCCTGGAAGTGTTCAAAAAACAAGTGGAAGTGGCCCTTCATGACATGGTTTAGTGGGTTGGTGGGGTTCAGTCGAAGGACTCAATGATCTTGGAGGTCTTTTCCAACCTTAGTGATTCTATGACTCTATGAGATCAGACTTAGAGAATTTTCTTATAAAAAGGCCCCACTAATTAAATTGAAAAGCAAGAATTAAGTCTGGCTGAATCTCCTCCTTGGATGAGCAGATTGCTCCTGGAGGTCTGGCACAGTTTAGGTAACATGAAAGATCTCGGCTTGCCCTAGTCTGAATAATTGAACTGACATGATTAGATCATCTTTTTGATGGTCTAACTGAATTATGAGAATTTCTAAAAGCTTTTCTCAGTCGAGCTGATGAATGTTCTGTCGTTCTGAGCCAGGCAGATGGGGGTGCAGATACAGTGTCACACCCTGTGGGTAATGAATCCAATCAGAACAAGGGGTCAGCAAGGCACTTTCACACCAATTATCACAGGTTCATCTCACCTTCTCCCTGCTTGGAACCTGCTCAGAGCCTTGTCCCAGGAGGTTTCTGTGGAACTTCGCTGGGATATGGGATATTATTCATCAGGTTGTTTCCTGGGCAGGCAAAGAGGGAAGATGCCTTTGCCTTTATGGGATCCAAACTGGTTTCCATCGTCCCAAGGGATGAGTTCCTAAGCTCACGTAACTAAAAGAAGGTTGACTGGATATAAGGAAGAAGTTTTTTTACAAGGAGGGTGGGGAGGCCCTGGCACAGGTTGCCCAGAGCAGCTGTGGCTGCCCCAGCCCCAGAAGTGTCCAAGGCCAGGTTGGATCAAAGGAGTAACCTGGGCTGGTGGAAGATGTCCCTGCCCATGGCAGGGGGTGGCACTGGATGGGCTTTAAGGTCCTTTCCAGCCCAAACCAGTCTGGGATTCCATGTACATTGTGAGCTGAACATCAGCCCTACAAGGACAGATTCCTTCCACTCACTTCCCTGATCCTGAGCCCAGGGTGGAGCAGAGGCCAAAGCCAGCCCAGGTGTAAGGAATGAGTTTATTCCATCAGCACAAGTGTCTCGTTCTGCAGGAAGGGCAAAGAGCCAGTTTCAGCACCTCCACCTCAACTTCACCCCCAGGAGGAACTGGAAGTGTTGAAATGGTTGTGGTGGACAGAAGTTTGCTCAGCCTGGAGTGTCAGCACGGAGAGAAAAGCTCAGGAAATCCTGCAGCAACCTGTGTTTGCCTTTGGATGAGCTTTGTGTCATCAGCTGCTTCTGAAAGCAGATTTACAGCCACAGGAACCTCATGAATGTGAGAGGAGGCTCAAAGCTTTCTCCCCTACCTCATACACCTTCCATCCTGACAGACATCACCCCTCTAGGCCCCCCAGATCTCTGCTGGGAGGTTCTGCAGGCAAATGTACCCCCAGTGGTGGGGCTGGAGCAGCTGCTGATTCCTCTGTTGTTCCCATGGATTGGTGCCCAACACAACCCTGCCCTCATTGTCACTGCACATTTGTCTGCTGCAAGCTGAGCCAAGCTGCAGCCTGGCCAGGATGGAAATGCTGCTGGAATCACAGCCAATGGTCAGGGAATTTCATTGGAGCATGGAATGGTTTGGGTTGGAAGGGAACTTAAAGCACATTTCCATTCCAGCCCACCTTCCACTAGCCCAGGTTGCTCCAAGCCCCCTCCAACCTGGCCTTGGACACTTCCAGGGATGGGGCAGCCACAGCTGCTCTGGGCAACCTGTGCCAGGACCTCTCCACCCTCACAGCCAACAATTCCTTCCCAATATCCCATCTATCCCTGCCCTCTGGCAGTAGGAAGCCATTCCCCCTTGCCTTGTCCATCCCTTGTCCCCAGTCCCTCTCCAGCTCTCCTGGAGCCCCTTTAGGCCCTGCAAGGGGCTCTCAGGTCTCTCTGGAGCCTTCTCTGCTCCAGGTGAACCCCCCCAGCTCTCCCAGCCTGGCTCCAGAGCAGAGGGGCTCCAGCCCTTGGAGCATCTCTGTGGCCTCCTCTGGACTCGCTCCAGCAGCTCCAGGTCCTTGTGCTGTTGTTCCCCAGGGCTGGAGGCAGCACTGGGGGGTCTCATGAGGGCAGAGCAGAGGGGCAGAATCCCCTCCTTGACCTGCTGGTGACAATTCAGCCCTGGCCATGGTTGGTTTCTGGGCTGTCAACACACATGGCCAAGTCCACCAACACCCCCAAGTCCTTCTCCCCAGAGATGCAATTCCACTGCTGCCAGTCCTTTGTTCTTGATGTGTCATCCCACAGTCATCTGGAACCAGCACGAGGATCAGGCCTGCACAGTTCACGAAAACATCTGACACATCCCTTGAAAATATGGTGGTGGGTGGTGTATCAGGGGAATAACCCCTTCCTGCATCTCTAGAGAGCTGGGCTGCCTTTGGAGCCCGAGATTCAGCTGGAATATTTAAAACCTCTCATTTATAGTATCTGTAATCAAGGCAGGATCCATTTCCTGGTGTGTTCCTTCAAGGAAGAACCAAGAAGTTTGTTCTTCCTTTCTTTCTCTCTTTTTTTCTTTCTCTCTTTCTAGGAACAAAGTCAGCATTTGGAACACTCAGTTTAAGCACAAAAAGTCCAGACGGATTTTGACAAGAGCTTTGAGAGCTGTGTCAAGTTTGCCATGGTTGTGATCTCAAGAGAGACAAGAATTTGACACCAGATCAGTGTGGAGTTTAACAGCATAACAAATGACAAAACCCATCTCCAGAAAACGACACCCTGAGGTAAATGCAGTCTTTCCTTGCAGAAAGAAAAAAAAAAAAGCCTGGACAGGAAAGGTGAACCTTATCAGAAGAAATCCCAACATTTGCATTAAGCTGCTGTTACAATGATCCTGTGGTATCACACTGGTAAAGGCAGGTCATTCCCAGGCACTCCACAAGGATTAGCAGCTTCATGGTAAGGAGCCAGTGTGATTCTTGAGGTTTGAAGATCAACACCCTGGATAAATAAGAGCAGACAAATTTATGTTCTCTGAAAACAGTGTGTTCCTGGTTTTCCAGCCACTTGCTTTCATGTGGGCAGAGGCCACTGGGTCCTCACAAACCAAGGCAGGTTTTTCAGACTGGCTGGGCCAGGGGCTCAGGGACTGAAAGGTCACCTCTGTGTACCCAAAGGGATGGTCCTGGTGAGACCTCCCAGCCAGGGGAACACGGCACACCCCTGTTCCCATCTCCAGCAGGGCCTGGCTGTACCTGCAGCAGCTTTAGTCTTTTGGTTTTACCTTCTGACAGTCCTCGGGCAGGACTGGAGTGGCAGCGTGGCAGCTGGTCCCAGGCCATTCAGGAGCAAAAGCTCTCCTGCCTCCTTTTACCTAAAAATCATCAGTCACTGCCTGCATTCCCATCCTTTCTGATCCTTCAGGATCCCTCCAGACTGGCTTTTACCCATTGTTTCAGACACTAAACTTCCCAAAGCCTCTTCCATGTCCACCCTGAACACCCCACTGCTCCTGACACCACAGTCCAGGCTCTCTGGAACATCCAGCTCTCCTTCCATGGCTCCCTCCTCTCATTCCTTTCAGCTCCTCTGCTTCCCCAGGGACTCTGCAGCTCTTTCCTGCTCCCCAGCACTGCCTTTCATCTCCTTTTCCCTCTGGACCCCCTTTCCTGCCCACGTCAGCAGGAACATCGCAGCAAACAACCAGTCCCCTCCAGGCCTCATGGGTGATTGGGAAGTCTCCACTTTCATCTCTCAGAAACTTGTGTCCTTGGAAAAAACCAGCTGAGTGGAGAGTGTTGGCACGAAGGGAACAGAGCAGCCCCTTTCATCTGCTGACTCGAGTCCTGCCTGGCCTTCCCCTGGAGCTCTGGGGTGGGGATGCAGAATGACAAAGGTGACAATGCAGCCACGCTGCTGCCTCAGTCAGCACTTCTGTCACGGGAGGTCACCTCTGCTCCGGGCTCCTGGAGTCACATGTTGTTGTTTCCACGTCCTTGGAAAGACCTGCAGTAAGGCTCATGGCCTTGGACACGTGGATTTGGGGAGCCAGGAGAAGGGGCTGTGGTGACAGGACACCGAGCCCTGTGTGCCAGGACACGGGCATGGACCTGGATGGATTGGAGCAGTTGCTCCCATTGTTCCCAAGCCAGGTCCCACAGTTTTGGACACCTGAACATGTGGGGCAACCTTGTGTCACCCTTCCACGACTTCACAGCTGTTGTGGGGAGGGCCCAGATGTGTGTGGTGACACATTTGGTGACTCTTGTGTCCCTTCACTTTTTGGTGGTCCCTTGACTGCCCAGCTGGTGTGGGGCTGCCTGTCCTGCTGAGACACCCCAGGGGAACAGCCCTGCCCTCAGGAGAGCAGGGTTACACGGGATATTGGGAAGAAATTCTTCCCTATGAGGGTGGGGAGGGACTGGGATGGACTTCCCAGAGCAGCTGTGGCTCCCCCATCCCTGGAAGTGTCCAAGGCCAGGTTGGACGGGGCTTGGAGCCACCTGGGCTAGGGGAAGGTGTCCCTGCCCTGACTGGGATGAGATGGGCTTTAAAGATCCCTTCCCACCCCTGCCATCCCATGATTCCCACTGTGCAGAGGCAGCCCCGTGTCCTCACGGAGCCCTGCTCTCCCCTCAAATATTAATGGTGATGTTCAGCTGAGCTGCCTCACTTCTGAGATCACATCCAGGGCAACAGTCTGGCTTTTTTTATCTTCATGTGCCATCTGCTCTTTCATCACAGAATTTGGAAAGGAGAGGCCGTTACATGGAGGAAATCATTTGATAAATAAACACACTGTTTCACAGTGATACCTTTTATTGGGCTGTTAACTGCTCTAACTGTGAAAGATAAATAGGTTTAATTAGTGGTAAGACATCCCTTTTTTAACATTTACAAGAGTCTCATCATTATTCCCCTTGCATAGGCAGAGTCAGAACGTAGAGCAGAGTGTGGCCTGATCTCCTGCGTGGTTGTGCACTGCCAGGAGGGTCCAATGAATAATGTAAGACCACGTTGGCTTATTGCACTCAAAGAAAATACCAAAATTTTGATCTCCCTTTCTGAACTCCTGCTCAAGAAGGATTGATTGTATTCCCATGGGAGCTGACTCTGCTGGGAGCTGCACAGCTGAGAGAGGAGCTGTCCTTTTTCCATCGCTGTGGAAAGATTTTACACGTCCCAGAAGAGCAGGTTCAGCACCTTGTCATGCAGGGTCTGCACCTCCAACAGCCCCAAAGCAGCTCCTGCTCAGACCCAAAACTTGGCCCTGTTCCCTTGAGGCAGCGACTGAACATTTATTGACAAAGTACCAAGGACCAGCAAGGTCCCTCCAGGTCACTCAGCTGGTTCAGGGCTTGTTTCTGCCCTCACTGGGGGAACAGGAATTGTTCCTCAGATTCCTCCCTGCTCTGGGACCAGGGACAGGAGCCAGGGAAGGGCTGGAGCTGTGCCGGGGGGTTGGGATGGATCTCAGGGAAAGGTTCTTCCCCCAGAGGGTGCTGGGGCACTGCCCAGGCTCCCCAGGGCAGTGGGCACGGCCCCAAGGCTGCCAGAGCTCCAGGAGCGTTTGGACAACGCTCTGAGGGACAGGGTGGGATTGTTGGGGTGTCTGTGCAGGGCCAGGAGTTGATGATCCACGTGGGTCCCTTCCAGCTCAGGATATTCTGGGATTCTATGTATATGAAAAGGACTGTCTGTTCTGACTCCTGCTTTCCCACAGGGAACCAACCAAAAAGTGTTGAAAACCACAAACAAATTGAGACACATTTCAGTTAAAAAACTTGCAAACTGTCAGTGTCCCCTTAAAAACCAGTGTCCTGCCTCCTGTCCACCTCCAAATGGCTACAGGAGATGAACCAGAAGAGCCATCACGAGTGACCACAGGAAATCCTCCTCTTTGGGAAGTTTTTCCCAACCATATCAGTTAGAAATCAATCCTGTTCAGAAGATGGAATGTCCCACCTCAGCGAAGTTTCTCCTGATTGTCTCCCTGGCACAGAAGTGCTGATGGAGCTGAATTCAAACTTGTTCTGGAGGCACTGATGGATCCCAGAACAGCTCCAGGGCCAGGAGCAAGGGGCAGGACGGATCCCTTCCCTCAGGAATAGCTCTGTGTGCCCTACAACGTGATGATGTCTGGTAGGGAGTGTCTGACAGGGAGATTGGGGCCTCTCTGCTGCTCCAGGCAGCACCCGTGGGAGGGGTGTTAGGAGGCTGTTTCCTAAAAAAACCCGGATCTTCGCCTCAGCTAAAAGAGGGTGGGTTTAAACCGAGACATGGAGGTGAAAGAGGTAATGAAATATAAAAAGTTGGAGGAGAGAAATGTAACGAGGAGAGGGCTCCCAAGGGTCCTGAACTGGTCACAAAGGTGAAAAGCCCGCAGGTACTGAAGTTTTAGGGCCAGGAGCAACTTCCCTCTCTCGGCTCTGCTGGAAAAGCCCCGAGCCCGGGGCAGGGGCGGCAGGACAAGGACACCGGGCACGAGCAGTGCGACACGGGGCCAGGGGAGGGCACCAGACGCTGCCAAGTGCTGCCACATCCCGCCAGCCCAGGGGAGCGGGGCGGGGGCGCTGGGGGCACCTGGAGCGGGCACCTGGAGAGGGCACCACCCCTGGCACTGCCCTGGGGGCTCCCTGGATCCGTGTCCTGCTGTCCCGGACCGCCTGGCACAGCTCGGGTGTCTGCTGGGACAGGGGCAACCTGAGCTCGGCTTTGGGCTCAAAGCACAGTTTTGGGAGTGCAAACAGGCTCCTGCCCGGGCATGAGGTACCAGGGGGATGCAAAACAGGGAGAAAAACAACCACACCCTGGGCTGGATCAACACAGAGAGGGCAGCAGGTCAAGGGTGGGATTCTGCCCCTCTGCCCCGCTCAGGTGAGACCCCACCTGCAGCTCTGGGGCCCCCAACACAAGAAGGACTGTTGGAGCTGTTGGAGCAGATCCAGAGGAGGCCACGGAGCTGCTCCGAGGGCTGGAGCCCCTCTGCCCTGGAGCCAGGCTGGGAGAGCTGGGGGGGTTCACCTGGAGGAGAGAAGGCTCCAGGGAGACCTGAGAGCCCCTTGCAGGGCCTAAAGGGGCTCCAGGAGAGCTGGAGAGGGACTGGGGACAAGGGATGGAGGGACAGGACAAGGGGAATGGCTTCCCAGTGCCAAAGGGCAGGGTGAGATGGGATACTGGGAAGGAATCCTTTCCTGTGAGGGTGGTGAGGCCCTGGCACAGGTTGCCCAGAGCAGCTGTGGCTGCCCCAGCCCTGGAAGTGTCCAAGGCCAGGTTGGACGGGGCTTGGAGCAACCTGGGCTGGTGGAAGGTGTCCCTGCCCATGGCAGGGGGTGGGATGGGGTGATCTTTAAGGTCCTTTCCAGCCATTCTGTGATCCATGAGGTCACATCTGCACACCCTGGGAAGGCAGGACCCCAGGGCCAGCACTGCTCCTGCACAAACAGGTTAATGGTCCCTGTCAGCAGAGTGATGAGCTGGGTGTGTAAGCAATTGTTATTTCCAGGCCCACCAAGCCAGCCCTGGCTGCTCCTGGCAGCAGATCCAAAGTGCAGCTCAGGAATCAGCAGTTCCACCTGGATACCCAGAAAACCAAAGCCATCATCTTCCCTGGCCCGGGGCTCGTGGGGACCATTACCCCTGGATTTGTTCCCTGAATATTAATCACACTGTTCCCTTTTGGGCACTCTGCCTAAAATAATAGCAATAAAACCCCCAACATCATCTCCAGACCAGCAGTACTAAAGGATTCCTGCACTGACTGTAGTTAGTTGTGAGATTTAAGGGCCAGATCCTGCAAGATGCTGCATTGTCTGGATGTGATCCAGTAGATAAATAAGGTGCTGTTTCATCTCCAGCCAGTGAGTTTCCCCCATTAAAATCAATAGGACTAATCTCATTAATTGGATAGATATAGTACCCACCTTTGCATCCTCATCTCTGTCCTTCTGTGATAAAATCTCAATTGAACCACTTTGAAATAATAAATCTACACCAAAAGCAGAAGCAAACTTGGCTAAAGTCATTCTCTGTCTACAAATCCCAGCTATTGGCAGGAGGCTGGAGGCAGCCTGCACATTCCCTCAGAAGAGGAGAGCAGGAGCAGCTCTCCTGCAGAGTGTAACCCTCAGTGAAGATTGATTGGGAGCTCAGTCGCCTCCAGCAGTTTCTCCCCGTGCTGGCAGGTTTGGAGGCTCCACTGGGATTGCAGGAAAGCGCCTCTCTGAAAGGTCACCCGCAGTGCCCCAGAGCTGTGGGGTGACAGCAAAGGAAGGGGAGAAGGGAGGAAGAAAGAGGAGGAGAAGAAAGAGAACTCCGTGACAGCTCTGTCCTTAAAAGCATTCCCTGCTCCTGTAGGCAGAGATCCAAAGCATCCCCTTGTCTCTCCCTCCTCTCTCCTCTCCCCACCTGCAGAGCTGCCTCCACCAACATCAGCGGGACGTGGAGCTGCTGGAGCAGATCCAGAGGAGGCCACGGAGCTGCTCCAGGGCTGGAGCCCCTCTGCTCTGGAGCCAGGCTGGGAGAGCTGGGGGTGTTCACCCGGAGGAGAGAAGGATCCAGGGAGACCTGAGAGCCCCTTGCAGGGCCTAAAGGGGCTCCAGGAGAGCTGGAGAGGGACTGGGGACAAGGGATGGAGGGACAGGACAGGGGGGAATGGCTTCCCACTGCCAGAGGGCAGGGATAGGTGGGATACTCATGGAGATGCAGAACACTCCTCCTGTTGGGCAGCATTGGGTGAGCAACTTAAACCTTCTGTGCCTCAGTTTCCCTGAACTCTTGGATGCCTCTGCAGAGGCATCGAGCCCTCCCTGCCCAGCCCCGGAGCTGGGAATTCCTTCTGGGGCAGAAGAACAAGATCCTCCCTCATCAGCCCTGTCTGGAGGGCACACAGAGCCCCTCAGCACAAAGGCTGCACCAGCCACTCCTGTGCCCCTGAGATCCAAAGGATTTCCAGCCCCTGGAGCAATGGGATTTCACTCTGCACTTCCCCTGGGATGCAGAGAGGAGCTGGGGCAGCAGGGGCAGCAGGGGCAGCAGTCATGCAGGGGGTGTGAGGGGTGTTTTATCCCCCCACGCTCTCCAGAGCTTTCACAAAATATTGTTTCACTCAGGGACAGCACAGCCCACAACGCTTTTTCTCTCTCCTCCTTTGCCCCCTGATGAAAACCATCTCCTGCTAAATTAACTTCTCCCTCACAGCACACCCAGCCCTGAGGGCAATTAAAGAAACATAATGAATCTGCTGCCTTTTTTTTTTTAAGGCAATTAGCTTGAAGCAAATACAAAGGTGAACCTTGTAGCTTTTAAAAATTACATGACTCATGGCTTTTGATGGGCAGCACAATATTGGTTTATGAGGCTCTTGTAGCACTTTCACATGCAGTTGCCCGTGTGAAGAGGGGGATGAAGCACAAGATGAGAAGGTGGCCTCTGGGGGGCCATTATTCAGCCGTGCTGATGAAGATGTACAGTTGTCATGTCTGCTGATCATCCCAATTTCCTGGCTGGCTGCTGTCTCACCGAGCTGTGCCAAGGGCTCACGGTGCTGGGGAGAGCAGGGGCTGGAGGGCAGAGGTTTGGGACACAGGCCCTGCAGACAGGGAGGGAGTCACAGCTGTCAGCCAAGGGATGGGGATCCAGGAGTGTTTGGAGGTTGGAGATAACTCCTAGAAAGGCCAAAAATCTGGGGATGGACTGGTGGGCCCAGAAATAACAATCACAGACTCACAGGATATGCTGAGCTGGAAGGGACCCACAATTTCATCCAGTCCAACCCCTGGCCCTGCACAGGCCCATCCCCATTAGTCACACCCTGTGCCCCAGAGGATCATCCAAACCCTCCTGGAGCTCTGGCAGCCTTGGGGCCATGTCCACTGCCCTGGGGAGCCTGGGCAGTGCCCAACCAGCCTCTGGGGGAAGAACCTTTCCCTGAGATCCAACCTGACCCTGCCCTGACACAGCTCCAGCCCTTCCCTGGGTGCTGTCCCTGGTCCCCCCAGAGCAGAGCTCAGCACCTGCCCCTCCTCTGCCCCTCCTGAGGGAGCTGGTTCCACACCCAGCCAGCCCACTCTGCTGAGAGGGGTCTGGAATCCCATTTCTCCAGGATCAGTCCCTGAGCTCTGCCCTCCCACGCTGTGCAGGTGTGATCCCATGGATCACACAACAGTTGGAAGGGACATTAAAGCTGATCCAGTCCCACCCCCTGCCATGGGCAGGGACACCTTCCACCAGCCCAGGCTGCTCCAAGCCCCGTCCAACCTGGCCTTGGACACTTCCAGGGATGGGGCATTGGGAAGGTGCCTCTGGCTCTGCAGGAGGAGAGCTCAGCTGTGACACTCAAAGCAGGACTTGTCTCAAACACAGCATTTTTTGGCTGCTTTGCCTCTGGGGCTCTGTGAGAGACTGAACTGTTAATAGTTAATGACTTAAAGCAGTTGTGGAGGCACCAAGGAGCACTGAAGCCAAGATTTGAGACCCCTAAGAGGCCAATCCTGCCAGGCTGGATGGTGCCTTTGCTCATGGGAATTGTTGTCCCTTTCCCAACTCTGCTCAGTCGTAAAACTTCCCCCCTCCCCTTGAGGAAGGTCTGATGGGGCATAACTGGTTTAACTTCCCTTGAGAGGCAGCTGTCACATGTTAGGAAGGGTCATAAACCATCAAAGACCCCCAAATCATCCTCAGACCCATTGCTGACAGCTCCCCACGCCCAGGGGAGGTACCAGGCGTTCCCCCCTGGCCTGAATGTTCATTAACCCAGCAGAGTTGGGGTTTTGGGGGCTTCTTTCCCCACCCCCCACGGATCAAGTTCATCACTTTGGCCACCAGTGAACAATCCAATCTCATCACAGATCCATGGGTGGTGATTAGGGACCTTTCTACTCTTACCTTTTCTTTCTCTTCCTTCCTTTCTTTTCCCCTTACACCTTTTCTTGAACACTTTCATATTACTATAGATAATAACAACCAAAATTTCTCCATCCCTGCTTTCCATTGCAACCAAATTGTCCTAAAAGAAACCCTACACAGATATATTTACAAGCATTTTCAATCAGTGCTTTTCACTCTGATGCACCCTGAGGGGTCTCCCAAGAAGAACCTGAGTTGCTCTCACCTCCAAGTCCCTCACCAGGGCTCCTTCCCACCCCTCCCTGGAGGTGCAGCAGAGTCCTGCTGGCAGGACTAATCCCAGCTCTACCAAAGCTGCTGCTGGGGTTGGAGCGGGCCCAGGTGTGGGAAAAAATTCCTCTTTTAAATTTAGAAAGACGGCATAAACTCATGGGACAAAGAAACTTTATCAACAGGGAAGAATTTATTCAGTGCACTGGGTCTTCCTCTCACCGAGTTTCCAGGGAGAAAGACCCTTTGGATTTAAATTTCACACATTTTATAGTTTCACAAAATCCCACCCTTTTTCAGATAAGGTTTATATATTCACTTTTGCCTAAAAAGGTTTCTTTTCTCTGAAAAGGGTCTTTCCCTTCCTTCCGATTGGCTGCAAGGCATCCTCTGTCAAAAATGACGGATCTTCCTTTGTTCTTAGCCCAAAGAGAGAAAAGAAACCCCTCTGTACAAAACTTCCACATGGCCCCGAAAGATTTTAATTTTTAGGAACTTTTACATTTCCCTTATCCGGCAGACAAAGACCCTGACACCCAGGTCCAGTTTGGAGCTTGGATATCTCACAACTTCGCCATCTGCCTCTAAAAAACTGTATTTTATTTCTCATGCAGGGGAGGCTGCCAGCAAAATTAGAGGGAACACTTGGAAGGCATCTGCAGGGAGAGCTCCTGTTTTCAGCACAGGGCAGAGTCAGGGTGCTGTATTTTCCTTGTGTTCCTGTTAATTATCCATGGAAGTCAAACAAGCTGTTAAACTGGGAAAGCAAAACACTTTTGCTGCCTTCACACCTCGCAGGATTTGCCCCTCTGAGGAGCAGGGAGATGCCTTGTTCATTTGGGGGGATTCTCCTTCCTCCTGGTGGCTCTTCCCATGGAAGAGTTGCAGGCCAAAGGTACTGTGCCCACCCTTGGGAAAACCAGCATGTGCAAGAAATCATTTTCCCAGCTCAGGGCTGTTTTTTCACAGCTTGGAAACCCTTCCAGGCTCAGGCCACGCTGGAAAAGCCTCTCCTTGTGTTGCACCAGCAGCTCTTGCAGGAGCCCCAGGCCATGGGGAGCTGTGTGGTGCTGCCAGGCCTGGCTCAGCATCCCAGGGTGGGAGATTTTTCCAGGACCAGCTTCCCAACACCACAGGTGGCTGCCCAAGGACAGTGGGAAAGAGGTGGATGTGCATTGCTCAGTGTCAACTGCTCTTTTCCTGTGTCCAACAAATCAATAAACTGTGGCTGAAAATAAAATCGGTGCTTTCCTCCTCCTGTGTTCCTACTCAGCAAAGGAGCTGGAGATGCCAAAGGAAAGGGAAGGGGATTGGTTCTGCCTGATTTGTGGAATGGCTGGAGCTGTGCCAGGGGGGTTGGGATGGATCTCAGGGAAAGGTTCTTCCCCCAGAGGGTGCTGGGGCACTGCCCAGGCTCCCCAGGGCAGTGGGCACGGCCCCAAGGCTGCCAGAGCTCCAGGAGCGTTTGGACAACGCTCTGAGGGACAGGGTGGGATTGTTGGGGTGTCTGTGCAGGGCCAGGAGTTGGGCTGGATGATGGTGAGATCCCCCCCTGCAGTGCTGCCTCCAGCTCTGGGGTCCCCAGCAGCAACCCCATGTCCCCAGGAGGGACATGGACCTTTGGTAGCAAGTCCAGGGGAGGCACCGAGATGGTCAGAGGGCTGGAGCAGCTCTGCTGGGAGGAAAGGCTGAGAATTGGGATTGTTCAGCCTGGAGAAGAGAAGCTTCAGGGTGACCTAATTGTAGCCTTCCAGTACCTCAAATTACTACAAGAAAGATGGAGAGAGACTATTTACAAGGGCCTGGAGTGACAGGACAGGAGGAATGGCTTCCCACTGACAGAGAGTAGGTTTAGTTTAGATGGAAAGAAGAAATCCTTCCCTGGGAGGGTGCTGACGCCCTGGCACAGGTTGCCCAGAGCAGCTGTGGCTCCCCCATCCCTGGAAGTGTCCAAGGCCAGGTTGGACGGGGCTTGGAGCAACCTGGCCTGGTGGAAGGTGTCCCTGCCCATGGCAGGGGGTGGAACTGGATGGGCTTTGAGGTCCCTCCAACCCAAACCATTCTGGGATTCTGTGAAGAACAACAGATTATCATGCTGAGGTTTAAATAAACCCCAAGGAGGGGAGCACAGGTGGTGTTTTTCCTCCTCAGAAGAGGCTCAATCTCATCACAGCAGCTCCCTGGGAGCATCTGAGGGAAGAGCTGGCCCTGGCTGCACTCCCAGCTGGGTCTCTGCACAGCGTGGCTGGGGACAGAGGTCCTGCTGCCCAGAAAGTGGTTTCTGTGTGTGAGCACAGCTGAGCAGGGAGCAGCTGCTGCCCTGAGCCTTCCACAGGCTCCCAGGGCTGTGCCCAGCAGGAATGCTGAGCTTTTCCCGGCACCACGTGCGGAGAGCGAGCACAGGAGTCAGAAACAAGCAAACAAACCCATTCATGGAGCAAATGAGAGCAACAGCTAAATCAGAGAGCAGTTGCTACCTGGCCACAAACACCTGCCAGCTGAGGAGGTGGGATCTATCCCACTGGATGAGTTGTTATCCTGGGAGCATCCAGGCTGCCAGGCGCCCGCGGCGTGGAGCAGGGTGGGGACAGCACCCACGGTGCTGGAGGGCAGAGCAGGGGGGTCAGGAGGGCTCAGCAGGGTGGAGGGCAGGAGGAACAGGCTCCATCTGGGCAGGGAGATGCACATTGTTCCCCTCACTTGGGAAACCAGCTGGGAAACTGCCCCCCCCAGTTCCAGCGGAGTCGGGGGAAGAACATCCTGGCTCCATGTGCTTCCCGAGCTGGGACTCCTGCCTGCAGCAGTGTCTCATAGCCAGAGCTTGACCTTTCCAGCAGCAGTTAGCTGGGAGAGGAGCTGTGCAGCTGATGAGCACATGAAGGGCTTTATCTCACCCTCCGGCGTGGACAGTGACTGTAAAATCCTTGGCAAAGGCAGCGGCGCCGTATTGATCCCAGGAAGTCCAGGTGCTCCTTCGCATGAAAATCACATGGAAATGGGATTTCTCTGTGTGATTTCCTTGCTGCTGCTTGGGGCTGATGGGTCTGTGAGAGTGACACCTCCCCGTGCCCAAGAGCCACCTGCAATAGGTGACAGTTGTGGCACCTGAGGTTGTTGACAGCAAGAAGTTGTCATCCCTGTGAGGGGGATTTGACTGGTGATCACAGTAACCTGGTCAGGGAGAAGCTCAGCTTGTTTGAAAGGGAAGGGATATACCCTAATTTCCATACATTTGAGTGGAAATGCTGGAAAACAGGGAAGATAACACCATCAGAGATATGCTGGAAGCACTGGGATCAAAGGGAAGAGCTGTTTATTTTTCCTGATATCATTTGCAGGGATGAGGCCTTGGGAAATGCTCCTGGTATCTACCCGGTCTGACTGGTTTTGTTTCAAATAAACTGGTGTCCGAACATTCCAGAAGGGTCAGTGTGGAGGAAAAGGGGTCTCAGTCTCACAGAGTCCACACTGGGGACAAGGCTGAGGTGTGGCAGCAATGCCCGGTTCTCCAGCTGCAGGACCTGCTGCAGGGAGCTGAGGAGGTGCAGAGGATTTAGAGACCTGTCCCAGACCTGTCCCCTGGTGCTCAGGAGACTGGGATTGGAATTGGTTCCTCTCCTGATTCCACCCACTTGCAGCCGAGCGTGGTTAGTGCTGCTGAAACCGTACGTGGGATTAGGGGGGGATAATTAGCCCTGAGCTTTCCTGTACCTGCAGGAGGCTGGAATGAAACTCTGAGTCAGACCAAAACAACATTTAGAAAATGTACCAGGCCCAGGCAGAATAATCAGTGGCTGGTAATGACTATTTATCTTGTCACCTCGCTGATGCCTCCCGTTGTAACGTCCTCACCGCCCGGTTTCCAGGGAAAGGGCATCCTGTAAATCTCACAGGCACGTTGCTCCACTGGGAGCCATTGTCCTTCTCACTTCACAGGCTGGAGAGATGCCTTCAGCTGGAACCTGGCAGCAGCAGAAATATGGCAGAGGCAGTTCCACAGCAAAACACCTTTGCTGTGTGCAGGGAATTGATGTTTCCCTCCTCGCTCAGCCCAGCTCCACGTCTGCCACGGAACAATCCCCACTGCCACCGTTCTAAACAAACCTTTCATTTGGGATTCTCCCCAGGCTGATTATCCCCACTCTGGCACATCCAGAGGAAATGAGTTTTGCACCCTGGCAGGTTGTAATAACATAGAATCCTTCTTCCCTTGGGAAACTCTGCCAAGGGCACCGGAGGTGTCCCGTGAACGAGGATGAATGAAGCCCTGCAATCCACCTGTGGAGCACAGCGGGTTTCTTCCTGGGTTTAAGGGGCACAAGAAGGTTCCTGGGACCTCAGGGAGGTCACCAAGCAGGGAATAAACCCCAGGAGTCCCAGCTCCCAGTCTCCAGGTTTAACTGGTGAATACAGCAGGTTCAGCTGCCATGGGGGGTTGTCCCAGTGCTTCCCTTGGGAGATGCTGAGTCAGTTAGACAGAGCCACTGCTGTGTAGCAGCTTAAGCATCAAAGGAGAAAGGAGAGAGGTTTACAGGAGCGTGGCTTAATTCCCATTTGCCTGTCAGCTCAGAGCACGCACATGTTCAGATATCACAGCACGAGTAACTGATAACCCCTCATTTATTAATCCCTGGTAACTCAATCTGCCCTCTCGGCCCTGAGTGCAGAGCAGAGATGATGCCCTCAGGAGCTGCAGATCAATTTAAATTTTCAGAGCCTCGGTGCCTGACTGACTCCAGAGTGCCAGAGCTCCTTAGAATAACCACGGAGCAGATTTCCTGTCCCAGAACTGAGCCCGGCTCCCCTTCCAGCAGCCCTGGCTGCCACCTTCTCCTGTGCTGGAGTCATTCACAGCCGTGCAGGAGGGCACATGTATGTCTGGAGAACGCTGCCATGACAAGCTGCCACCCCCCCTTTCACACCAGCACTGGGGTCTTCTGGGCACTGGTGCTTCCATGCAGCTCATCTGCAGGAGGGCAGGGACCCCAGGGCCCTTCCTGCTCCTCCCTGTTGCTGGTGGTGCTCAGACACTGGCAAAGCTCCCTTGGAAGTGGCAGTTCCAACAAAGGGCTCAGAGCTGAATTAACTGGGGAAGGTGTGTGAGGACACTGAGGGCACTGGGTGGGTTCAGCTGGACAAGAGGAGATTGAGGGGAGACCTCCCTGCAGTTCCAATTCCTGGGGAGGGGCAGAGGAGGGGCAGGGACTGAGCTCTGCTCTGGGGGGACCAGGGACAGGACCCAGGGAATGCTGGAGCTGTGTCAGGGCAGGGTCAGGTTGGATCTCAGGGAAAGGTTCTTCCCCCAGAGGCTGGTTGGGCACTGCCCAGGCTCCCCAGGGCAGTGGGCACAGCCCCAAGGCTGCCAGAGCTCCAGGAGGGTTTGGATGATCCTCTGGGGCACAGGGTGTGACTCTTGGGGATGGGCCTGTGCAGGGCTGATGATGATCCTTGTGGGTCCCTTCCAGCTCAGCATATATTCTGGGATTCTGTGAAAAGGTGGGGAAACCAAGTCACTGTGTTAGAGCAGGACGTGGCTCAGGACACGCAGCCCAGCAGGGATGGAATCAAACCAAGTTAATAAACTCCCTGGTTAATGGCCCAGATGCAAATCCTGATTGCAGGACCTCGGCTGACTCCCAGCTCCCCCCAGCTGGCTGCACTCCAGGACTGGGACCAGCCCTCCAGTGCCACCTCTCAGGGATCCTCAGGGAGAGTGAAGAGCCCTGGAAGTGAAGGTGGCAGCAGCCCAGCTCTGCTGACCCAGGAGGCTCTGCTTCATTAGCCCCCAAACACTGCTGACCATGAACACTTCCATCCTGGCATTGCAGGTTCTGCTTCTCCATAAAAGCAAAAAGCAGTTTATGAGGGAACAGTCAATAATGTGCTGCTTTATCGCAGCTGCTTGGGAGCAGTTGGCAACTGCACCCTGAGGAATGGGGAGGAGTAACTGTTTCAGGACAGCTGCTGTGCCTCCTGCCAGGGACAGGCTGGGAGAGGGGTCCTGACACCTGTAAACATCCCAGCCCATGGCCACAGAGCTGGAAACCAGCCATAAAGTGGACGTGCTCACTGGTCTCCCCGGCGTGCTGCAGTTTTTTGGGGCTCAGACGGTCTCCTGCTTTGCATTTCAGCAGTTGCAGCCCACCAAGAACCTGCTCTCACCTGGAGATAAAGAGCAGGAGGAGCGGCTGAGACTGAGGGTACAACAGGAGGTGCCCCAAAACATGAACCAAAACACCCTGCTGGTACCCAGGTGGTGGCACAGGCAAGAAAAAGGAGAGGAGCACAGGTTGGGTGAAATGTTCTCGCTTTTATTCAGACTCTGAACAGTCACAAACCCACAGCCCCTCTGCTCCCCAGCACTGCTGCCCCTCCTGCCCCTCAGATGTCCCTCCCCAGCCAAGGGCAATGTCACTTCAAGGCTTCCCCTGCAGGTGAGGTGATACCCTCACCCTCCCGTCCCAGCCTGGCTGCCCTGCAGGCTGAGGCACTTACACAAGTCTCTCTTCCCCAGGTCTTTGGGGAACCTCTGTTTCTCTTTGCAAGATCAGTGGAGAGTGAAATCCACGGGCTTGAGCTGCCGGGGCTGGACAAGGCGCCTCCTGAGGATCCTCTGGAACAAGTTTTTCCTGCCTGTCACAGCAGGGAGCTCCAGGCTGGAGCTGCTCCTCTGGTAACCCACCCCCAGGAGCCTCTTCTCCCTCTTCTGTGCCTCTTTGCTCTCCAGAATGTCTGTTCTTTGGATGTCTCTGGCGGGGCTGGCACATGTCCCTGCTGGGGTCCCGAAGGCTGGGCTGGCTCTGCCGTCCTTGAGACCGGTGGCACGAGGACTCGGCTGCTTGTGGCCCCTCTGGCCTCCATCCTTCTGGGAATCTCCCTCAGCAACAGCCATCCCGGGGTGTCTGCAGCATCCTGGCTCCTCCTGCCAGCCGGGACGTGTCTCGGCAGCGGGACCTCGAGGGTGGCCGGAGCCCGAGTGAAAAAACGCCTCCTCCCTGGTGACCTGCGGGCTCTGCCCCAGGGTGACAAAGCCGTAGGGGGTGGTGACCTTGGGGAGGTGGGGCAGGGACAGAGCTGCCCAGGCAGTGAGGTCTGGGCTCGGCTGGGCGGGGGGGTCAGTGCAGGAGGAGTTGGGGCCGGAGGAGTCGGAGCCCGGCAGCTCCTCCCGCCCCGCCGGGTCCGAGCTGCTCCTCCACGCCGTCCCCTCCAGCTGCCCCATCCCCTTCCCTGAGCCCCTGTGCTTCCCGTGGACGTCCAGGCAGGGGATGGTGAACTGCGGGATGCGGTCGGGGGTCACCACGTGGAAGAAGATGCCGCTGGAGCTCTTGCCCCGGAGCGTCCCCTCCCAGAGGGACATGGTGGCACCGCGGGGCTCCCCGGGCAGCGCTGGCTATTTATGCCCTGCTGCCAGCCCTGATTGCTCCGCGGGCAGTGACGTGGTGACAGCGCTGCCAGGGCCCCGCACCTGCCCCCTCCGGGCCAGCAGCCCTTTGTCACCCGCCCGGGAGACAGATGGAGGGGGACAGGTGAGGACACGCTTGTCCCCAACATCATCGCCTGACCTCCTGCTCTCCCGCGGGGCTGAGTGTCACCCGTGAGGCAGGAGAGAGGGAGCGGCGAGGGGGGGAGCCGGGTGACGGGGGGAGCCAGGGAGGGACGGAGGGGGCACAGCGAGCGGTGCCCGGCGCAGGATGAGTCACCGCCCGTGGGCATCAGGTGGAGCCGAGCGGGAAGGGGCAGCTCGGAGCGGGAGACAAACACTCCAGCTCTGTCTAGCAAAGCTCCCGTCGGGAAAATCTCCCACGCAATTACCCAGAGAAAGCAGCACTTTCAACCACTGCACCCCCCCCCCCGCGTCCCTCCGCCCACCTCTGCCGGTGCCAGGGCACTGCTGGATTGTTTCCCGCAGCTCCCGTCCCACTGGGGGTGGGAATGTGGGGGGGGGACAGTCCCGGGCAGCCCCCAGGCCTGAACCAGGAGAACAGGGGTTGTGCATCCTCCAGGTGGGAGGATGAAGCTGCTCTCCCAGAGGAGCCTCAGCTTTGCCTTTTCTCTCTGTGCAGCAGGAGCAGAGCTGCAGAGTGGGCTATGATTCTATTCTATGATTCCCTGTCACCCTCCCCTGGGCTGAGGAAGCTCCTCCACTAGCAGGGGGACAAGGGCTGCTTTAGGTTGGATCCTGCTCTGAAAATGATGCAGTGAGGAAAAGCAGCTCCATCTCTGTGTGGGCACAGACCAGGAGGGATGCAGAGATCCCCTTCACCTGGGGTCCAGCTTCTCCCATCCCTGGGGGGGCTCAGCAGGGCAGGTTTCTGGCATCTCATCACCTTCAGCTTTTTGCATCAGCACAGGGACATGTCCCAGATCAGTCTTGGTGAGCTCTGACTCCCAGGAGCAGACAGGGACCCCAAACTGAGGGGAAATGAATCCCTAATTGAGAGCCCTTAAGGCTGCCCCAGGCCCAGGGCTGAGAGCAGGAGACCCCCATGGGAGGGCACTGGGCTGCCCCCCAATTAGCAGCTCATCAGTGTAATGAGGAGCACATGGGCCAGGGGCTATAAGTAGCTTGAGGGCCCCAGCCTGGGCTAAGCCAGGTTTCTGTCCAGTCTGGGCTTCATGGAGCAGCAGCAGCAGCTAAAGCTGGGCTCAAGCCCAGAGCAGGTAAAGGTCCTCCAGGTGCCCCAGGGGCTGTTTCTGCTGGGGGCTCTCTCAGAGCTGCTGTGCAGGATCTGACCCGTCTCTCTCTCTGTCTAGGTGAGACCCCTCACCAGCAGTGATCTCCAGTCCTTCTTCAGCAGGTTCCTGGGCCAGATCCTTCAGCTGAGCTTTGTCAAGAACCTGGTAAGTGATGTTCCTGCTGCTGGAGGAGCCCGAGGCCAGGGGGTGGGGTGGGAAAACCTCAAGACTTGGCAGTTTCTTGGGTCTTTCTGCCAGGTATTCTCTTCTTTCAGTCTTTCCAGGTCACCAGATGTTAGAAAGAAATTCTTCCCTGTGAGGGTGGGGAGGCCCTGGCACAGGTTGCCCAGAGAAGCTGTGGCTGCCCCTGGATCCCTGGAAGTGTCCAAGGCCAGGTTGGACGGGGCTTGGATCAACCTGGGCTGGTGGAAGGTGTCCCTGCCCCTGGCAGGGGGTGGGATGAGATTTAAGGTCCCTTGCAACCCAAACCATTCCATGATTTTCCCTCTGCCCTGTACTCAGTGTGAGCCTGTTTTCTGCTTTCCTCCCCATCCTGGAGTTTCCCTCTGCCTGCTTTGGCCTTGCCTTGTTCCCTGTTGCTCATGGTGGTTGCAACATTCACATTTCCCTGCCTGCCTGGGCCAGGAGAGATGGGAGGATTTTGTGAACAAAGTCCAATCCAACAGGTCCTGTTTTACCTGGCTGGAATTGGTCCCATCTCAGCTCCACGCTGGGAGCAGAGCAGGGTTTAAGGCTTTCACTGAGGTCTTTAGCACGTGTGAGAACTCCCAGATACTTAATGTACTTCTTTGCAGCTGAAGGTGCTTCAGAAAGCACGGGTCTGGATTGGATTTTTGATCCCTGTGGAGAGCATGATCAGCCAACTCTGCCCCACCCAGTCTCCCCCCAGGCCGGGCCGCCTGGCCAGGAAGCGCCGGGGGAGGCTCGGGCGCCTTCTCCTCTCCATGGCACCCACCAGGATCCAGAACATCCTGGGCTCCCTGCCAGCAGACTGGGGCCAGGGCAACCAGCCCAGGGGTAAGAGCTCCTGCAACACCCGAAGGCTTTGCAGCCGACAAACGTGGCATGGCAGGGTTTGGGGTTCCTGCGGAGGGCTGGGACACACGGCTCTGTGTCTGTCCTGGGGTGGTGATGGGGCCCCCTGTGAATCCCTGCAGAGATCCTGGAGGCTCCAATCAACCCGTCCAGCAAAGCCAGCAAGAGGAAGAGGGATGATGTGGCTCTGGAGGAGCAGGAGTCCTGGTTTGTGGTGCTGGAGAGGGACTTGCCGGAAGATGACTCTAAAGACCTCTCATATGAGGTGAGATGTTGTGGCTGCTGGGCAGGATTGTTCCTCAGGGGCTCAGCAAGTGGGAGGTGATGGTTTGGGCTCTGAGAGCTCCTGCAGCCTGGGAGTGTCCCTGCAGAGGAGCCTGTGCAGGGAGGGAAGAGGTTTCCTTCACTGTCCCCACTTTGGGGAGTGTCCAGTGAGGAGCTGGACTCTGACCCTGCCGGGTCCCTCCCAGGTGAGCACATCCTGTGAGCACTTGGACATCACTCCAGCAGTGTCTGAAAGGTGTGGGTGCCCCCCTTGTCCCACAGCAGTGAAGTTTCCCTCTGATTGGTGTCTCTGTCCCCCTCTGGCTGTGGCTCCCAGGATTGGTGTGTCCTTCCTCACACCTTCCTTGTCTCTCGGCCTCTTCCCCCCCAGCCCTCGGATGAGGAGTCAGACAGTGAGGAGTACAGGTCCCACAATGACACTGAGGCAGAGCTGGAAGAGCAGGATGGGATCACAATGATGCTGAAGGAGTCCTTGGATCCCCAGGTGAGTGTTCCTGCTCCCTGCTGGCTGCAGATCCATTCCTGGGGACACTGGGAAATACTGGCCTGGAAGGTTGTGCTTCCCTCCTTGTTCCCTTGGCTGTCAAAGTGTCGGGGGTTGCTCAGACTGCTCTGAACATCATGGACCCCTCACGGCCTGACCATGTCCCTCCTCTGCGAGCAGAGGACACACAACCCTCGGGAGCTGCCAGGGCTGGAGGATCCAGCTGGGCCCAGCAGTGGGGAAGGTGCTGCAGACGTGGGCAGTGGTGATGGGGATGCCCAGAAGCCCCAGGCTGACGTGAGCAGTGGGCAGGAGGCTGATACAGAGTGATGACAGCAGCAGTTTGTCCCAGGTGAGGACTCCTGAGACACGATCCCACCCACCCTCTCGGTGGGGAGGTGTCTCAGCCTGGGGGATGTCCCCAGGCTCTGGGCCCTTGTGACACAACCCCTCTGCTGCCAGGGGAGGTAGGGAAGGGTTGTGGGGGCTCCAGGCTTTCTCCCTGTGCAAAGAGACAACCTCAGTCCCCCCAGGGGGTTGAGATGGTGTTGGGTGTGCACGGGGGAGGCATTGTCACCCCTGGGTGATGATGTGCCAAGTGCCACTGGAGCACCTCTGATCCTGCAGGTTGCCATGAGCCCTTTCTGACTCTTTCCCCAGGTATCCTGTACTTTAAAATGGGATTTATGGGAGAGTCTTCACCACTAACAACTTCCTTTGGGGTCACTCACTACTCTAGTCCCAACTGTTCCCAAAGAACCACTGGATACCCCCCTAATTCCCAGGAAGCTGGTGCTCTGCCTGGCTCACAGGGAAGGGGAGGGTGAGGAGAGGTGCAGGGTGGGTTGATTTGAACTCAGTGTCAGTGATGGCAGCCAGTTTTAGGGGGAACATCTCTGGTGTTTTCTAGGAAAACCAGGAAGCCTGACCCATGGACCTGGACCCTCTGGGGCTGCAAAGTTCCTGACTCCCTGGGGCTGCTGTGTCCCTGAGTAAGATGTCCAGTTAAATGCTATGTTGTTTTTTGAAGTTTATAATAAAGTTACCCTGTTTCTCCCTGTGAATTGGGATGTGGTTGGCTGTCAGTACCTGGGGCTGCACCAGGTGATGTGGACATGCTGCTGCTGGGACCTCAGGGGATGGGTTCTGAACCATCTTGTGGCTCTTCATAGCTCTGGGAGGGTGATGACTCTGGGAATGCTGGAATGTGTGATGGGAAGGGGAGGGATGGAGGGAAGGGAACTGGGTTTCCATGTGGCAGTACCTGAGCTTGGACATGCTGACTGGTCCCTGATAGCCCTGGACTGGCTGGTGCCTCCAAGGAACTTCCCTCCACACGCAGAGCATTCCCAGAAATACAGTGGCAACAGGTCTACCTTGTCTGCTTTAAACCTGGGAGCTCTGCATGGAGCCTTGTTCCACATGGATCCTACAGAAGACCCTGGTTCAGCACAAGAGTTGAAGAAACAGGGATTTGGGGTCTGGAAAGACAAATTAGGAACAGAGGGACTCGGTTGGTCAGTGCCTGGACCAAGTCACAGCACCTGAGGCTGCAAAGGGCAGTAACTCCTCCACATGGAGGGTGCAGATGGGAACAGCTCACGGTGTGCCTGGAGCTGCTTTGTGTGTGGATCAGCTTGGACTAACAACACTCCCAGTGCTAAAATCACCTGTGGCATCCTGCAGCTGGACAGGCTGAGCTCTGGGGTGGGTTGAAGGTGGGTGGGCCAGGCCAGCTCTGCTCTGAGCCGGGCAGGGAAGAGCTGCCAGCTCAGGAGTGTCTGTGGGGATGGCTGTGCTCACCCTGTGCCCCGGGCAGAGCCTCCAGGGAAGGACAAACCCTCTCCAGTGCTGCAGGAAGGAGGTATTGAGATGTCCCAAGGTTTTGTTCTTGTCCCCCAGTTCATATGGGCTGAAAAAAGGAGTGGGAGTTACAAATCCAAAAAGCCCAGGGAGTGTGAAGGCAGGGGGTGTCAGGTAAGGAGGATGGAGGTGTCCTGGCCCCCAGGCCCTGCTGGGATCAGGGATGCTGATGTCTCTTCAATTAAAGATTGTTTCCCCCATCAAAAGCAGCTCTGGGGCAGGTTGTGCTCTGTGCAGCTTTTCCTGCTGGATTACAGTGATGGCTCAAAGGGCTTCTCTGGCCAGCAGTGAACCTCTGAAAGGAAGGAATTCTGGTGCTTTAAAAGAGTCAGGACACATCTCCTGGAGCTGCAGCCCTTGGACTCCTCCACTCCAAAGTTGGCTTTACCCCTCCAGAGCTGGCCACGGAGCTGGCACTGGCTCCTCACACCTCTGCTTCAGGGAGGTTTGTCTGGGGCTGGGCAGAGCTGGTTTGCTCCCAGGTTTGAGCAGTTATTTGTGCACCATTAACAGTCCTGAGCCATGAAGCTCAAGGAGCCATAAAGCTGCTCCCCCTCCTTGCCGGGGCAGTGTCTCTTTAAAGGCAGGTGTGTCTCTTACCTGGGCTCATCTGCAGCCTCAACAGCTCTGGTTTCATTACTGCTCAATGATAGCAAGATTTTTTATTTTTAAGATTGATAAAGGAGCTGATGTTGCAACTCCTGGATATTAAATTGGGCTCTGCATTAATTCAGTTGTTCCTTGTTTGCGTTCAATAATTCTCCCATTCTCTGCAGCCAGTGCTTTCAAAGCAGAAATTAATAAAATATCTTTAATGGCATCCTTGAAATCTGTGCTGGCTTTTCCTCTTGCTCCTGAGCTTTAGGAGCACTGGATGTGGAGATGAAGAGCAGGCTTTGTTCCTTGTCTGGGTGTCAGGCTGCAGAGTGACTCTGCCTAAATATAGTGAGGAAGAAACCAGCATTAAATCTGCCTCTCTGCAAATTAATTCTGTGCACACCTGCCTGCCATGAGGGTTTTGCCCAAAGCTTCCCAGATCTTGAGCCCTGATTTAGGAGGAAGAGGCCTCCCCAGATGAGCATGGAGGGAGTAAATGGCTCGGTGGAGTCAGAAGTGGCCGAAGAGCTGCTTGGTGCCAAGGTCACCCTGTGGATCCTGCCCAGGTAAGCAGGTGGTGCGTGTTTGTGGTGGCAGTGAAGAGGAGGGTGATGGGTGCCAGGGTGTGAAGGCTCAGCCTGGAGAGGTGGCTGATCCCTGGGAGGTGCCTGTGTTGGTGGTGGCCTCGTGGGTGTCACCAGGGGCTCTGCAGGGCCGGGTGAGCTGCCCAAAATCCTGCGTGTCCATGGGCTTCGATTTGCCAGGATGAGGCTTGTGCATCCCAGAAGGGCAGCTTTGGGGCCAAAAGGCTGTTTGGGGCAGTGCAGCCAGTCTGCTGGGGTGGGATCTGTGTGGCACAAAGGACATGATGCTTTTGGGGGACTTGGCCCCTCTTTGTGTCTGGGCAGGGGAAGATGGAGAGTCTGTCCTGCTGTAAGGTGAGAATCTGCACCTTTGAGCATCTCTTCAGTGTCCCTGTTTTTCCCTGTCCTGCTCTGGGGCTTTTTTGCCTGTTTTTCCCTCTGGTGTGAGGAGCTGAAGCACAGGGCCATGTCCCAGGACACAGGGTGGCTGCAGCCCAGCTCAGTTTGGGGCTGGATGATGTGAGGAGCAGGGATTGAACTCCAGCTGCATGGAGACACACTGAGTCCTCCTTGGCATCCTGTTCTGGGCAAAAGCCCCAGAGGGGATGTGAGGTGTGCCCACCTGAGCCTCTGGTGCCCTGTGCACCACCCAAGCCCAGCTTTTGTGTGGTCTCCCTCCCCCTTCCCTCAGTGCCAGGTTGAGGAGCAGATTCCGTCCCTCCACCCTCGTGTATCCCCTGGAAATCTTCAGATCACGTTCCCCTGCCCCTCCTGCAGCCCAGAGGGGTTGGGATGGTGGGAACCACATGGGATGTGGTTCCCAGAGCTGAGGTTTGCACCTTCATGGCCCCTGGGGTTCATTTGGCCTCAGTGGCTTTGTGGGTGACACCAGGGACGGTGCCACCTCCTTGTAAGGGCCACTAAAGAGCGAGGCAGGTGCTGTGAGAGGAGGATGGGAAGGAGGGGGAATGAGGACAGCGAGGAAAATGAAGGGGTAATGCAGTGATCAGGGGATGATGAGACAAGAATGGTCCTGGGGGAGCCTGAGGGGCGAGCGAAGGTGACCCTGACACTCGGGGTCCACGGAGCAGCCTGTGCCAGACCTGTGGTGAGGGAGCTGCACTGGAAACAAATGGCTTAATTGAGGCAAAAATGACCATAATTACCGTGAGCAAATCCAATTAGGAGCCAGGGGTGGGTTATCTTGGGCCTGTCCCTGGGAGCAGAGGGGGCTGGGGGGGCAGAGCAGCCCCAGGGCTGGGACAGGCAGGGGAATGGTGGGGGGGGTCCCGGGGGGCTGGTGCTCGTTCACATCCTCCTCTCCTCGAGCTGCTGGCTCTGTGCCCTGGACTGAGCCTAATTAGGCTGGAGAAATGGATTTGCCAGGCTGTGCTCAGCAATTGCCTCCTCGGAGCAGCTCCTGAACAAACGCTGTCGGCTCTGCAGGGCTGCTCGTGGAGAGGGTCAGCAACCCCATTCCAACCTTGCTCCGGGGCTGCAAGGAGCATTTTGCTCTTTCCTACAAGGAGCAGAGTTAAAACTGCTCCTGTTTGTCCTTCAGGGGTGACAGCTGGGCTCCTTACAGGCCTGGGGGGCTGTGGGAGGGGGGACGTGCTCGGCTGCAGCCCCGGCACGCTGCGAATAATGAGGTTAAATATTAACTGTAATGTTCTATGTTGCAGCAGGCATTTCTTTCCTATCATGTGGGTGCAACTGCCAGGCATTCAGAACGGTAATTTCCAGCAAAATCATCTTTATGGGTCATAACTTTTGTTATAAAATTTTTTCCTCTGTTTTGGGAAAAACATGGAACAACAACACTTCTCCTTGGGCTTCTCTTTCCCGTTCAGTCTCCTGCTCCCCTTCCCATCCTGAATTATCCCCACTGCTCCAGCAGTGAGGGGCAGGCACTGGGCACTACCCAAACCTACCCCTGCCTCTTCCAGCCCAGCAACAACTAAGGGGACCCAGTGCATGAAAATCAAACCCGAGTGTGTGAACCCCGGGGGTGCTGGGCTGTGGGGCTGTGCTTGGTGTGGTCCCAGTAACACCAGTAGAGCCACCAGCAGGAGGAGCAGGCAGGTACTGCCGTTCCTGACAAGCTCTGGGAGCTCTCAGGGCCGGGCTCCCTCTCTGCTCACAGGACTGGGGTTGTTTGGGGTTTGCTCAGTGTGTCCTGCTCACCCTCCACAGAGCAGCCAAACCCTCCAGGTGCCTCCTCGGTGCTGTCACCCACGAGAGGCTCCTGCCTGTCACTGCTGGCAGCTCACAAAGATAGTCCCAGCTTTGTCTTGCTGCTGTGACAGCGACAGGAGTGAGGGAGGCACTGCTGTGTCCCTGGAGAGCTCGGCACAGGCTCCAGCACGGAGGTTCCAGCAGAGCTGATGCAGTGTCAGAGCACCACAAGTGCCCTAAAGCCAGCAGGGTTCATGGTTGGTGTGACATCTGCACAGCCAGGGGACAAACAGCTGTCCCCAGAGCTCCTCTCACAGAGCAGGGTCAGGAGGAGGTGCCCAGGCCTGGGGAGTTAATTTGTGCCTCTCTGAGGACACAGCACGAGCTGGTTCAGGGACAGGGCTGCTGCTGGGCTCTGCTCCGCTCAGGGCTGGGCAGGAACGACCCAGCCACGTGCCTCCAGTTGCCCTTTGGGGTTTTGCAGTTGCCACTGAGGGCTTTCCATCAGGGCTGACTCTCCTCCCTGTGGATAACCTGGATCTGAGAGTCCAAAGGTGCCTTGGACCACCTGAGCAGTGTTTTAGCCCCTCACTGCAGGGAGGGCTCCCCCCAGGTGTGTAACTGGGAGCAGATGGTCACACCGGTGCCAGAGCCCTCCTGGCCATCACCCACACCCCTGGCAGTGCAGCCAACCCCTCAGAGCTGCACAGTGCCCAGCCCAGACACTTCTGGCTCGTGTACTGAGAATGCTGGAGTCTCCCAAAGGCTTTGAGCCCATATTTGTGCTGCTGCCCTTGTTGGAGACTCGAGTGGAGCCAAGCTGTTGGTCACAGTTGGGTGGGGGGGAGAGGCTGGTGCTGCACCAGATGCCTCGACTGGGCTGAGGTCCAGCTGAGACCTGGAGATTTATTGCATGTCAGAGTGTGAGCAGAGTGATGGAAAAGTGATCTCCAGCGGGTCAGACCCCTGTGCAAGTTGTCATGTTGAGCTGAGCTGGGAGCTGAGCTGTGCCTCTCCCCCAGCAGCTGGGGAGTGTGTCTTTCCAGCCAAACCCCAGTGAAAGCTCTTGGAAACAAAGCTGGGAAGAGGAGCGTGCTGGGAGCATTAATATGCTCATACACTCGGTGTGACTCACACCAGAAAGGAGAGTCATTTGCAGGTCTGATTAGCTTCATCCCTGCACCCTCCAAAACCCCCTCTGTTTGTTCATCTGAATTTGTTCGTTTGAGATGCTGCAAGGTATTAGCTCAGAGAAATGGGATGGAACAGGGATGGCTGAGGGCCATGGGTGACTCCAATTCCAGCCCCACAGAGGGAAGGAGGGACGAGGGCCTTGCTGGGGCTAACGTGTAACCTCCTGGTGGCTCCAGCTGGGGGCTGCAGAGGAGCCCCAAGGGGCCAAGGGTTGGCCAGTCTCTCCAGAGAGAGACTTTACAAGAGCAGTGACAGGGGGAATTGTTTTAAACTGAAAGAGAGGAGATTTCAATTAGATATTGGGAAGAAAGTCTGTGAGGGTGGGGAGGCCCTGGCACAGGTTGCCCAGAGAAGCTGTGGCTGCCCCATCCCTGGAAGTGTCCAAGGCCGGGCTGGAGGGGGCTTGGAGCAACCTGGGCTAGTGGAAGGTGTCCCTGTTCCACGGTTGGAACAAGATGATCTTTAAGGTCCCTCCCAACCCAAACCACTCCGGGATCGTGCCCAGAGCACCCTGGCTCTCTCTGCACAAGAAGGGGCACCTGTGGCTTCAGTTCAGGGCTGGAGCATAGCTTGTCACCTGTCCCCTCTTTGCTCTGCCACCCCTTTCTCCCCAGGGACCTCATCCATAGCTGTGGATGCTCCTCTGCCCACAGCAGGTGACTCGTCCTCCTGATGTCCCCAAATCCCCCCTGCAGGGAGGGGAGCCCTGGGCAGGTGCCTGAGATGTGAAGAGGTGGGTGAGGCTCCTGGTCCTGCTTTGGGGCCTTTCTGCTCTGCTCATCTCATCCTGGCTCCGTGTCCCCCCTCTCTGCCATGGGTGCTTCCAGGGGCTCCAGGCCCCTGCTGTTCCTGCAGAGCCTGAGGGAGGTGGGAAGTGTGCTGGGACCTCAGAGCGATGACAAAGGACCACAGATGTGGCCCCTGGGGACATGGTTTGGTGGTGGGCCTGGCAGTGCTGGGCTAATGGTTGGACTTAGATGATCTTAGAGAGCTTTTCCAACCTATGACTCTTCCAGCTCCTGCTTTATCACCACAGATGCTTTCTCAGGAGGAGCCAACAGCCAAGGAAGCTTCATGCCCAGAGCAGCTCTGTGCAGCCATGGATTTATCCTGGTTTGCAGCTTCTGCTGCACGTTCCAGCCAGTCCCCTCATCAGCTCCAGGGTCTCTGACAGACAGAGGGAATCTCGAGACCACCCAGTTCCTCCCCAGCAAGCAAAGAGCAGGTCCTGCTCCCTCGGTTTGGGTGTTTAATGCACTCACAGCAGAGGCAGGGCAGGATCTGCTGACATGACTCCCAGCCCTCCTGTGCTTCCAGGGAAGTGGGTGGCTTCTCTTTTGCTGTTTTCATCCATGAGTTAGTTTTGTTCTTGGCTGCAGCTCACTTGTGGGTCCAGTCCCTGATGTTGATCAGTCATAGATTCTTAAAATGTCCTGAGCTGGGAGGGACCCCCAAGGACCATCCAGTCCAACCCCTGGCCCTGCACAGACACCCCAACAATCCCACCCTGTCCCTCAGAGCGTTGTCCAAACGCTCCTGGAGCTCTGGCAGCCTTGGGGCCGTGCCCACTGCCCTGGGGAGCCTGGGCAGTGCCCCAGCACCCTCTGGGGGAAGAACCTTTTCCCAATATCCAGCAGCAAAGGGGTGTTTTGAGGATGGGAATTTCATCCTGGGGTTGGAGAGCCTGAGGTGGTGGGGATGGTGAGGGGTCAGCAAGTGCTGGAGGCAGCCCCCAGGCACTCTCTGCAGTGCCAGCAGCCCAGAGCAGATGTCCTCCCACCAGCCGGGCATTGTTCATGCAAGAGTGCTCCCCATCTGATAAATCACATTGGAGAGACAGGACACAGTGGGGCTTTTAATTATAGAAACAATTACCAAGGATTAATGGCAGCACTGCTGTGACTGAGTGTTGTTACTCCTATAGTTTAATAAAGCTTTGATAGTTTTTGGGAGATGTGGAGAGCAGTGAGGTGACACTTCCTTTGGCTGTAATGCACCTCAGCTCCTGCTTCATCCCACTCTTCTTCTCACTGAGATATGTTTGGAGGCTTCCAGGAGGTGCAGAGGATTTACTGGATGAAGTCTTGGTGAGATTTGTTATGAGAAGGGACAGGGAGATGTTGAAGTGAGATGATGTGGAACATGGAGCCACCGAGGTGGAGCCTGAAGGTGGGACAGGCCCCATGAGGTGGAGCAGGGACATCTTAGCTCAGTGTCACCCACCATGGATGTGTCCCCCAGGCTGGTGTGGTCTGAGATGCTGCTCCCCCAAAAGCAGGTCCCTTCAATGCCCACGTGGGTGGGGTGGCCCCCAATAAACAGCTCCAGCATCTTTGCACCAGGGTCTGTCTGAGAGAAGGATCAGGTCCCCACTAATCAAGGAATGGTTTAGGTTTGAAAGGACCTTTAAAGGTCATCTATTCCAGACCCCCTGCCATGGGCAGGGACACCTTCCACTAGCCCAGGTTGATCCAAGCCCCGTCCAACCTGGCCTTGGACACTTCCAGGGATCCAGGGGCAGCCACAGCTGCTCTGGGCAACCTGTGCCAGGGCCTCACCACACTCAGCATAAAAAATTCCCTCCTGCTTCCCAGACTTGGAGAAACCCCCCAGCCTCCTTTCCTGCCTCCCAGCAGCCTGGTGAGCTGCTCGTGGGGCTGCCCTGCCTGGGATCCAAGTTCAATCTGCTCGGGAGGCACCGACGGAGTCGACGGCTCGGGAAAATGCAAAAGTCGGCAGCAGCTTCCCTTTGCCCGCAGCCCTGGTTGTTCCCCACCGAGGAGGGTGGCTGGGCAGGGAACAGCCCTGCGGCAGCGGGGACACAAACACGGAGTGACAGGAGGACGAGAGACACGCGGGGGTCAGCCGGGTGGCCGGAGCTGTCGGCGGAGAGGTGGGGGGGGAGAGCCGTGCCGGGCTGCTGCCTCCAGCCGTCCTTCCTCCTCCCTTCCTCTGGAATGCTCAGCTCCTCCTTCCTTGCTCTGGGATGCTCGGTGGAAGGCACAGGTGAGGCTGGGGGCTGGCAGGGGCTGCCCCGGGGGTTTGGTGCTGCAGGGAGAGCACGGGGCTGTCCCGAGGGAGCCGAGCCAGGCTGTGCCCTGCTGAACCGGCCCTGGCAACCCTGGCATTGGCACCTGCCCCGCACCCTGAGCTGGGCTGGGAGCTGGGCTGGGAGCCCAGATGCTCCCTGGGAGCACTCCCTCCTCTGCAGCACCCCTGATGCTCCCAGGAGCATCAGCCTGTGGCAGGAGGACCCCAAGGTTTGCTCCAGGGTTTATCCCGGAGCAGAGCAGAAAAAAACTGGCCCAGGGCAAGAGCAACCTTGAATCCCACGTCACTCAGTGGTGGAGCAGGGGAAGGGGCACCAGACAGGCTGGACCATGGCTGGCCCAGGTCCCCCAGAAGGGCCTGGAAAACCCATTCCCAGTGTTCCTGCGTGCTGGGGATGGGGGGTGGATTTACCAGTCCAACGTGCCTCCCGCTGGATGAATAATTCACGGTGCCAGGCGGGGAGCAGCGATCTTCGGCCCCTCTCGCATATTCAGCGCTGGGAGGAGCTGGTGTGAGCAGAGGGAAGGGACCGGGAGGTGGGGACGGTCCCAGAGGACCGGGACCCCCGGGCACAGCTGCCTCTGTCCTGCCAACGCCACAGCCCGGGGAGCTGCGTGGGGAGGTGCCCTCGGGCAGGGAGGTGTCTCTGCATCCCTGTGCCAGGTACAGCTCTTGTTTCCAAACAGTTTTTCCTTCCCTGGAGGACGTGGGCGGGTTTGTTGCCTGTGAAAGTGAGACACTAATAACGCTGGCCGGGTGCCAGCGCAGCGCCTGTTGTCACCTCCAGCGCTCCCCAAAACGCTCCTGCGGCCCCGTTCCGTGCCTGTCCCCCACCCCACACCCCCGGGAGCCGCAGTGGGTGCGTGAGAGCAGCTGTGACTGCACAGAGCCCGGAGCTGATCTATCAACAGCCCGAGGGGAACATGTCTCCTCCAGTCTCCTCCAGCCTCCCGAGGCTGCCAGAGGGGCTGTAACTGCCTGCCTGGCTCCAGGCAGCCTGAGTCATGGTGCCAATTCCCACAGGATGAAGCTGGAGAAGTTCTCTCGTGCCCTGGAGCCACGTCCAACCCCGTTCAGCATCAGGGCAGCCAGAGCAGTCTGATGCCCACGTGTGGTCCCCACGTCAGGCAGAAGGGGTGAGGGCTTTTCTGGCAGGCAAACCATGTCCAGCACTGTGGAGCTTCATGTGAGGGTCAGAAGAGGCTCTGAACAGCTGGAAACTGCTGGATTTCTTGGGGGAAAGACAATCTTCAAACTGCTGTTGGCCAAGGCCCTGGAGACCAACACATGGATAGAGACCATAGAGTCATTAAGGTTGGAAAAGACCTCTAAGATCATCAGTGATGACTCTCCTGGCAAATTATAAGGTGTTTTCTATGAAAACATTCCCTTTTTAAAACCTATTTCCCAGCCATGAGAGCCTCTCTGCCCTGCAGGGCCTGAGCACTGGCATGGCAGGGAAATGGCATTAGGCTGGGAGGTAATGATGTGCTCCTCAAGGAAAAGTTACTTCCCCAAGGTTACCAAAGGATTCATCAGCCATCAGCCCTCCCAAATTAGACCTTGTAGACCCACCTGGCTTATGAATCAGCTCTGCCATCACTGCAAACCAGCATAATTTATCTTGTCTTTAACACAACAGCACCCTGAGGATGTGGAGGGAGAGTAGGCAGCCAGAAAAAACCAGGACTCCCCGTGCTGGACTTGGCAGAGCAGGAAGAGCTGGGGAATGGGGAGGTTCTTCCCTCACTGTTTGAGTTCATATTGTGATGTGGTACATGTGAGGACACGGAAAGTGGAGAACTTTGGGGATTGGCAGCTCACCTCAGCATGACCTGAACCAGGAAAGAGGCTGGGAAGGACCATCCCTCTGGGCAGCCCCAGTGAGCAGAGACAGGGCACAGCAGAGGGGAGAGAACCGGGAGAAAACCTCGAGAAAACCTTGAGAGGCTCCAGTAAGCAAAGGGACAGGGAACTGTGGTGTCACCACTGTCACCTCCCAGCTACACCTGGACACAGGAGAGGGGCTGGGCAGCTCCTGCTGGAAGGGAGGAGGTCACTGAGCCCCAGATGGAATGTGGGAGTCTCCTTCACCTGTTGGTGCTTTGGGTTCATTCCTTGCAAACATGGGACAAGCCTGGTGGTGACTGGGGACGTGTCACACGAGTCACACCAGCTGGCAGCTCTTCCCCCAAGACTGGAGTGACCAGTGGATCAGAAATGGGAGTGAGACAATAGAAGAGGGTGATGGGGATGTGTCCATGGTCCCCAGCCTGGGCCATGAGCTCCCTCCTGCCCCTACCTGTGACATCCCTGTGTGAGAACTGGGTGAGGGCCATCCCACAGCGGGGACAGGAGTGAATTTGGGGATTTTATTGCTGTGTGCTCCCCTTTGCCACGGGAAGAAGAGGGCCAGACACCGATCTCTTCTCTTTGGTGACCCAGGGAATGGCTGGAGCTGAGTCAGGGCAGGGTCAGGTTGGATGTCAGGAAAAGGTTCTTCCCCCAGAGGGTGGCTGGGCACTGACCAGGCTCCCCAGGGCAGTGGGCACAGAGCTCAGGAAGCATTTGGACAATGCTCTCAGGCACAGGGTGTGACTCTTGGGGATGGTCCTGTGCAGGGTTAAGAGCTGGACTGGATGGTCCTCGTGGGTCCCTCCCAGCTCAGCACACCCCGACTCTGTGGCTCAGTTCAGACTGACGGGGACAAGGGGACACGACTCGTCTGCAACAGCCCCACCTCTGACCGGGACCCAGCGGCTCCCAGGGCCGGCAGCAGACACAGCCAAGGCTTGAGCTGCTGAATGAAGAGGAGCAGAACCTGCTCTGTCTGCGTTAGGTGTGGAGACAGACACGGGCACGGGGACAAGGGGCACCGGGGACAGTTTCCGTCTAGCGGGTACAAATGGTGTGTTTGCAGTGCCTGGCATCCAAATCGCCTGCAAAGCAGCTCTAATGCTGTTTGAAAACGAGCTGCTGGGAGGGATTCGATGCCTCTCTCAGATCAAGGCAGGCGGGAGGAGCGCGGGGGAGGCGGGGGCGGGGAGCGCGTTTGGCACGATGCGGTGAGAGGGAGGGAACGGGAAGGGAATGAGAAGGGAATGTGGGCTGAATTTCATCAGGAGCAATTTCCTCCCGGGGAGGCAGCGGAGCGGCCGCCCCCGGCTCTCCGATGGTGGGAGCTCTGGGGTCCCACCGGGCACAGCTCCTGTGTTCGGGGACGGAGGAGCGACCTTGGACCCGTCCGGCACCCCCGCTGCCTCTGCTGGGAGGAGGTGTCACACTGACACACCTGAGGGCAGGTGAGACAGGCAGCAGCTGGCAGAAAAACACTGTGCCAGCACTTCTCATCACCCCTTCTCCTGCCCGTCCTCACCAGGATGGCCACGCTGCCCACGGGGGTGCCCAGCACAGCCCAGCCCTCGGCCAGTTCTGCTGGCAGTGCTCACGCTGGTGTTCCCAGATTCCCTGCAGCCTCTCCTGCTCCTCCTGGGCAGTCCCAGGTGGCTCAGCCAGAGGGGTCCTGAGCCAGGGCAAGCAATGGCAGGAAAATCCCTGATCCAGGATGGCACCTGCCCCCTCCAGGGCCAGCCCGGGTGGCACTACAGGGCCATGGGTGATGCTCTGGGGAGGGACACTCACTGCCCTGTTGGTGCAGAGTGGCTGCAGTGCTGAATTCCACGTGTGCCCAAACCCTGGGGACCCTGAGACTATAAAAATGTGCAGTTTGGGGTTTTGGCAGAGCCAGGGAGGTTGGGGAAGGCATTTGCAGCAGCCCTGCCCAGCTCACTGCCTGCCTGGGGGATCTGCAGTGAACAGAAGGAAGGTTTGTAGGTAAACTAAGGCAACCAGGAAGGGAAAACACTGGGAGTAAACTTGAGGCAGTCTATAGGGCAGGAAATAAATATTTTGAGGTAAAAATGAGGTAATCAGTGGTGCACAGGTAGGGAAGGTTTTGAGAGTAAACTTGAGGTGCTCTAAAGGGCAGAGAAGGATCAGGTTTAGATAAAAATGAGGTGATCAGAAGTGGACAGGTAGGGAAAGGTTTAGGGGCGAAATCTGAGCCGATCATCACTAGTGCACACCCCACAGCCCAGCCACCCTCTCCCAAAACCCCTGAGCTCAGGCAGCCTGGGAATGTGGGAAGCTGCTCTCAGACCTGGATACAGCGCCTGAAACTGCCTTCTCCCACCTGCTTTTGGGACAAGCAGGGATCACAGAACGAGGTTTTCCCTATCCCAGGGACACTCCCAACCCCACAGTGTCACTGCACTGTCCCCAGGCTGCCCCCAGGCCCTCGGGGACACAGGTGGCTCTGCCAGCCAGGCTGGGCAGGGCTGGGCAGCAGCAGCAAAGCCCGGAGCGGAGCCAAGGCTCACAGTGGGAAGGAGGAACTGGGGCACATCCACTGGCAGAGGTTCCTCTGGTAATGTATCCTGGTACCTGGAGAACCTTCCTGGATTAGGGAGGGCAAACAGAAACCACTCGGCTGCCAGGATGAGAAAATGAGCTGGGCAGTGCTGGCCCCACCTGCTGAGGGGAATAAATGATCAACTGTGGGGAATAAATCACTGGCCATGGGGAATAAATCATCAGCTGGGGGGTCTGTGGGGTTGAGAGCTAATCCCTGGGGATGAGCAGCCCTGGAAAGGCAGCAGCAGCACCTGGAGCAGATGTGTTCCCATCCAAGCCAGGGATCAGCTCCATGTGGAACCTGGATGCTGTGCAAGGCCCCCCACCCCCAGTAAGGGAGTGATGGCCTTGCAAAGGGGATCCAGGGTGGGCTGAGCCCCACCATGAGCATTGTGCCAGGTGAAAGCAGGAGAAAAACCCTGTGCTGGGAAACCAGGGATAACTTGCTGTCTCCTTCTCTGGGCAGGGAAGCAGTTGGGCTGGGTTTGAGGGCTGCTGAGCCTGCAACGGCCCTGGGGAAACCAACTGGTGCTGATGCTGGGTGGCTCTGCAAAACTGAGCCATGGACCTTAAAAAAGGGTATGAGAGGAAGTCCTCCTTCTGTGGGAGTTTGTCACCTTTGGGGTGACTTCGCTGCCAGAAGGGACACCTTGACCCAGGCATGGAAAAAGAGCTCAGTCAGGGGTTGCTAAAGGCAGCAGGAGCAAGGGCAGGTGAGGTCTGTGCTGTCACTCGAAGCCCAGGCAGTTGGAGAGGGGAAAGGTCCCTCTCCTTCCTGCTTGGATCAAAACCCTTCACCTGATGGTGTTCCTGCTGGTGACAGCTCAAAACAGCAGGTACTTGGCCAAAGAAACTTCCATTGTTATTACCAAATATTTATTAAAAGTAACTGGGCTTAGTCACGGGCTCAGGCTGCGTTTGCAGAGCTGGTCGGGCCGGGTCTGTCAGTAAATAGAGGGGGAGATGTGTCCCCTCAGGGGCTCCTGCTCTGACATCACAGCAGAAGTGCAGCCACAGAGACATCGGGCTCAGGGCAGAGCGGGGAGGAGGAAATGGGCTTTGTAGGGGGAAGAATTCCAGCTCTGAGTGGAGCAGGTCAGGGACACACCTCCTGGTGTGGCAGCAGCTCTGCCCTGTGCCCCCCAAAAACCCCACAGTGGGGGCTGTGCCCCCCCATCTGCACACTGGAGTCCTGCCAGAGTGGCACAGATAGGGGGAAGAGGCATTTTGGGTTTTGATGGGGGACCCGAGCAAAGTGAGCCCGTGGGACCTCCCCGGTGCCACCCTGGGGAGGGTCACCCAGGCTGGGCCCTGCCCGAGGCAAGGACAGCCCGGGGGGTGTCCCCTGCAGCCACGTGTGTCACTGTCCCTCGTGTCTGGGGCTCTGCAGAGCCTCTGGCCAGCACAGCTCTGGGGGTCACACCCCCAGCTCAGCCCCACCCCAGCCAGGGCTGTCCCCAGGCCCTGTGGCTCGGCTGGATCTGCTCGGGGACATTTGGGGGTGGGGGGTCTGGGCTGCCCTCCAGCCATGCCAAGGGCGTCCCACCAAGCAAGGGCTGACTCCCCAACACCCCTGAGCCCTCCCAGCATCATTCCAGCTCCAAAGGGGCTCCTGGTGGGCTCCCCAGGGCCTGATTTCTGACAGGTCTCGTCCACATGGATCCAGAGCTGCTTCCTTCTAGGAGTTAATCGAGGTTTCCATTAGGGAAAATTAATGGCCACCAAGAGTCTGGAGTCATCACATGGCTCCCACTGCTGCATTCTTAGTGGGGAAAAGAAATCACTGGCTGTCACAGGAGCTGGCAGAGCTGGAATGCTGCATTTGGGCTGGCAGGGGACCAGCATGGCCTGTGGCAGAGGTGGCTGGCACGGGACCCCACAGCCAGGGAGAGGCCCTGGATCCTGGGATCAGCAGGGAAATATCCCATACACCACCACAGAGGACAAACTGGGGGCAAAAAGGAGTTCACCTCTCTGTTTATTGGAATTAATTTTTCCCCTTGGCACGTTTCAGCCAAAAACTCTTTGGGATTTTGAGCCTGTGCCAGAGCAGCTGCGACTTTTTTATTTCTCTCACACTTCTTTTTTTTTTTTTTTCCCCAATCATTTTGCTGAGTCTGTGTGAAAATGCCCCAGAAAGCAGTAAAACTTGTCAAGACGCTCCCAGCGCTGGCTCACATGGAACAGCATCTCCAAAGGCAGGGCCCCTTCCTGAAACACTGGCCCCGGGAGCCTCGGGGTCCTGCCACCTCTGTGTGTCCCCCCGAGCTCAGGGCATGGTTGGACTGGAAGGTCTCTTCCAACCTTGATGATTCCAGGATTCCAGGATTCCATGGCATTTATGTTCCCCTCTGTTCCCAGCTGTCACCCAGGTGGCCCCGCTCCATCCCCATCCCAATGCTCAGCAAGGGGCTGGGTTTGGAGCAGTGTGGTTCATGGATCCTCATCCTCACCTTGGAGGGAAGGAACAACTTTGCACCAGGGTCAGGCTCTTGGGACTGGGGGGACAGGTGAGGGTAGAGCCCAGGGCACCTAAAGAGGGGAGCAGATCCTGTCTCAGCACCCAAATGCCACAGCCCAAAGTGCACAGAGAGCAGGGACCCCCTGCCCAGCCTGTCCCCTGTCCCCTGGCATGAGGTCCCTTTGGATTAATGCTCAGATTGAAGCCAATTTGACTTAATTGGAGAGTATGACCAAGGGCCACGGCCCTTTGAGCTTCTCCAACGTGCAGTGTGGGGTTGTAGCCTCAGCCCTGATGCCCTTCCTCCACACCTTTGTCCTGCCCTCTTGTTAAAGCCCAAAGTGATGCTAAAGGGGCATCAGAGCTGATGGCAGGAGGCAGCAATGGGGCAGCACCTGGAGCAGGGCTGAGTCAAAGCCCACATCACAGGCTTTAATCACAACCTGCTTTTCCCTTATCCTGATCAAATCACTCATCTGTGCCTTGATTTCCCCACAGAGTAAAGTAATGGTACAAAGGGGGGGCACAGTGAGACAGAAATAACTTGGTTTTCTGGTGAGATATTTGGGGAGGGGACAAGGACAAGGTGGTCCCATCCAGCCTGGGCTCCCCCGGCTCCCCCTGTGCATTGTCAGTGCTCTGCTCCCTCCAGATCCACCCTAACCCTGGCCACCAGGCAGGGAAGCACCTTCCATCAGGCCAAATCAGATCAGCACTTGGCTCCCAGCGACGGGATCCAGGCAATTCCCCCCATCCCTTGATTAATAACAAGGCAGGCCCGTGGAGCGAGGTGGGGGGGGACCTGCTTAATTGACTCTGTGCTTTTGATACAGCAGCTTAATGACTGTGTTCAAATTAGCCAGAATCACCTTTTCATCCTGGGGAATTGAAATGAGAGGTGGATTTCTCCAGCACACCCTCCCCCCACAGCGGCCTCTTAAAAACACGTCTCCAAATAAACCAATCGCATTTTTCACGCTTGGATTTTTCATCTTCTATTAAGCAGATAAGTTGATATTGTTTAAAAAAGCAATGAAATTCCTTCACAGCCCTGTAAATCTCCTGGGTTTAACTGCAGATCCAGGGCTGAGGATGGGCATGAACCTCAAAGGGGAAAGCCTGGCGTGCTTGTGCCTGCAATGAAATTATAAATCCACATCCCGGAGCAAACAATCAGCAGGAGGCACCAGAAACCTCCAGGAGCAGAAGAGCTGGGCTGCAGCAAAGGATGGGAGTTGGGAGTGGAACCTGTAAGCTGGAAGAGCTTCACATTTCTCCTGACAACACCCTGCATGAATGGAGCTGATTCAGAGGAGAACATCTCATAGCAGAGTCCACCAACGTGGGGTTCAGGGCTGTGCCCTGCTCCTTCCCCCTGAGCCTTCCCCCGGTTTTCCATAAACTGGAGGAGATGCTGCCAAAACCCGCTGTCAGACACAGCAAATGTCACTGAGTGGCTCAGGTGGTTCTGGCACACAGCACATCAAGGGCACAGGACACTCCACTCCAGCAGCCCCGGGACCAGCAACACTAAGGACCAAGTGGAGAGGAGCAACAATTCCACCCTGGAAAGAAATCAGCCCCAAGGAGGGAATTGGCTCCTCTCATCCTCAAAGCCTAATTCACCAAATCAGGAGGAGAGCTCGGAGGAGGGATGGGCCATGGTGAGTGCTGTCTCCAGGTGGGCTGTGGGTGCTGCTGAGGGGCTCCAGGTCACTGTCCCGTGAGCCTGGCATCTCCCTGGCACTGGAGCCCACTGCGGGGGCACAAATGCAGGAGCCATGGCTGGGCTGGGGGCTGTGATTGTTCCCGGGGCTGTTTGTGCCCCAAATGCCCCAGTTTCCCAGTTGGAGGGGGGAAATGGCTGTGTCGGTCCATAACCACCCCCACAGGGAGAGCAGCGAGGGGAGCTCGGGGTGAGGTGGCACCTGGACCCTGTCCCGGGGGGGCACAGGGCAGAGGGGATGCAAACGGGCTGCCGCGGGGCTGGGGCAGAGCGGGTATCCAGGGGGGCTGGAGTGGGGCTGGGGGAGCCCGGGCAGGGCGGTGGGGGGGTACCTGGGGGTGCTGGTCCGGCGTGGGAGCCCAGGCAGGGCGGTGTGGGGGTCCCGGGGGTGCTGGAGTGGGACTGGGGGAGCCCAGAGAGAGGGGCCGGGGGGGACCCAGGGATGCTGGCGCGGTGCCGGGTGCCCC
>NW_020925846.1:79040-84230 GCF_003984885.1 Neopelma chrysocephalum
CCCCGGGGCTGCGGCTCTGCCCGCGCCGCCGCCGCGCCATGGGCAGCCCCGGAGCGGCCCCCGAGCGGTGAGTGCGGGGTCCCGGGGACGGGAGGGGGGTCGCGGCCGGGCCGCACACGTGGGTAACGGGGGTCACCCACCCGCCTTCTTCTCGCCCTCCTCCGCCTGCCCCCGGCGCCCCCGGAGCGGCCCCGGGGGGATGCCCGGCTGTGCCCACCCGCCAGGCCCCTCCGCACCCCCCGGCTGTGCCCCCGCGCAGGGTCGTACCGGGGGTCTCGGGGGTCTCGCTGCGGCGCGGGGGGGTCCAGCCCGCACCTGCCCCGCGCTCCCGGGGGTCCGGTACCCGCAGCCCCCCCGCCCGGCAGCGCCGGGGCCGCTGCTCGCAGCCCCTTTCCTGCCACAGCCGAGCGGGTCTGAGCATTGCCAGGCGTCGGGAAAGGTTTTCCCCATCTCCTCTGGCTCCTGTTTCCCCTCCCCGGGTGCTGCAGGTCTTCCTCGCCACCCCAGGGCCCTGCCTGCCCCTTCCCTCAGCATCCCGGATTTTAGGGCTAGGCGGATTCTCCTGTCAGAAATCCCAGGGCTGCTTTAACCGCGGGTGTTACCGGGCTGTGTTTCTCGGGGAAATGGAGCAGGCAGCAAGCGCAGCATCCCTGGCTCCTATTGCCGTGCTGGAATAGCAGCCTTGCCTCTTCCCACTCCACAGCCAGAGTACTTTTGTGCCAGTTCCTTAATCCACTTGCAAAGCGGATTTGAGCTAAAACCTGACAAAAGGTGCTCTAAATCCCGCAGCGTTCGCACAGGCAGCGACTGCAGGGGAGCAGCTGCTCAGGTTCATGCCCAGCCTTACCCTGAGATGAGGGTTTGGGGAGGAGAAAAGAGCAACCAGGAGGGGAGAGCGATGAGAGGAGCAGGCAGAGTGGATGTCAGATAGCTGGAGAGCGGATCAGCGCCGGGATCTGCAGCCTGGCAGCACCCAGAGCACAAACCCCTTCAGAGGGAAGAGCATCAGAGCCGGAGCGGGTGGACCCTGGGAATTGGCTGGGATTGGAGATGCTTGGTGGCCTGAGGAAGACCAGCCTGGGCCTCTCAGAGCTCCCAGTTGCTGCTCAGTGTCGTGGCTGGTCTCGACTGCCAACGTGGTGCTGCTCTCGCCCTGTGGGACAGAGACCGTCCTGCCTGGAGCAGAGCACCCCAAAACCCGGGTCCAGCCCCGTGGGGTGACACCATGGGAAAAGCCTCGTGCAGAGAGGGAAAGTTCCTACAAACCTCTCGATCAAAACCCCAGGAATTCAAGCCAAAAAGCCCGACAAGAGCAGAGTTGCCCAGCGGCTCCCAGAACAGCAGCTCAGTGTGACACAATCGTGTGTGTCTTTAAAGCCAGGGACAGATTCTGTTGCTGACCTTAAAAATGCAGGTGGTGAACCCTGTGACAACCCTTTGGTAAAGGGGGGGACCTTGTGGCTTTGCATCCCAAACCTCTGCCCTTTGCTGCTGCCTCCTCACCTCTTGTGCTGCAGGATGGAGACGGGAGAAGGTCCTGGCACTCTGGGGATGTGGCAGGAAACGTGGGGCATGTCCTTTAAACGGGAAAATAATTCCAGATGAGTTGGGGAACAGCCAGTTTGGCAGCCTGGGATTGATCTGCTTTAATTTGAGCCGATGTATTTATCGTTGGCAGTCCTGTGGCTGAGGTGGAGGGGGGGGAGCGGAGCTGCTGCCTCTTGCTGCTGGAGGACTGGCAGTGCCGGGTGAGTTGTGGCCAGAGCAGCTTTGAGAGGGGATTTCTGGTCCCCCCAAGATTTCTCATTGTTTTCAGAGGTTGCAGAAATCCCACTTGGATGTCTAGAGCCTTTCCTAAAGCCCTTGGTTTGGGAGCTGAGCTTGGGGGAAAATGCTCTCAAACACAATGTCCAACCTATAAAGCAGCCAGAGAAGCATCCCAAGAGCAGGGAGCAAACCTGTTCCCTCCAATGCAGGGAAGCAGGAGGAAAAGCGGCTTCTGGACAGAGTTGGCTTAAAAATCAGTACATTTTGCTTTTATCCTGCCCTGTTGGGAGGAGAGAGCAAGAAGACTGGAGAAACAGGGTGGTTGTTTCATGTTTCACCCCCCTTGGTGTTGGTGCCCGGGATGGGACGTGGCTGTGCCAGGGACTCACTGTGGTGGCAGAGCCAGGGCAGATCCTGCCCCATCTCCCACTGCTGCCAGGCTCAGCCTTTCCCAGGGGATGATCCCTCGCTGAAGATAGCAGGGCCAGGGGCTTTTTTCCTATTTTGTAGTGTTTAGAGCTCAGGAATGTCTGCTTTTATTAGCTGTGCTAATCCTGCAGCACTAGATAACTCATCCCTCCCTCTGAGGCCCAAACCTAATCACTGCACTTCCCTCCAGCAGCAGCACAGCCCCCAATTAAACCCTGCCCTCAAAGCCCGACGGCACAGACGGACAGGGCGCTGTCTGCGAATGTGCTCGGCCTTTCAAGTCTTCAAATCCATGTTTAAATGAATTTAAAGTCTTTAAATTCTTTAAAAATGTTTCAAGTCTTTAAATTCATTGATTTCTTTTTTTCCCCCCAGTTTCTGGTTGTCAGCTCACTCCTGTTTCCCACCAGGAGCAGGTGGCCCCTCTTTGCTCGGCAGCGCGGGGAAGTGGAGCTGCCATAAGGCAGGAGGAGTTGGGCTGCTCCACGAGATGTGAGCAGTGTGGCTGCTGCGTTCCCATCCCCGGGATGGGAGTGAGCTGTTGCCGTAGCCCTGGAAATACCGTTGGGAATGTGGAGCACGTGGCCGGGAGCGTTTTGCGTGGGCAGCGGCAATTCCCGCGCCGCCGGCTCGCTGCGCCGTGGGCAGCCCAGGTGGGATGCCTGTCACCAGCAACATCTCCCCGAGTCCCAAATCCCACATTTCAGAGTGAAGGGAAGCAGGAGCCAAGTGAGGCCGTGCCTGAGCTTGTCCCCAGACACACAGACTCACCACGAGGCTGCAAAACCCCTCAACGTGCATCCCGTGCCTCGGTTTCCCTGTCTGTACGTGGCTTAGTCTGGCGGCCTGGCTTAGTCTGGAGGCCTGGCTTAGTCTGGAGGCCTGGCTTTGGAGGTTGACACACTCTCTCAGACAGCCCAGCTCCTGCTGCCTGTGAGTGTCTGTGGCTGTAAAGCCAGGATGGAATTGTCCAAGCAGGGTGGAAGGAGCATCACGGGTCATCTCTCTGGTCTGTGGGCAGAACTGCGGCAGAGAGGGGCAGAAGGTGCTGCCACCAGAGCCCAAAGGGCCACTCTGGAAGTCCTGGGAAAGCACCAAAATGAACAGGGGAGGGCAGGAATGTTCAGAGCAGAGGTTTGAGAGGAGATGAAGGAATAAAACCCATGAGAGTGCTTGGACATGCTGCGAGAGCTGCGCTGGTTCCAGCCGTGGGAGGGAGAGGGATTGGCTTCAGGTGTTATCCATGGACTTTTCTGGGAGGCTGTTTGGGAAGTTTTCGTAGGGTTTACCTTGAAGCAGATCCTTCCACGAGGTTTGGCTCAGGGGATGTGGGACTGGCAATGTGGGAGTGAGGCTGGACCACAGCCTTGCTGAGCCACTGGCAATGGCCTGTGCTGATTTCTGCTCTGGATCCCTTTGCCTGAGCTCGTGGTGCTTTGGGTTTGTGCAGGAACTCGGGGGTGCTCCAGGTCTGCAGGGTGGGCAGGACGTGGGGCCAGGACTGGTGTGGGTGGCAAGGCAGGGAAATGGCACTTGTCTGAGTGGAGAGCCCTCCCTGGCCCCAAGCAGGGGCTGCCCTTCCCTCTTCTTCATGGAAAACAGGGCAGGAGCAAATTCATCCCAGCGTGGTCAAATAGCTGGGACTTGGGTGGATAATTTGGGCAGACTGCGAGGAACAGCTTCCCTGGAGATGAGCTGGAAAGCAAAGCCAGCCATGAAGGGTCTGGGCTGTGCTCCCCAGGCTGTCACAGTGCCTTGGCATCCCCCCAGGCACCCCATGGCCGGGATCCCAGGTGCCAGGCTGGGAGCAGGGGCAGCATCCATCCATCTCCCCGGGCAGCAAAGCCATCCCAGCACGTGCCCTCCTCCTTCCCGCACCTTCTGGCTCAGCCCAGCTCTTCCCTGGCTTCCCTGCCTTCTTCCCCCTGCATTTTTCATGCCACCACCACGAGCTTGGCTGCAATTTGCAGCCCTATCCATCATGTGGGGTTGGTTTTCAGAGCTGTCCCAGCCCTCACCGGCACGGACCTCGTTCAGCTCCTGATGTGCCAACCAAAATAGCAGCAGCCACAGACTGGAGTGGAGAGGAACAAGTGTCACTGACAATTAAAGTGACACAGCCCAGCATCAAGGTCTCCGAGGGTTTGTGCTTTATTAAGCAACAGTGAGTTCATGGGAAAGGACTTTCACTCAGAGCACTACAAGGAAAGAGAACCAGGGACTATATTTAGGCTCAGCCTGTGATGAGGGGACAGGGCCAGGCATTGCTGGAAGGGAGCTGGGCATCCTCAGCTCCCCGGCCCTGCAGAGCCCAGGGAGGCTTTGAGTGGGATACAGGGACCAGCAGGTGGGTACAGGTCAGCTTTGGGATCACAGAATCCCACAATGGTTTGGGTTGGAAGGGACCTTAAAGCCCATCCAGTGCCACCCCCTGCCATGGGCAGGGACACCTTCCACTAGCCCAGGTTGCTCCAAGCCCCGTCCAACCTGGCCTTGGACACTCCCAGGGATGGGGCAGCCACAGCTGCTCTGGGAAACCTGTGCCAGGGCCTCCGCACCCTCCCAGGGAAGGTGCTGCAGAGGGACAACCCACAGCTGGGGAGCTGGAGGGTTCCCCTCCCTGTGCAATGGCCTCTTTGGGGTCTTGCACACCCAGATCCAAGTGTGTGTGTGTGGAGTGGTTGGGAAAGCTCCTCTGGGCAGGATTCACACTGCCTGGAGCTTGTGTGGCATCATCCTGATGGGGGGCCCGTGACCCTGCCGAGGCTGTGTGGTCCCTCACGTGGTTCCCTCTCCCTAAAATGTGCTTTGGTGATGATGTGGGTTATTTAACAGATCAATGCTTTCTCTCTTTGCCTCAGGGTCTGCCTCTTCCCACCGCCCCCTCCTATTAAAAATTCATTGTTTCTCCAAGAGACTGTTGCTAGAGGGAGATGGGAAGAAATAAAGGAGGTTCTTGAAAAGGAGGAGAGAAAATATTTAATGGGAAGGGAA
>NW_020925847.1:0-1614 GCF_003984885.1 Neopelma chrysocephalum
CTCAGCTTGAACATCGTCTATCTCCTCCTCACTTTCTGCCTGGGCCACCTCCTGTCTAAGTCCCTGGTTTCCAAAAATGCGTCCTTCTTCTTCCCAGAAAACACTCATCAGTCTTTTCAGGCCCCTGTGGGGAAACGCCACTGAATAGAGAAAAATCGTTGCAAATCTCGTACTTGCTGTCCTGCATGGGTTCACTCCAGACGATCTTATTCTGTAAGGAAAGCAGGAGAGAAAGAAGAGAAAGCTCAGGCTCCTTCTCTATCTCTGCTCTTCCCTTCAACATCTCTCCCTCTGTGTTCTCATCCACCTGCTGCCACCACAGAATAGGCTCTCTCTGCGGTGCCACGTTTCTCCTTTTCTAACAAAATCAGCAGATCGTTTCAAAGCTCCCCCAGGCCTCTCCAGCTCTCATCTCATTGAATTTAATAATGCGTCCCATTTGGCATCCAGGCTGCCTCTGGCATGACTTCCAATTTTCCCCTGGCTGGCAACACATTCAGGACTCCCTCTGTGCAGGATCATCATTGTGTGTTCTCAGGGAGTGAGGAACTCAGGTATTGAGGAACCCTCAGAATTTACGGAAGCGACGGTGATGGGAAAGAGAATGAACCTTTTTGCTGTGCCTCTGAGTGTCCCTCAACCTGCTGCAGCTGTGCTGATTCCAGCATATGAAGTTCAGATATTTCATTGCATTGTTCTCTCTGGTAAAAAGAACTAATGCAGTCCGTACTGCGTCAGTGGGAAACATCCTTTTTTCATATCGGCGCTACTTTACTCTGCTGGAGAAACAATTAACAGAGTCGTGTATTTCTAAGAAAATCCCCTGAAAGCTCCGAAGACGACGGTGTCAAAGAGTCCGTGTCCACCAGGGCGCAGGAATACTGCGCTGCCTCCCCATGAGGTGGCTCGGAGAGCCAGAGGACTGTCCAAATGCGGTCTTCCGAAACCAAGAGCCGCCAGGCTGGCGCCCACAACTCTCTGGACCCTTTACCATGGCATGTGAACAGCTCGGGCTTTGGCCCGGCAGTTGCCGGTAGAAATGGATAAAATCCCCGATTCGTATGTTTGCGTTTGAGCACTGCCCTCAGTAGTCTCTAGCAATGGGTTCTGTTGCACCTGGGCTCTGCCTGCAGGCAGTGGCGGGGAGATGGAGAAGAAAAGCCGTCAGAATTGTTTTTTGCACTGGATGTTGTTTCTCACAAAAAAGGGCACAGAAGTCGTCAGGACCATACGGAGAATAATTTTAAGAGCATGTCAAGGAGTGAAATAGTGGAAGTGTCCATTACAATTTACTGGAGAGATGAGTGCGGGAAAGAGAGGTCCATTAGTGGAGTCACTGAAAAAAGGAAAGCTGCGGTAAAAAGCAAAGCAAAGAGAGAAAGAAAATAGGAAGGATTGACTGCAGGAGTTCTCTGAAAGGTAGAGAGTAAAGCAAGGAAACAGGAAGGGCTCAAAAAAGAAAAGAGTGATGAGTGTTTCGAGGGAATGCTTTGTAGACCAGAGGGAGGGACGGACGGGAGGATAGTACGGAGGCAGAGCTCTGTGAAGAACTTGCCAGGCACGACGGCAGCCTCAAGGGACATGCACGGCCACCCCAGCCCCAGCCGCGGCCCC
>NW_020925848.1:0-231 GCF_003984885.1 Neopelma chrysocephalum
TCCCCTGGTTTTATTTCTGCCTCTCCCACAGGTTTTATTTTATTCCTTCCTCTCCCCTGGTTTTATTCCTGCCTCTCTCCTGGTTTTTATTCCTGCCTCTCCCTTGGTTTTATTCCTGCCTCTCTCCTGCAGGGACTGGAGTTGAATTCCCAGGTGTAAAACCATGTGAAGTCGAAGCCTGAACAATTCCAGGGCCTGTGCCAGGGGCACTGGAGCAGGGAGAGGCCACGG
>NW_020925848.1:241-2865 GCF_003984885.1 Neopelma chrysocephalum
GGGACGCTCCTGGAATACCCGGGATATGTGGAATATGGGGAGTATATGGAATATCCTGAGTTGAATCAGTGAGTCCAACTCCTACCTGATGATATCCAAAGTTTGGGACACGAGGAAACAAGTTCCCTGTGGCCCAGTCTGTGTTCACAGGAATTATGGATAAAGTGGGAATTGGAACTGATGAGGATGATTAGATCCTGGGAATCCACGAAATCCCAATAAATGGAATACCCAGGATATGTGGAACATGGGGAATATATGGAATATCCTGAGTTGGATCAGTGAGTCCAACTCCTGCCTGGTGACAGGGACATGAGAACAAGTTCCCTCTGGAGCACTCTGCTCACAGGAATTATGGATAAAGTGGGAATTTGAACTGATGAGGATGATTAGATCCTGGGAATCAATAAAATTCCTGTAAATAGCCACCTCATCCCAGGGATCTGGGCACCAGGCCACTCCTGGAATACTTGGGATAGGTGGAATACGGGGAATAACTTGATCCAACCTGGAGTTGGATCAGCGAGTCCAACTCCTGCCTGATGACATCCAAAGTTTGGGACATGAGGAAACAAGTTCCCTCTGGCCCAGTCTGTGTTCACAGGAATTATGGATCAAGTGGGAATTTGAACTGATGAGGATGATTCCATCCTGGGAATCAACGAAATCCAAGTAAATGGCCACCTCATCCCAGGGATTTTGGTATCAGGCTGGTCCTGGAATAGCCAGGATAGGTGGAATATATGGAACATATGGAATATCCTGAGCTGGATCCCACAAGGATCAGTGAATCCAACTCCTGCCTGGTGACATCCAAAGTTTGGGACACGAGGAAACAAGTTCCCTCTGGAGCAATCTGTGTTCACAGGAATTATGGATAAAGTGGGAATCTTAACTGATGAGGATGATTAGATCCTGGGAATCCATGAAATCCCAATAAATGGCCACCTCATCCCAGGGATCTGGGCACTAATCCGCTCCTGGAATACCCGGGATAGGTGGAACACGGGGAATAACCTGAGCTGGATCCCATGAGGATCAGGAATCACTCCCAGGGGATGGAGTAGGAATCACCTACAGGGAATGGATCAGGAATCACCCCCAGGGGCTGGATGAGGATCAGGAATCACCCCCAGGGGCTGGATCAGGTTTAGGATCAGGACCAGGATCAGGGATCACTCCCAGGGGCTGGATGAGGATGAGGATCAGGAATCACCCTGAGGGGCTGCCCTGTGCAAACCCAGAACCCTTCAACCCAAGCCCTGCAATTCCAGGCCCCCAGCAGGAGAAATCCCCCGGGATAACCACGGGAGCCTCTGGAACCATCCCAAGGTTCTCCAGACACAGTTTCACCCCCCTGCAGAGAATTCTTCCTTTTCCATGACCACAGTGGACTTTATTCTTTTAATTTTGGGGAGTGATTTCCAGCTGGAACTGCGACCTTGGCTCGTTTTCCCGGGGATTTCCTGGAGGGATCGATCGTTTTGGGGGGGGGTTTGGCTGCTCCGGGAATGCCGGAGCTCCCGGGATGTGACTCCCAGCAGGGCAGGCCGGGAATCCACGCCCGCAGGGAGCGTTTGACAGGTCGCCGGTGTCACCCGAGCCGAATCCCGGGGGCTCAGCCTCTGGAATATTCACCGGTCGGGGCGGTTCGGGAACTATTTGCCGTTGCCATGGAACGACAACACAACAAAGCCGCGGACACCTCCGGGGCCACGTCCTGCTCCAGCTCACCTGGGCTCAAAGGAGGGCTGAAAGGAAGGTTTAAAGAAAGGGTTTAAAGGAAGGGCTAAAAGGAAGGGCTTAAAGGAAGGGCTTAAAAGGGAATACTCCCTTTAAAGGAAGGGCTTAAAAGGGAATATTCCCCTTAAAGGGCTTAAAGGAAGGGCTTAAAAGGGAATATTTCCTTTAAGGGAAGGGCTTAAAAGGGAATATTCCCCTTAAAGAGCTTAAAGGAAGGGCTTAAAAGGGAATATTCCCCTTAAAGGGCTTAAAGGAAGGGCTTAAAAGGGAATATTCCCCTTAAAGGGCTTAAAGGAAGGACTGAAAAGGGAATATTCCCTTTAAAGGAAGGGCTTAAAAGGGAATATTCCCTTTAAGGGAAGGGCTTAAAAGGGAATATTCCCTTTAAGGGAAGGGTTTAAAAGGGAATATTCCCTTTAAAGGAAGGACTTAAAAGGGAATATTCTCCTTGCGGATTGGGGGAAGGGAGGGAAATCCAGAGGGAGCAGCAGGGAGGGGCTGAGGCCTCTCTGATCCCACCTGGATCACTCCTGGGACAGGGTGGGAGGGTTGGACTTCACCCCAAAGCAGGGGAAGCTCAGCTCCCGTGGGCTCAGCTCCCGTGGGCTCAGCTCCCCTGGGCTCAGCTCCCGTGGGCTCAGCTCCCCTGGGCTCAGCTCCCCTGGGCTCAGCTCCCGTGGGCTCAGCTCCCCTGGGCTCAGCCGGGTTCCTGGAGCTGCCCGGAGCAGCTTTGGCTTCCTGGCACTTGATCCCACAGCAGGTTGGGATTTTCCTGCCTGGATTTACTGCCTGGCTTTACTGCCTGGATTTACTGCCTCCCTTTGCCTGTCTGGCTTTACCTGCCCAGATTTACCTGCCTGGACTTACCTGCCTGGCTTTAC
>NW_020925848.1:2875-4728 GCF_003984885.1 Neopelma chrysocephalum
TTTACCTGCCCAGATTTACCTGCCTGGACTTACCTGCCTGGCTTTACTGTCTGGGTTTACCTGGTTGGGTTTACCTGCCCAGATTTACCTGACTGAATTTACCTGCCTGGATTTACCTGTCTGGGTTTACCTGCCTGGGTTTACCTGGTCAGGTTTACCTGATTGAATTTACCTGACTGAATTTACCTGCCTGGATTTACCTGCCTGGATTTACTGCCTGGCTTTACCTGTCTGGCTTTATCTTGTTGGGTTTACCTGCCCAGATTTACCTGCCTGGCTTTACCTGGTTGGCTTTACCTGGTCAGGTCTACCTGCCTGGGTTTACCTGCCTGGCTTTAATGTCTGGCTTTACCTGGTTGGGTTTACCTGCCCAGATTTACCTGCCTGGCTTTACCTGCCCAGGTTTACCTGCCTGGCTTTACCTGCCTGGCTTTCCTGGCCCAGGTTTACCTGCCTGGTTTTACTGCCTGACTTTACCTGCCCAGATTTACCTGCCCAGGTTCACCTGCCTGGCTTTCCCTGCCTGGCTTTACCTGCCCAGGTTTACCTGCCTGGATTTACTGCCTGGCTTTGCCTGTCTGGCTTTACCTCATTGGGTTTACCTGCCCAGATTTACCTGCCTGGCTTTACCTGGTCAGGTCTACCTGACTGAATTTACCTGCCTGGATTTACCTGCCTGGCTTTACTGCCTGGGTTTAGTGCCTGGATTTACCTGCCTGGGTTTAGTGCCTGGGTTTGCCTGGTCAGGTTTACCTGCCTGGATTTACCTGCCCAGGTTTACTTGGTCAGGTTTACCTGCCTAGGTTTACCCACCTAGCTTTACCTGCCTGGCTTTCCCTGCCTGGTTTTACTGCCTGGCTTTACCTGGTCAGGTTTACCTGACTGAATTTACCTGACTGAATTTACCTGACTGAATTTACCTGCCTGGTTTTCCCTGCCTGGCTTTACTGCCTGGCTTTACTGCCCAGGTTTACCCACCTGGCTTTACCTGTCTGGCTTTCCCTGCCCAGGTTTACCTGCCTGGTTTTACTGCCTGAATTTACCTGCCCAGGTTTACCTGCCTGGTTTTACTGCCTGACTTTACCTGCCCAGGTTCACCTGCCTGGCTTTCCCTGCCTGGCTTTCCCTGCCTGGCTTTCCCTGCCCAGGTTCACCTGCCTGGCTTTACCTGCTCAGGTTTCCCTGCCTGGCCTTACCTGCCTGAGCTGCTCCTGCTGTGCCCCTTAAACCCCCGTTTGATCCAGGCTGGGATCCACCCCCCCCCTTCCTGACCCCAAACCCCACATTCAGCCTCGATCCCTCTTTCCTCCCGACATCCCAGAACTGTTCCCAGGGCAGCCTGTCCCTGTGGGCTCGGGAGCCCCTGGAGCAGCTGGAATCTGCCTTGTGTCCCTCATTCCAGGCTGGAATGATCCCTGTCCTGTCTCCCCGGGTCCGGAGCAGGGCAGGGGGTGTCTGTAACCAGTTGTTTTACACTGAGTGAATTGGATTTTTTAATCACAGAATAAATCAGGTTGGAAAAGAGCTCTGGGATCATCGAGTCCAACCTGTGGTGGTGGGAGCCGAGCCAGGCCCGGGGCCAGCAGGAATCCTGGAGGAATCCTGCAGGAATCCTGCCTCATCCCTCCCTGTCTGGCTCGAATTCCTCCTTTCCCCTCCTTAAAAAGCCCCTTTCCCTGGAGCTCTGCCGGGCTCTGCAGCTTCTCTTCTGCCTCAAAAGCAGGATTTTGACCAGGCTGGGGCCAGTCTGGAGGCAGAGTTTGGAGCCAGCCTGGAGTCCGAGTTTGGAGCCAGTTTGGAGCCAGCCTGGAGGCAGAGTTTGGAGCCAGTCTGGAGGCAGAGTTTGGAGCCAG
>NW_020925848.1:4738-9311 GCF_003984885.1 Neopelma chrysocephalum
CTGGAGGCAGAGTTTGGAGCCAGTCTGGAGGCAGAGTTTGGAGCCAGCCTGGAGGCAGAGTTTGGAGCCAGCCTTATCTCCCTGCCCTGCTGACGGGGGAGAGCTGCAGGATGATGACACATCCAGGGCAGGCTTGGAAATCTCCCCGGGAATTTATGACCCGATAGCGACGAGCTCTGGGCCCCCTGAGCCTCTTTGAAAGTGGACAACGCCCACAGAGCTCGTTTTTTTTTCCCTCAGAGAACCCCCACGTCCGAGGAGGAGCCCAGAAATTCCAGCCAGGATTTAATCCTGCCTCCCTTGGAGCAAAGTGGACGAAATGCTGGGGGTTGCCCTGTGCTCCCACTTCACCCACCTCCATTTTTAGGGTCTGTCTGAAGGATTAACGGGAGAGCAAAGGGAAAACCACGTCCCCTCCTTGCGAGGGCACCCTCTGGGTGCTGCTGGCAGGGCCTGCAGAGCGCCCAGGCCGGGCTTGGTTGATATTAAACCAGGCTGGGCCCGGCGCTGAGGCCCCTTTATCAGCTCCGGGCCCGTGAGAACCCTCTGGCAGAGGGGAAAAATCGATTGGTGTTCCCCCTCCAGGCATTCCAGATGTATTCCCTGCATTTTCCCCCTGGGCATTCCAGATGTATTCCCTGCCTTCCCCCCAGGACATTCCAGATATATTCCCTGAGTTCCCCCCCGGGCATTCCAGATGTATTCCCTGCGTTCCCCCCCTGGGCATTCCAATGGCCGGGTGGGCACCAGGAGACACGGAGAATCCTTGGGGAATGGGTGGGGGGGCTCTGCTGGGGGAACTCTGGGCCTGGGGAGCCCAAAGAGCCTCAAGGGGCTGGAGGAGCCCAGAGGAGCTCAGAGGGGCCTGGAGGGGCCAGAGGAGATCAGAGGAGCTCAGAGAAGCCCAGAGGAGCTCAGAGGAATCCAGAGGGGCTCAGAGGAGCCCAGAGGAGCTCAGAGGAGCTCAGAGGAGCCCAGAGGAGCTCAGAGAAACCCAGAGGAGTCCAGAGAAGCCCAGAGGGGCTCAGAGGGCTCAGAAGAGCTCAGAGGGGCTCAGAGAAACCCAGAGGAGTCCAGGGGAGCCCAGAGGGGCTCAGAGGAGCTCAGAGGAGCCTGGAGGGGCCAGAGAAGCCCAGAGGAGCCCAGAGGAGCCCAGGGGAGCTCAGGGATCACGTCCCATCTGTGCCATCCACGTCCCATCTGTGCCACCCACGTTCCCCCCCCCGTGCCACCCACGTCCCACCTGTGCCCAGGTGAGGCCCCGAGCGGGGACAGGGCGCCAGGTGTGTCCCTGTCCCTTCCCCGCGGCCCTTCCCTGCTCGGAGGGGTGGGAAGGCAGCCAGGCACACCCAGCTCGGCGGGCAGTAAAACGATCCCGCTGTCGCCCCGGGGCCAAGCCCAGCTTCCCCCGGCCGATAAAAGGGGCGGCGGGAGGGACACGGAGCTCACTGCCCTGCGCGGCTTCTCCCCGAGCTTTCGGCCAAGGCGTGGGATTCGGGAATAACCCTCTGGAGCCAGCCATGTCCCGCTCCGTGAGCTTCAGCTCCCGCTCGGCCGCCGGCCCGGCCGTCACCCAGGTCCGGGTGAGCTCCGTGTCCTCCACCCGCGGGCTCAGCGGCTCCGGGCTCGGCCGCGCCGGCGGCTTCGGCAGCTCCAGCCTCTACAGCCTGGGCTCGGCCAAGAGGGTCTCCATGGGAGGGAGCGGCTCCTACAGCGTCCGCTCGGGATACGGCTTCGGGAGCGCGGGATTGGGGGCCCTGAGCCCCGGCGGCATCCAGGAGGTGACGGTGAACCAGAGCCTGCTGACCCCCCTCAACCTGGAGATCGACCCCAACATCCAGAGGGTGCGAAAGGAGGAGAAGGAGCAGATCAAGACCCTCAACAACAAGTTCGCCTCCTTCATCGACAAGGTGAGGGCTTAGGGGGGGTGGGATCGGGGCTCTGGGGGGCGCAGGTGGGACCCAAAATCTGCCCAGAGCTCTGGGGGAGCTGCTGAGCACCAAATGGGACCCAAAAATCCACTCAGAGCTTTGGGGGAGCTGCTGAGCACCCAAAATGTGCTCAGAGCTCTGAGGGAGCTCCTGAAACACCAGATGGGACCCAAAATCTGCTCAGAGCTCTGGGGGAGCTGCTGAGCACCCAAAAATCTGCTTTTGGAGCTCTGGGGGTGCTGCTGAGCACCAGGGGGGACCCAAAATCTGCATCAGGGGAGACCCAAAATCTGCTCAGAGCTCTGGAGGAGCTCCTGAAAGACCAGATGGGATCCAAAATCTGCACAAGAGGGGACCCAAAATCTGCCCAGAGCTCTGGGGGAGCTGCTGAGCACCAGGGGGGACCCAAAATCTGCCCAGAGCTCTGGGGGTGCTGTTGAGCACCCAAAATCTGCTTTTAGAGCTCTGGGGGTGCTGCTGAGCACGAGGTAGGACCCAAAATCTGCTTAACCCAGCTGGGAAATCATAAACAGGCTCGGGATCAATCCTGAAGGATGGGGTGGGATAAATTCTTAAGGACGTGGTGGGATTTGGTCTGTCCCCAAATCGGTGGAGGGTCCTGGGGTGTGTCCCCCAGCTGGAAAAGGGACCTGAGGATCTGGCCCTGAAACTGGAAAAGGGATCAGGGGTCTGACCTCCAACTAGAAAAGGGACCAGGGGTCTGGCCCCCATCTGGAAAAGGGAACTGGGGTGTGTCCCTCAACTGGAAAAGGGACCAGGGGTCTGTCCCCCAACTGGAAAAGGGACCTGGGGTCTGTCCCTGAACTGGAAAAGGGACCAGGGGTCAGTCCCCCAACTGGAAAAGGGACTAGGGGTCTGTCCCTCACCTGGGAAAGGGACCAGAGGTCTGTTCCCCAAGTGGAAAAGGGACCTGGGGTCTGTCCCCCAGCTGGAAAAGGGAAATGAGGTGTGTCCCTCAACTGGAAAAGGGAACTGAGGTGTGTCCCTCAACTGGAAAAGGGACCTGGGGGTCTGGCCCTGAGCTGGAAAAGGGAACTGGGGTGTGTCCCTTAACTGGGAAAGGGACCTGGGGTCTGTCTCTCAACTGGAAAAGGGACCAGGGGTCTGTCCCCCAATTGGAAAACGGACCAGGGGTCTGTCTCTCAACTGGAAAAGGGACCAGGGGTCTGTCCCCCAATTGGAAAACGGACCAGGGGTCTGTCCCTCAGCTGGAAAAGGGACCAGGGTCTGTCCCTCACCTGGAAAAGGGACCTGGGGGTCTGTCCCTCAGCTGGAAAAGGAAACTGGGGTGTGTCCCTCAACTGGAAGAGGGAACTGGGGGTCCGGGCCCAAACTGGAAGGGGGCCATGGGGTCCATCCCCCAGCTGGAAGGGGAACCTCTCCTTCTGCACTCCAACCCCTCTTGTTCCTGGGTTTATCGAAGCCCTGCTGGCTTTGCCCTCAGAAAAGGGCTCTGCCCTGCCCAGCTCAGCTTTGTTGTGCCCCTTCCTGGAGCTGGGGCTGCCCAAATGGGGGTGCAGGGTTTAAAAATCTGCACACACACCCCCAGCCCAGCCCCAAATTCGGGGAGGGGGAAAGTTGTCCCAGCAGGGCAGAGCTGGGAAAGCAGAGACTGGGAAAGCAGAGACTGGGAAAGCAGAGACTGGGAAAGCAGAGCTGGTGAAGCAGAGCTGGGAAAGCAGAGCTGGGAAAGCAGAAACTGGTAAAACAGAGACTGGGAAAGCAGAGCTGGGAAAGCAGAGCCCAGTAAAGCAGAGCCCAGTAAAGCAGAGCTGGGAAAGCAGAGCTGGGAAAGCAGAGTTGGTAAAGCAGAGCCCGCCGGCTGTGCCTGTGCTGCCCTGCCCTGCTCTGAGCTGCCCTTCCCCACCTCCCCCGAGCTGCCCTGCCCCGCTCTGAGCTGCCCTGCACCCCCTCCCCGCCTTGCACCGCCTGGTCTTGTGTAAACCCCGCTCTGGCATCCCCGAAATGTCAGGAATCCGGCCCTGGACTGGCAGGAACTGTCCGAGTTGGAGGTCTGGGGGTGGTTTCTGTCGAGTGTCAGCCCGGCAGAGTCTGGAAAAGGGAGCAGACTCTGCTTATCTTTAATCCCTTCAAAGCCCCAGAGCCACAAACCCGGGCCCAGAGCAGCTCTGGGGCTTCCAACCCCCCTGTGGTGCTTCCCACCAGTCACTCAAACCCTTGGGGCACCTCCTTTGGAGCTCCCCATGAGCCACTCACACCCTTGGGACACCCAAACCCTTGGGACACTCAAACCCTTGGGACACCCAAAGCCTTGGGACACCCTCTGTGGTGCTTCCCACAAGCCACCCAAACCTTTGGGACACTCAAACCCTTGGGACACCCCCTTGGGTGCTTCCCACCAGCCACCCACACCCTTGGGACACCCAAATCCTTGGGACATCCAAACCCTTGGGATGCCCAAACCCTTGGGACACCCCCTGTGGCGCTTCCCATCAGCCACCCACGCCCTTGGGACACCCAAATCCTTGGGACACCCCAAACCCTTGGGATACCTAAACCCTTGGGACACCCCCCCCCTGCCCATCCCAGCCCTCCCAAATCCTTGGGACACCGTTTTTGGTGCTTCCCACCAGCCACCCATACTCTTGGGACACTCAAAT
>NW_020925848.1:9321-10025 GCF_003984885.1 Neopelma chrysocephalum
GGGAAACTTTGGAGCTGCAGGAGCCCCAGGTTGGCAGGTGATCCCAGCCCATTCCATGGGCAGGGAATGGAGCAGTTGCCCGGCCTCCCTGCCAGGGAGGGAGGGGTTTTCCAGCTGGGAATTAGCCGGGAACGAGGTGTTCAGTGCAGGAAAGCTGCCGGGGTTCTTCCCACTCCTTATTCCCACATGGTCAAGGGTCTCCATCTTCTTACTTTTGCTTTTGGGGTCTGCTCAGGGCTGGAAGTGAAACTTTGGGGTCTCCTCAGGGCTGGAAGTGGCACTTTGGAGCTGGAGGAGCCCTGTGGGTTCCACAGGCTGGGAGGTGATCCCAGTTCATTCCGTGGGCAGGGAATGGAGCAGGCTGGGAGGTGATCCCTGGTTGTTCCATGGGCAGGGAATGGAGCAGTTCCCTGGCCTCCCTGCCAGGGAGAGAAGTGTTTTCCAGCCAGGAATTAGCCAGGAATTAGGAGTTCAGTGCAGGGAAGCTCCCTGGGTTCTTTCTGCTCATTGTTCCCACATGGTTGAGGGTCTCCAAACTCTTGGCTTTGCTTTGAGGCCTCCTTGGGGTTGGAAGGGAAACTTTGGAGCTGCAGCAGCCCTGTGGGTTCCAGAGGCTGGAAGGTGATCCCAGGAATGGAGCAGGGTGGCAGGGGATCCCAGCCATTCCAGGGGCAGGGAATGGAGCAGGATGGAAGGTGATCCCA
>NW_020925848.1:10035-10693 GCF_003984885.1 Neopelma chrysocephalum
CAGCCATTCCAGGGGCAGGGAATGGAGCAGGATGGAAGGTGATCCCAGCCCATTCCAGGGGCAGGGAATGGAGCAGCTGCCCCCACGTTTTTCAGCCACTTTTCCGGGCGCTGGGAGGAGCCCGGGAAGAAAAGGCCCTTTGTCCCAGCCCGGCCCAGCCCGGCCAGGCCTGGAACTGCCTCCAGAGGAGGGAAGGGAAGAATAGGAGGCACCTGGAGAACTGGATGGGGCAGGAACCGAAAACAAACAACCCGGATAATCCCCAGGGCGGGGCCGGGGAAAGTCAATACCCGGAGATTCCCAAAGAACCGCTCGGGAATGGGGTTTGTCCCAGCCCTGCTCCTGCTCATCCACAGCCAGACCTGACAGGGGAGTTAAATCCCAGATTTCAGCCCCATTTCCCATGGATTCCAGGGGCACATTTCCAGTGTATCCATGTGCACAGTTATTATATCCATGTGAAGCCAAACCCTCTGGAGAAGGGAAGTGGGAATTCCTTCTGTGTGTTTAGGGAAAGTCAATACCCGGAGATTCCCAAAGAACCCCTTGGGAATGGGGTTTCTCCCAGCCCTGCTCCTGCTCATCCACAGCCAGACCTGGAGTCTGTTTGTTCCCAGGGGAGTTAAATCCCAGATTTCAGCCCCATTTCCCGTGGATT
>NW_020925848.1:10703-18495 GCF_003984885.1 Neopelma chrysocephalum
TTATTATATCCATGTGAAGCCAAACCCTCTGGAGCAGGGAAGCAGGAATTCCTTCTGTGTGTTTAGGGAAAGTCAATACCCAGAGATTCCCAGGAATGCTTGGGAATGATGTTTCTCCCAGCCCTGTTCCTGCTCATCCACAGCCAGACCTGGTTTGTTCCCAGGGGAGTTCAATCCCAGATTTCCATCCCATTTCCCGTGGATTTGAGGGGCACATTTCCAGTGTATCCATGTGCACATTTATTATATCCATGAAAAACCCAAACCCTCTGGAGCAGGGAAGTGGGAATTGGGAGCAGAGGGAGCGGGGATGCAGCACCTGGAATGCAGGACCTGCTTCTCCCCCTTTCCATGGGGAAAATCCCATTTATCAGCAGGAAACCCAACCCACGACCTGCCCTGGAGGCTCCCGTTCCCCCTTTTCCATGGGTCTGGTTCCCACAGCAATTCCCAGTTAATTTTTGAGATAGGGGAGGAGATTTCTGCACAGGGGATGAGATCCAGCCCCTCATCCAGGAATTCCAGACCCTTTTGGGGTCTCGCTGCCCACAGGGGTCAGTGCCAAGGTGGGAGAGTGTCCAGGGGCTTCCCGAGGTGCCTCAGGACAATATGGAATGGTTTGGGAAGGAATTCCTGGCTGGAAGGGCAGGGAGACCCTGGAATGGGTTTCCCAGAGGAGCTGTGGCTGCCCCTGGATCCCTGGAAGTGTCCCAGGGCCAGGTTGGATCCCCCTGGGATGGTGGGAGGTGTCCCTGCCCATGGAAAGGTGGGATGGGATGGGATTTAAGGTCCCTCCCAACCCAACCCATTCCATGATCCCACGATTTATTGCCCGTCTTGGTGGAGCCTCCCCCAGGAAAGAAGGAATTTGCTGCTCCACTCTGGAAGAATTCCGTGTTTTCCCCTCTCCCTGCTCATCCCTCGTGTCCGTGGGCGCCGCAATCCCGGCATTTCCCGGCGTTTATTCCCTGCAATTCCCTGCCTGCGGTTCACTGACCTCCAGAGGGACAATGTCCATGGATCCACGGATCCCGGCGGGCACGGGCTCCGCTCCAGGCCGGGAAGGGGAGGGGCCGGGAGGGCCAAGGAGCTCCTTTGGAAGGCAAATTCCAGGGATTGTGTCAACAAAGAGCGTTGCCCTGGCAACAGCAATTCCCAAACAACCGGGGCAGGAACGGGCAGGTGGTTCCCGCTCCCGGGGTGACTTTCAGGATCCCGGGAGCAGCTGCTTGGGCTGGGGGGGGGTTCAGGGGCGGGTGATCCAGGGCTGCAAATCTGTGATTCTCCAGGAAAAGTAGCGGAGAGGGGAGTTTGTCTGCTGGGGATCTTCAGGTGAACACCTGGAGAGCTGTAAGGGAACATCCCAAAATCTGGAGGGGAACACCCAGAGATCTTTAGGTGAACAGCTGGAGGTTTTTAGGGGAGCATCTGGAGTTTTTTAGGGGAACACCTGGGGATCTCTAGGGGAACATCTGGAGTTCTTTAGGTGAACATTCCAAAATCTGTAGGGGAACACCAGGAGATCTTTAGATGAACAGCTGGAGGTTTTGAGGTGAACAGCTGGAGATTTTAGGGGAACACCTGGGGATCTCTAGGGGAACACTCGGAGTTCTTTAGGGGAACACCTGGAGTTCTTTAGGTGAACATCCCAAAATCTGTAGGGGAACACCAGGACATCTTTAGACGAACAGCTGGAGTTTTTAGGGGAACACCTGGTCATCTCTAGGGGAACATCCCAAAATCTGTAGGGGATTTTAAAGCAAAAAATCCTGGAGATCTTTAAACAAATACCTCCAGATGTGTAGGTGCACACCTGGAGACCTTTAGATGAACATCTGGAGTTCTTTAGGGGAACATCCCAAAATCTGTGGTTGAACTCCTGGAGATCTTTAGGGGAACACCTGGAGTTTTTTAGGTGAACGCCTGGAGACCTTTAGGTGAACATCTGGAGACCTTTAGGTGAACATCTGGAGTTCTTTAGGGGAATACCTGGAGTTTTTTGGGTGAACATCTGGAATTTTTTAGGTGAACACCTGGAGTTCTTTAGGTGAACATCCCAAAATCTGTAGGGGAACACCAGGGGATCTTTAGGAGAACTCCTGGAGTTCTTTAGGAGAACCCTTGGAGTTTTTTAGGGGAACACCTGGAGACCTTTAGGTGAACATCTGGAATTTTTTAAGTCAACACCTGGAGTTTTTAGGTGAACACCTGGAATTTTTTAGGTCAAGACCTGGGATCTTTAAGTGAACACCTGGAGATCTTTAGGAGAGCACCTGGAGATCTTTAGGAGAACACCTGCAGACCTTCAGGTGGTCCCCCAGAGCAGGGATGTCCCCGGGATCTCAGTCTGGGGGGGCTCTGGAGCACAATGAGGGTGATCAACACTCACCCTCAGCTCTCCCCGGGACGGTGGCACCTGCTCAGCTCCTGCAGAATATTCCCAAAACTCTGGAAGGGGGAAGTGCAGAGTGGAAGCAGCATCGGGAAGGCTGGGACAGGCACAGAGGAGTTTGTGGGATCTGTGGGACACTTTGGGACACTTTGGGGGACTTTGGGACACTTTGGGACGCTGCAGCCCTCCAGGAGGGAGGAGCAGGAATCTTCTGAAGCACAGGGGATTTTAGGGAATGTGGGAAAGCCGGGTGGGGAATGTTTCCAGCTTTGAGGCATCAGCTCATCCCGACAGGAGCTCGGGGCCAGAGCCGGCACCTCCAGCCTCGGGAAACCCAAAAACGGAGGGAGAGGGAAGAGAACTGGGATAGCCCTTCATGGGGACACTTTTCCTTCTATCCAGGCTCCTTCATTTTCCCTTTTATCCAGGCTCCAACTTCACAGAAATCCCCCTTTTTTTTTCCTGGCAGGTACGAGGATGAGATCAACAAGCGCGCGGCGGCCGAGAACGAGTTTGTGGTGCTCAAGAAGGTGGGATCCTGGGAATCGTGGGATCCTGGGAGTTGTGGGATCCTGAGAATCATGGGATCCTGGGAATCATGGGATCCCGGGATGCTTTGGGTGGGAAGGGACCTTAAATCCCATCCAGTGCCACCCCTTGCCATGGGCAGGGACACTTCGCGCTATTCCAGGGGCTCCAACCTGGCCTGGGACACTTCCAGGGACGGGGCCACAACTATTCCTGGGATTGCAGCCCTTCTCCCCTCCTTGTCCCTACTCTATGATTACTCCTTGTCCCTACTCCATGTTTACTCCTTGTCCCTACTCCATGTTTTCCCTCTGTCCCTACTCCCACCTTCCTCCAGCTCTGCCCGAGCCTCTGAGGTTCCATCCCCAGAATTCCAAAGGCAGCTCCCAGCAGCCCCCGAGGTCCCCCCCGGGCGCAGGAAAGCGGCGCCACATCCCAGGGGGATTCCTTTACCCGGATCTTCCTTTGGGAACCTTCCCAAGGTCTCCGTGTCCAGCAAACAGGGATCCAGGGGATCCTCGGGATGCTCAGGATCCTCGGGATGCTCAGGATCCTCCCCACGGGCAGAATTAGACCCCGGGGGATCAGGTTCAGGTCCCGACGTGTCCCTGGGGAGCCTCGGGAAGCCTCGTTTGGGAGCCCCCAAAGCCTGGCTGGACTCCGACGGCAAAGCTTCGCTGTTCCATGGATTATCCCTGGTTTTTTTTAGGATGTGGATGCTGCCTACATGAACAAGGTGGAGCTGGAGGCCAAGGTGGATGGGCTGACGGACGAGATCAACTTCCTGAGGGCTTTCCAGGAGGCGGTGAGGACCTGCCTGCTTCCCATCGGGGGGAGGACAGGGAATGGGGCTGGGAATATCCGTGTGCTATTCCCAGGGGTGGGAAAGGGCACGGAGATGGGGCTCTGCCCTTCCAGAGAGCCTGGAAATGGAGCGATTCCTTGGAATTGCCGTGGGCTGTGCCAGGGATTTCCCCCTGGCTGGGGTGGGAGGTGGATTCACTGCAAACAATCCCAGGACAGGATTTGTTGGGATGGGAACACGGGAAGGGGGAGCGTTGTAGGGCTGGGGGAGTTTGGGATCTGGAAAAATGGGAAGCTGCCGATCCCAGGCTCCTGCAGCTTCCCCAAGATCAGGGATTGTTTGACCTGGACATTCCTCGGGAGAGGGGCTGGAATTTGGCCCTGGGTTGGTGCTCCCGGGCCTGGGACCAGCCGGGAATCCCAGGAATGGGGGGATCAGGAGCCACATTCCCGCTGGGTTCTGTGACTTTGTGCTTCCCAAGGTTGGCTCCCTCCTCATTAGTGACGATTTAGATGGAGTTCTACTAATTAGTGACGATTTGGGTGGAATTCTCCTGGTTGTTGATGATTTGGATGGAATTCTGATTATTGATTATTTCGATGGAATCCTGATTATTGATAATTTGGGTGGAATTCTGATTATTGATGACTTGGATGGGATCCTCCTGACCGTTTGTGACTTGGATGGAATTCTGATTATTGATGATTTGGATGGAATTCTCCTGATTATTGACAATTTGGATGGAATTCTGATTATTGACAATTTGGATGGAGTTCTCCTGACTATTGATGACTTGGATGGAATTCTCATGGTTGTTGATAATTTGGATGGAATTCTCCTGATTATTGATAATTTGGATGGAATTCTGATTATTGATTATTTCGATGGAATTCTGATTATTGATAATTTGGACGGAAGTCTCCTGATTATCGATGCCTTGGATGGAATTCTGATTGTTGATAATTTGGATGGAATTCTCCTGATTATTGATACTTTGGATAGAATTCTCCTGATTATTGATGACTTGGATGGAATTCTGACTATTGATGCCTTGGCTGGAATCCTCCCGCTCTTCCTCCCTTTCCCTCCCGGGGTTCTCTCTCCCACCTGCTTCCCAAAGGAGAGGCCCTTCCAAACTCAGGGATCACAGGCAGGATGTGGTTTGTTTTTCCCTGCAGGAGATCAACGAGCTGCAGGCCCAGATCTCCGACACCTCGGTGGTGCTTTCCATGGACAACAGCCGGAACCTGGACCTGGACAGCATCATCGCCGAGGTGAAGGCGCAGTACGAGGACATCGCCAACCGCAGCCGCGCCGAGGCCGAGGCCTGGTACCAGAACAAGGTGGGACCTGGGAGCACGAGCTGGGGAAGGGAAGGATCCAGGGAGAGCTTGGAGCCACTTCCAGGGCCTGAAGGGGCTCCAGGAAGCTGGAGAGGGACTGGGGACAAGGGCTGGAGGGACAGCACACAGGGAATGGCTTCCCACTGGGAAAAGGGGGGGTTTAGGTGGGATTTTGGGAAGGAATCCTTGACTGCAAAGGCAGTGAGGGGCTGGGATGGGTTTCCCAGAGAAGCTGTGGCTGCCCATGGATCCCTGGGAGTGTCCAAGGCCAGGTTGGATCCCCCTGGGATGGTGGGAGGTGTCCCTGCCCATGGAAAGGTGGGATGGGATGGAATTTAATGCCCCTTCCCACCCAACCCATTCCAGGATTCCTTGATTCTGGAGCCATACTGGGAGAGCTGGGAGGGGTTCCCCTGGAGAAGGGAAGGCTCCAGGGAGAGCTTGGAGCCCCTTCCAGGGCCTGAAGGGGCTCCAGGAGAGCTGGAGAGGGACTGGGGACAAGGGATGGAGGGACAGCACACAGGGAATGGCTTCCCACTGGGAAAGGGGGGATTTAGGTGGGATTTTGGGGAGGAATTCCTGGCTGGGAGGGTGGGGAGGCCCTGGGATGGGTTTCCCAGAGGATGCCCCTGGATCCCTGGGAGTGTCCAAGGCCGGGTTGGATCCCCCGGGATGGTGGGAGGTGTCCCTGCCCAGGACAGGGGGTGGCACTGGATGAGCTTTAAGGTCCCTCCAACCCAAACCATTCCCTGATTCCAGAATCCACATCTCTCCCAATCCCTGTATCCTGTGTGCCATGAGTGGGAGAGGTTTTATCCCAGTAATTAAACCCATCCTGACAGCTAATTAACCCCATCCTGATGGCTAATGAACCCCATCCTGGTCTCTGTTCCCTGTCCCAGTACGAGCAGCTCCAGGTGACGGCCGGGAAACACGGGGATGACCTGAGGAACACCAAGAACGAGATCACGGAGATCAACCGGACGATCCAGAGGCTCCAGGGGGAGATCGAGAGTGCCAAGGCCCAGGTGAGGAGCTGCAGGTCCTGATCCCTCTGGTGACCCCTGACAGGAGCCAGGGAACGGCCGGAGCTGTGCCGGGGGGGGGGGGGTTGAGGTGGATTTTGGGAAAAGATTCTTTTCCCAGAGGGGGGTCGGGCTCTGAACGGGCTCTCCAGGGTTTGGGATGGATTTTGGGAAAAGGTGATTCCCTCAGAGGTGGATCAGGCTCTGAATGGGCTCCCCGGGGTTTGGGATGGATTTTGGGAAAGGTTCTTCCCCCAGAGGGGGGTCGGACTCTTAACAGGCTCCCCAGGATTTGGGATGGATTTTGGGAAAAGGTTCTTCCCCCAGAGGGGGGTCAGGCTCTGAATGGGCTCCCTGGGGTTTGGTCACAGCTTCGAGGCTGCCAGAGCTCCAGAGCTCTGGGAGAAAACGCCCTCAGGAGTTGGATTTGGGGATTAGTGGGATTTTCAGGCTTGGAAAACGCCCTCAGGACTTGGATTTGGGGATTAGTGGGATTTTCAGGCTTGGAAAACGCCCTCAGGACTTGGATTTGGGGATTAGTGGGGTTTTCAGCCCTTGTGCAGGGCCGGGAGCTGGAGCTGATGGTCCGTGGGGGTCCCTTCCAGCTCTGGGCATTCCATGATTCCAGGGGTGTTCCGGGGCTCTGGGTGTCACAGGACACCCTGGACTTGGGGACCCTGGAGCTCCTTTTCAACCCCAAGGATTCAGTGACCTGGTGAAGCATTTTGGGGTGGCTGTCCCCCCTCATCCCGAAGGATTCCGGTCCCACCGGGGCAGGAGGGGCGTTGTGAGGGATGTGATCCCGACAGGAAGGTGGGCTGGGGTGGGAAGGAGCAGGAATCAACCCCGGGATGCAGAAGAGGGGGGATGCAGAGCCCCAGGGCAGGGCTGGGGTGGCCCCACACCTTCCTCCTCTTCCCGGGCTCGTTGTCCACTCCCCTTTTCCAGCAGGGAACACCATGTTTGGGCACACTCGGGAATTTCTGGGCGCTCCGTTTGCTCTGCCCGGGGGTTTTTATCTCTCTATCAGAGGGCTGGGGCCGGGCAGGGCACTGAGCGGCTCCCACCGGGCTCTGAGGCTGCTCTGGGGTAACCTGAGCTCCCCGAGCCGCTGATAAAGCGGGTGATTCATCCCCGGCTTTGTTTGGTTTCGGGGCAGGGAGGCCCCGACACACGCGGGGTTGGAGCCAAGAGCTGCCCGGAGCAGCTCTTTGAGTAATGACTGAGAGCACAAAGCCCTTTGTGAGCCCTTCCTGCCAAAGCCGGGCCCCGGGGAGGGGCAGGGGCACAGCCGGGGGTTCCAGCTCCACATGGGGCCTCAGGGGTGGTTTTGGGGTGGCTCTGGGATATTTGGTGGCTCCAGGTCTGCTCCAGGTCCTGCTGCCCCTCATCTAATGTCCCCTCATCAAAGGCTGTCAGAGACCAACCAGCTCCCAAGGAGCTCTGGGATGAATTAGGAGGTGCAGGGGCACAGCCGGGGGTTCCAGCTCCACATGGGGCCTCGGGGGTGCTTTTGGGGTGGGACTGGGAGCTTTGGTGGTTCCAGGTCTGCTCCAGGTCCTGCTGCCCCTCATCAAATGTCCCCTCATCAAAGGCTGTCAGAGACCAACCAGTTCCCAAGGAGCTCTGGGGTGGATTAGGAGGGGCAGGGTCACAGCCGGGGGTTCCAGCTCCACATGGGGCCTCGGGGGTGCTTTTG
>NW_020925848.1:18505-21619 GCF_003984885.1 Neopelma chrysocephalum
CTCCAGGTCCTGCTGCCCCCGTTCAAAGGTTGTCAGAGACCAACCAGGTCCCAACGAGCCCTGGGATGAATTAGGAGATGCAGGGGCACAGCCGGGGGTTCCAGCTCCACGTGGGGCCCCCCAGGGGTGGTTTTGGGGTGGGACTGGGAGGTTTGGTGGCTCCAGATCTGCTCCAGTCCACACTTGAAAGGTTGTCAGAGACCAACCAGCTCCCAAAGAGCTCTGGGATGAATTAGGAGGTGCAGGGGCACAGCCAGGGGTTCCAGCTCCATATGGGGCCTCAGGGGTCCTTTTGGGGTGAGACTGGGACGTTTGGTGGCTCCAGGTCTGCTCCAGGTCCTGCTGCCCCTTGTCAAATGTCCCCTTGTCAAATGTCCCCTCATCAAAGGTTGTCAGAGTCTGAGCAGCTCCCAAGGAGCTCTGGGATGAATTAGGAGATGCAGGGGCACAGCTGAGGGTTCCAGCTCCACGTGGCCCCCCCCCAGAGGTGGTTTTGGGGTGGCTCTGGGATGTTTGGTGGCTCCGGGTCTGCTCCAGTCCACACTTGAAAGGTTGTTGGAGTCTGAGCAGCTCCCAATGAGCTCCAAGGTGAATTAGGAGGGGCAGGGGCTGAGCTCCAGGGATCCCACTGAGCTCCAGGGATCCCGATGAGCTCCAGGGATCCCACTGAGCTCCAGGGATCCCCCTGAGCTCCAGGGATCCCACTGAGCTCCAGGGATCCCACTGAGCTCCAAAGATCCTGCTGAGCTCTGAGGATCTCACTGAGCTCCAGGGATCCCCCTGAGCTCCAGGAATCCTGCTGAGCTCCAGAGATCTCACTGAGCTCTGAGGATCCTGCTGAGCTTCAGGAATCCCACTGAGCTCCAGGGATCCCGCTGAGCTCCAGGGATCCCACTGAGCTCCAGGGATCCCACTGAGCTTCAGGAATCCCTCTGATCTCCAGGGATCCCCCTGAGCTTCGGGGATCCCGCTGAGCTCCAGGGATCCCGGTGAGCTCCTCCAGGGATCCTGCAGAGCTCCAGGGATCCCACTGAGCTCCAGGAATCCCTCTGAGCTCCGGGGATCCTGCTGAGTTCCAGGGCCTTGAGCTGAGCCCCGCTGAGCTCCAGGGATCCTGCTGAGCTCTGAGGATCCCACTGAGCTCTGAGGATCCTGCTGATTTCTGGGGATCCCCCTAAGCTCCAGGGCCTTGAGCTGAGCCCCGCTGAGCCCTGCTGATGCCCTGCCCTGTTCCCGCAGCGAGCCAAGCTGGAGGCGGCCGTGGCCGAGGCGGAGGAGCGCGGGGAGATGGCCCTCAAGGACGCCCGGGCCAAGCTGGCCGAGCTGGAAGATGCCCTGCAGAAAGCCAAGGCCGACATGGCCCGGCAGCTCCGAGAGTACCAGGAGCTCATGAACGTCAAACTGGCCCTGGACATCGAGATCGCGACCTACAGGAAGCTGCTGGAAGGGGAGGAGAGCAGGTGGGAATTCCCTGGGGAATGGAGCCAGAACTCTGACCCCTCAGCATGGTGGGAGAGCCCAGCTCCCATTTCCACAAAGGAAAGGGAAACACGGGCAAAAAAACCCCTTTTTTAGCTGATTTTTGGTCCTGAAGGGGCTTTGGCTGAAGAGCCGAACTGGCAAATTCTGGGGGGGGGGGGGGGGAAATTGAGAGTTTGGGGGAAAATAAGCAAGGGAGGGAAAAGATTGGTTTCCATCATAAGCAAAGGAGGGGGAAATTGGTTTCTACCCCTTGTGGTGCCGTGGCAGAACATTTCCAAGGGGGAATCCCTGGGGAATTAGGGCAAAAATTCCAGGGGTCTCCAATCCCCCCCAGTTGGGGACATCGGGAGAGCCCAGCTCCCATTTCCACACAAGAAAGGGAAACACGGGCAAAAAAATCCCCCTTTTTTAGCTGATTTTTGGTCCTGGAGGGGCTTTGGCTGAAGAGCCGAACTGGCAAATTCTGGGGGAAAAATATTGATGCTTTTCAGGGAAAACAAGCAAGGGAGGGAAAAGATTGGTTTCCATCATAAGCAAAGGAGGGGAAAATTGGTTTCCACCACTTCTGGTGCCGTGGCAGAACAATTCCAAGGGGAAATCCCTGTGGAATTAGGGCAAAAATCCCAGGGCTCTCCAATCCCCCCCAGCTGGGGACATCGGGAGAGCCCAACTCCCATTTCCACACAGGAAAGGGAAATACAGGCAAAAAAAACCCCTTTTTTAGCTGATTTTTGGTCCAGAAGGGGCTTTTGCTGAAGAGCCGAACTGGCAAATTCTGGCAGGGGAATAATCGAGAGTTTGGGGGAAGATAAGCAAGGGAGGGAAAAGATTGGTTTTTATCATAAGCAAAGGAGGGGAAAATTGGTTTCCACCACTTGTGGTGCCGTGGCAGAACAATTCCAAGGGGAAATCCCTGGGGAATTAAGACAGCACTTCCAGGGCTCTCTCATCCCCTCAGCTGGGGACAGCAGGAGAACCCAGCTCCCATTCCCACAGGGAAACACAGGCAAAAAATGCCTTTTTTAAGCAGATTTTTGGTCCTGAAGGGGCTTTGGCTGAAGAGCAGAACAAGCAAATTCTGGGGGGGGAAAAGAATTGAGAGTTTGGGGGAAAATAAGCAAAGAAGGAAAAAAATTGGCTCCAACTATTTATGGTGCCGTGGCAGAACGTTTCCAAAGGGAAATCCCTGTGGAATTCCAGCACTTCCAAGCTCTCTCATCCCCCCACTGGGATGAGGGGCCGGGGCACAGCCCAGGGGGGAGGTGGATCCCCCGGGAAGGGTCATTCCTGAATTCCCAGCCTTGTCCTACTCCCCAGCCCCGGGAATCCCGGGAATGCCGAGTCTGATCCCTCCTCTCCCTTTGTCTCCTCCCACAGGTTGGCCGGGGACGGAGTCGGCAACGTCAACATCTGTGAGTGGGGGCTGTTGGCTGTGGGGTTTGGTTGTTTGTAGGGTTTTTTGTTTGTGGGGTTTGGTTGTTTGTAGGGTTTGTTGTTTGTGGGGTTTTGTTTGCAGGGGGTTTTTTGTAGGGTTTTGTTTGTGGGGGTTGTTTTTTTGTAGGGTTTGCTGTTTGTTTGTAAGGGCCTGAAGGGGCTCCAGGAGAGCTGGAGAGGGACTGGGGACAAGGGCTG
>NW_020925848.1:21629-23415 GCF_003984885.1 Neopelma chrysocephalum
CTGAAGGGGCTCCAGGAGAGCTGGAGAGGGACTGGGGACAAGGGCTGGAGGGACAGCACACAGGGAATGGCTTCCCACTGGGAAAGGGGGGATTTAAGTGGGATATTGGGAAGGAATTCCTGGCTGGGAGAGTGGGGAGGCCCTGGAATGGATTTCCCAGAGGATGCCCCTGGATCCCTGGAAGTGTCCAAGGCCGGGTTGGATCCCCCTGGGATGGTGGGAGCTGTCCCTGCCCGTGGCAGGGGGTGGGAACGGGATCATCTTTCCACTCCCTTCCCACCCAACCCATCCCACGATTCCCTGGAGAATCCATGGGATGGCTGCTGGAACCCCCCTCCCCCCTTTCCCGGGGGTTCCCAGCCGGGTTTGGAGCTCCCGGGGGCTCAGGGTGTGTTTTCCCGGTTTTCCCAGCCGTGGTCAGCTCCAGCGGCGGCGGCGGCTTCTCCAGCTCCGGAGGATTCCTGGGAGGAGCCCTCGGCGCCGGGATGGGCAGCGGAGCCCTCGGCTTCTCCTCGGGTGGGGCCACCAAGTCCTACTCCATCACCACCACCTCCAGCAGCCGCCGCAGCGTCAGGAAGTAACTCCGGCCACATTCCCGGGAGGGAGGGAAACCCTTGGGAAGCAACGCCCGGGGGCCTTTCACAAAAGGCACAAAAGCGGCTGCAAAACAAATTCCTGCCCCTGCCACGACACTCCCGAGGCTCCATCCTGCTCCCGAGGCTCCATCCTACCCTGGAATATCCCCCTGGGAGCGGGATCAGACCTCCCGGGGCTGGATTTGGCAAATCCCACATTCCCGCTGCGCCTTTGCCGAAGGGACCCGGAGATTCTCTGCCCCCCCTTAATTGGATTTTGGAAGATTTCCATCCCTCAGGTCTCACCCCGGGCTGGGTTTTTAAAAACGTGTCAAGGAGAAAAGGGTGAAACTGCTCTGGATTTCTCCTTATTTTCCTTTGGGAACGGGCTCGGGGCTGGAATTCCACGATTCTCCTCTGCCTGGAGCTGTTTTCTGCCCAAAGGCAGATTTATTTCGGGCTCTTTGGAGCAAAATAACCCATCAACTCCTCCCTCCCTTGTTCCCTGTTCTTCAATGCAGCCCAGAGCTTGAGGGACATTAAATTGCTTGAAATTCCAAGTGTCCCACTCCAAAGGGGGAGAACATTCCCGGTTTCTGGGTGTCTCTGTTCACTCTGGGGGTATTTCGGGATCTCTGGGGTCTCCTCCCGCGAGGCAAAAGCGTGTTTGGGGTTGGTGCAGATCCCAAAAACTCCTCCTTCCTGCCGAGGCGGGGCTTCGGCCTCCCCGAGCCGGGGGAGAGCGGGGTCGTGGCTGCAGCGGGAAGAGTTTTTCGGGAATAACTCCAAGGAACTGCGCAGCCATCCCGTGCTGATGCTCGGCCGTGTCCCGACGGTGCGTTTTTTGGGTGGAATTTTGATGCTTTTCGTGTCTGTCCCGAGGCCTTTAATAAAAGTTTCCCTTTTTCCTGCTCGTTCGGTCCCGGCTGAGTTCTTTGTGCTGCTCGGGAGCGACGGGAATTATCCGGGAATCCCCTTCCTGGGGCACCTGGAGCAGGGACCGGGCAGGATTTGGGATTTGCTGCCTCCCCAGGGTCGTTCCCGGTGGGATTTTCCCTGCCTGGAGGGCAGAGGGAGGAGGGGGCTGGGGTTGGGTTCCGCTCCGGGTGAAAGGAGGGATCGGGTCCCTCTCTTTCCTGGAATGTGGGAGCCTCTTCAGGGCTTGGAGAGGGGAATTTGGGACATGATTCCTGCTCCTCTGGGGCCCCCCC
>NW_020925848.1:23425-30697 GCF_003984885.1 Neopelma chrysocephalum
TTTTTTTCTGGTCAGACTTTGTTCAGGTTATGAGAAATGAAAATATGGTTTTATAGGCATGTGGCAAAGTTGTGAGATATCCAAGTCTCAGAGTGGACTTGGGTGTCAGGGTCTTTTTCGGCCAGTTAAGGGAAATATAAAAATTCCTAAAAATTAAAATCTTTCAGGGTCATGTGAGAGTTTTGTACACAGGGGGGTTTCTTTTCTCTCTTTGGGCTAAGAACAAAGGAACACCCACCACTTTTGACAGAGTGGCCAATTAGAAAGAAGGGAAAGCCCCTTTACAGAGAAAAGAAACCTTTTTAGGCAAAAGTGAATATATTAAACTTATCTGAAAAAAGGTGGGACTTTGTAAAACTATAAAATGCACGAAATTTAAACCCAAGGGGTCTTTTCTCCCCAAAGAACTCGGTGTGAGACTGGACCCGGCGCACTGAATAAATTCCTTCCTTTTTGTTTCAAGGGAGAAATTCGAGGGGGGAATTTCTCTCACGAGGTGACCCCGAGGGGCCCCTTCCGCCCCCAAAGGTGTGACCCCGAGGGGTCCCTTCCACCTCCAGGGTGTGACCCTGCGGCCCTGAACCCACCCGGGCAGCGTGGGGTGGGTGGAGGACAGAGGGAGGTCCCAGGAACGGTGTCTGGAGGGATTTCACTCACCCTGGTCTGGTAGAAAGCCTCCACCTCAGCCTTGCTTTTCTGGGCGATCTCCTCGTAGCAGCACTCCACGCTCTTGATGATGCCCTCCATGTCCAGGTCGCGGCTGTTGTCCATTTGCACGATGACCGAGGTGTCACAGAGCTGGCAGTCCAGCTGGGCTCTCTCCTGCGGGACCCAGGGAGCGTCAGGACCACCCCTGACCCACCCAGGGCACATCAGGACCATCCCTGGCCCATCCAGGGAGCGTTAGGACCATCCCTGGCCCACCCAGGGCACATCAGGACCACCCCTGACCCATCCAGGGCACATCTGGACCATCCCTGACCCATCCAGGGCACATCAGGACCACCCCTGACCCACCCAGGGCACATCTGGACCATCCCTGACCCACCCAGGGAGCGTTAGGACCATTCCTGGCCCATCCAGGGCACATCAGGACCATCCCTGACCCATCCAGGGCACATCTGGACCATTCCTGGCCCATCCAGGGAGTGTTAGGACCATTCCTGGCCCATCCAGGGCACATCAGGACCATCCCTGACCCATCCAGGGCACCTCAGGACCACTCCTGACCCATCCAGGGCACATCAGGACCACCCCTGACCCACCCAAGGAGCATCAGGACCACCCCTGACCCACCCAGGGCACATCTGGACCACCCCAACCCACCCTGGGGGTGTCAGGACCACCCCTGACCTACCCAGAGCACGTCAGGACCATCCCTGACCCACCCAGGGAGCGTCAGGACCACCCCTGACCCACCCAGGGCACGTCAGGACCATCCCTGACCCACCCCAGCCCAGCCCGGGGGTGGTTGGGAGAGGGGGGAGCACCAGGGGAGCTTCTCCCTCCAAAACCCCCAAGTGCAGGACGGGATTCTCCACTCAGGTGATGGGTCTCCAGCGAGAGCTGGAAGCTGGGACCTGTTTTGGTGGCACAGTTTGGGATTTGGGGAGGCAATTCCCTCTTTGCCAGAGTTTTTCTGGCTGTGAAAGCCTTGAGGGTGAGTTCTTTGGGCCCCACTGAGCCCCCCCAGGAGGGTTTCAGCTCAAAAAGGGGTCAATTCAAAGCGCCCCCCGTGTGTTTTCTTAAAAAGCTTGTGATGTTTTAGGCAGAAGTGTTGCTTTCACCAAAATATTCTGATAAAAATATAAATATATATTTAAATATTATATAAATATATAATATATAATATATATTACATAATATATAACATATATATAATATATAATTGATTATATATGATATAATATATAATATATTATATCATATCATATATATTATATATTATATATTTAATTATATAATATATAATATAATATCTTCTATATTATATATTATACATTTAATTATATATTATATTTATATAATATAGAAATCTATATTTATATTTATAGCAGTATTTATAATATGTATTATATAATATGTAAATATATATTATAATGTATTATATAACATATAATATATAATATATATTTATAATATATATTTATAATATATCTATATTATATATATAAATTCTGATATAAATAGGAAGCGTTGCTGCCATCAAAATATTCTGATGTAAAAAAATAAAAGCTAAAAAAGTCAAAAGATGTTAAGTGTCAAATGCGATGTAAAAAAGTGTTAAAAAGTAAAAAAAAAAAAAAAAAGTAAAAGAATATTTCAAAAGTAAAAAGAAAAAAAGTGCTAAAAGTGAAAAAAAGTTCTAAAAATATTTGACCATCCCAGGGATGGTTTGGATCAGAATTTGGGAGGCAACAATGCAAGAGACAACCAAGACCCCCCTTTTGCCTTCCCCAGGTGTGTGATAATTCTGTTACCAAACACCACAGAGATTTTTGGGCTGCAATCGCGGGGTTTGCAGCAAGGCCACCTCTGCCTGCCCCTGGTTTTGGGGTCGGGGAGCAGACGGGGAGCCCGGAGCTCTCACCTCGGCGTAGATGCACTTGAGGAACTCCAGCTGCTGCCGCAGGAGCCCCACCCTCACCTCCAGCTCCTCCTTGGTCAGGTACAGACAATCCACGTCCTGCAGAGGCACCAGGAACTCGTGAGAAGAGGTGAAAGGAACAGGGACCGGGGCAAAGCCCGGGTTTGCTGTGAGATCTGGAGGAAACCTCACTATTTCCAGCCCGGGCTTTGTGTTTCATGTGCTTAAAAACCTCCCCGAGGTTCTCCCAATTCGTGGAGTTGCCCCGTTTTTGGGGCTGCCCGGCGAGGCCTCGGGCAGTGCCGTGGTGCCAGGACTCCCCACACCTCTCCTGGCCCCTTCTCCCCCTGGTTTTGCCCTCTCCCAGCTTATCCCTGGGGTGACTTCACCTTCTTGAGCACCACAAACTCGTTCTCGGCCGCCGTGCGCTTGTTGATCTCATCCTCGTACCTGCGGGGGGAGAGAGAACGGGGGGGTCCTGAGCCCTGGGGGTCCCACCTCCGTCCCCCAGGAGGCCCTTGGAGACTCTGGGAGACCCCCCTCCATCCCCCAGGCGGCCCTTGGAGACCCTGGGAAGTGAGACTTGGCTTTGGCACCTCTTTTTTTATTATTATTTTTCGCTTTGTTGCCGTTTCTCCCCTCCCTTTGCTCAGCAGTTTTAAACGGGGCGGTTTGGAGTCAGAGGGCAGAAAATGGGGCCAAACCACGAGAAAGGCGAAGCCCTGGCCGGAGTTGGAGGCTTGGCTTTGCCTCTCCCAGCCCCGCTGCTTTGTGAGAGGTTTCTCTGAAGCGCCCAGGACTCTGCCCAGAGGGGTTTTGGGGAGACTGTGGCCAAAAACGCCCCGGGGGGGGTCAGGAGCTTGAGCAAGCCGTGACACTCCCAGGGCAGCGGGGAGCAAAGTCAGGCAGGGATGAGTCAGGAACTGCAAGAGCTTTCCCAAGAGGACGCTGCTGTGAGCTGGACCTTGGTGGGGGTGGCTCAGCAAGAAAAGCCCCCGAGGTGCCGGGCTGGAAAATCCCTGGAGAAAGGGGTGTCCGGTGTCCTGGTCTGCGGCTCAGCAGAGCACACGGGGAGATATCCAGGGGTGGCTGCGGCTCAGACCGACAAACCCACTCCCACATTCCCTCTGGGAAGGGAGAATGAACCCCAACAGATGTGGGTGAAGAGTGGGGTGGAGATAAAGAGGCTGAGGGTGTTGTGGGACGGGAGATCTGGGGGAGCCCCAGGCACAGATACGGGGGAGATTTGATGGGCAAGTGCAGGAGGGAGAGGAGAAGCAGCTCCCTGTCCCTGTCCCTGAGGAAACCGGGGCTGGAGAACTCTCCCAGTCCACTTCCAGCAGCGGTGGGACCCCGGCACAGGAAACCAGCCCGGTCCTGCCGAGCCCTGCCCCGTGTCCCAGGTTTTGGACACATCCAGTGCAGCCTCCTGGGATTCCCACTCCGGGCAGCGACCCCCCGGCAGCGCAGATTCCCCCCGGCAGCGCAGATTCCCTCCGGCCGGGACTTACTTGCACTTGAACTCCTGGACCAGGTCTCGGAGGCAGCGCTCCTCGTTCTCCAGCCTCTCCCTCTCCCCCATCACACATTCCAGCTGCTTCCTCAGGTTGCAGATGAAGTTCTCGAACACGGGCTCCAGGTTCCTGCGGGAGGCTGGCAGGACATACTGCTGCAGCAGCTCCCACTTGGTGGTCAGCACCTTGTTCTGCTGCTCCAGCAGCCTCACCTGGGGACGGCAGAGGGTGGGAGAGTCAGGAAACCCCCTCCTGGCCCGGGCAAAAAAGGGGTTTCTCCACTTGCAAAAGGCAAAAATCCGAATTGCAAATGGTCGAGCGGGCCCAGCATCTCCTGGGAGCTCGAGCTGGTCCCACCCAGGACTCGTATCACAGGCTGAGCAACATCAAAGCCTGTGCCCTGTGCTGGGGCCGATCTGGGCTCAACCAGACACCTCCCCTTCCCTCGGAGGATCCACAGCCCCATCCAGGGCAGGAATGAGCCTCTCTGAGCACCGACAGCTCCATCCTGGATCTCATTTGGGTGTATCTGATTTCAGCTCTAACCACGGGTGCTTATCATGCCTTTCACTGCCAGATTAAAGGCTCTCTGAGAGCCTTGATGGGTCATGAATAAGTCATTTCTCCAGCTGGGAGCTGGCTTGGTTCGGTTTTTCCAGCTGCAGAACAACTCTCAAGGAAAAGCAGGAGCAGATCAGACACAGCAAATTTTCTTTGCCCTTTGAAAAATCATTTCCCAGAGCAGGTCTGTGAACAGGAACGAAAACCCTTCAATTTAGCTAAGGAAACAATGATAAATTATGTATTTTTAGGAAATCACCAAATCATTTCGTTCCCAGAGCGGAGGGACAGAGAAATGAAAATTATTTCTTTGATTTTAGCCAAGTCTGTCCTTCCCCATCTCAGTGATGAAGCACAACTTTAAGAATGCAAAAGTCCTTCGGGGTTCACAGAGTTGTGAGAACAATATCAGGTTAAACACTTGGAATAAAACTTCCTGGTTTGCCTCTTTACATTCCTGTGCCTCCATCCCCTCTCCCACAGCTCTGGATTTACTGTATCCCTGGAGCTGCCCCTGCTGGAGCTCTTTGGCGGGTTGGTGACCATCCAAAGGTGCAGCACCCGTGGGGTTGCCTTGGGGTAAGGCTTAAATCCAAAGTGTCCCCAGATCAGGACCACCCTGCTCCATCAGAAGGGTTTGGATGTCAGGCTGCCGGGAGAAATATCTCCTGGGGCGTCTTGGGATCGTCTCTAAGGTCCTTTCCAACCCAACCATTCCATGATTCCATGAGCTTTCCTACTGGAAGGGGTCCCTGTCTGTGGCAGGGGGTGGAACTGGATCATCTTTGCAGTCCTTTCCAACCCAAACCATTCCATAATTCCATTACCTTTCCTACTGGAAGGGGCCCCTGTCCATGGCAGGGGCTGGAACTGGATCATCTTTGCAGTCCTTTCCAACCCAAACCATTCCATAACTCCATAATCTTTCCTAACGGAAGGTGTCCCACGGCAGGGAGTGGAACTGGATCATCCTTAAGATGCTTCCAAATGAAACCATTCCATGATTCCACAATCCTTCCTAGAGAAAAGTGTCCCTGCCCATGGCAAGAGGTGGAACTGGATCGTGTCTAAGATCCTTCCCAACCCAACCCAACCCATTCCACGATTCCACGATCTTTCCCATTGGAAGGAGCCCCCGGGAGACCCCGCAACCCTCGGAGCGTGGAGACATGGGGACAGAGGGAGCTGTTAACCCTAAGCCTAAGACTAAGCCTAAGCCTAACCCTGCCCCTCACCTTGTCGATGAAGCAGGCGAACTGGTTGTTGAGGTTCTTGATCTGCTCCTTCTCGTGGGTCCTCACTTGGCACTCCTCGGGGTCCACGCCCACGCACAGGGGCTTCAGCAGCTCGGGGTGGATGCTGACGCCGCGGATGCCCTCGGAGCGTCCCGCGCCCACGCCCAGGCCCACGCCGAGCCCCGCGCCGTAGCCGCCCACGGCCACGCCGTCGCCCAGCCCGCGGTAGCCGCCCAGGCCGCCGAAGCCGCCGCCGCAGCCGCCGAAGCCCACGACGGCGCCCACGCCGAAGCGGCCCGGGGGGCCGAAGGCGACGCCGCAGCGCCCGACGGCGGGGCCGGCGCCCAGGACCCCCCCGCGGCAGCTGCCCCCGAAGGAGATGCGCTGCCCCCGGCCCAGGTCGCAGACGCTGCGGCTGCTGAAGCCGCCCAGGCCGCAGCGCCGGCCCGCGGGCTGGCACGCCGAGGCCGAGCCGGCGCTGCCGCGGCTCAGCCCGCACACGGCCGAGGCCGAGGAGAAGCCCCGTCGGCCCAGGATGGAGCCCGAGGTGTAGCACTGTCGGCTCATGGCGGCGGGAGCGGCGGCGCGGAGGAGCGGGAGAGGCAGAGGAGATCTCCTGTGGCTCCTCCGAGGCGCGGCCCTTCCCCTTATATACATTTCAGGAGGTGCCTGAGATGCAAAAATTTAATTTATCCGCTGGGTTTGGCCTGCCTGGCAGCGAGGAATGGCTTCCAACATTTCAAACCCACAGCAAACACTTGTATCTCATGCGAAATAATGTGGAAATTAAAATAAACTGCTTTGCTTGCAAGCTTCGGTTTCAGGACTTGTATTTTACTTAATTAATCTGCTTCCTTATTGTGTAATTATAGTTTAGCAAAATAATTCAAGGGGTTTTTATTCATGGCTTGTTTACGGTCGGGTTTCACCACAGCGTTTAATTACGTGTCAGGGACCTCCCGCAGGAGTGTCGTGGCGATGCCGCCTCTCCCGGGGTCCCCGGGCGGCCCAGGGCGGGCTCTGGAGCCACGGCCGGGGCACGGGGAAGGCGGATCCACCGAGGCACAGCCCTGGAGCTGTCGGGAGCCTTCTCGGGAGCCTTCATTCCCTCCTCCTGCAGGGACCTCGCAGGGAATTCGGTTCGTGGCACCGGGAATTTCCGTGTCGGCAGAGTTTGGATGGTGTGAAGTGGTGCCGAGGATGAGTTTGGTCACGGGGAGGCTGCTTTGGGAAACTGGGAGTCAGAGAATTGTGGAATTGTGGAGCAGTTTGGGTTGGAAGGGACCTCAGGGATGGTCCAGTTCCAACCTTGACATAGGCAGGGGCACCTTCCTCTAGGAAAGATCATGGAATTGTGGAATGGTTTGGGTTGGAA
>NW_020925848.1:30707-36041 GCF_003984885.1 Neopelma chrysocephalum
CTTCCTCTAGGAAAGATCATGGAATTGTGGAATGGTTTGGGTTGGAAGGGACCTCAGGGATGGTCCAGTTCCAACCCCTGCCATGGGCAGGGACCCTTTCCATCAGTAAAGATCAAGGAATTGTGGAATGGTTTGGGTTGGAAGGACCTTAGAGACCATTTAGTTCCAACTCTTGCCATGGGCAGGGACACCTTCCTCTAGGAAAGATCATGGAATCGTGGAACGGTTTGGGTTGGAAGGACCTTAAAGATGGTCCAGTTCCACCCCTCTGCCATGGGCAGGGACCCCTTCCACCAGGAAATATCATGGAATCATGCAATGGTTTGAGTTGGAAGAACCTTAAAGATGGTCCAGTTCCACCCCCCTCCTGTGAACAGGGACACTTCCTCTAGGAAAGCTCATGGAATCATGGAACGGTTTGGGTTGGAAGGACTGTAAAGATGATCCCATCCCAATCCCTGCAATGGACAGGGACACCTTCCAGTAGGAAGCATCATGGAATCATGGAATGGTTTTGGGCTGGAAAAGACTGATGATCCAGTTCCAGCCTCATGCCTTGGGCAGGGACACTTCCTCTAGGAAACATCATGGAATCATGGAATGGTTTGGGTTGGAAAAGACCTTAAAGGTGATCCAGTTCCACTCTTGTGTGTACAGGGACACCTCCCACTATCCCAGGTTCCTCCAGCCAGGCCTTGGACACTTCCAGGGATCCAGGGGCAGCCACAGCTTCCCTGGGAAACCTGCACCAGGGCCTCCCCACCCTCCCAGGGAAGGTGAGGGGGGTGAAGTTTTTCCCCATCTTCCTGTGACACCCCTTTGTGACATTAAATCACTCTGGAAGAGTCAGGTGATGAGAAGGCACTGTCCCCTCTTCATTAAAATTCTTAAAAAGATTTTGGAATTTGCTTGGAAACAAATAAAACTCCTTTTATTTATTTTTTTTTTAATTTTTTTTTCCTTAACAAAGGGGTCCAATCACAGAACCACAGGGGATTGAGGAGCTGGCCCTGAGAAGTCTTTGTGTCTTTGCCAGGGCAAAATTAACTGGCTCTGGAAGGATTCTTGAATTAAAAATAATGTGAAAGAATCAGGATGTTTAGAATATTTGTGGAGTCTCTCCTGGAAGGGTCTTTCCTTGTTTTTTTGGCAGATCTTGCAATGGGTTGAAATGAAGGATAAAATCCTCTGTATAATTATAACCACACAGCAGCTCCGTTGGTCTGAGGGTGTTGGGATGCACATCTTGCAATGGAATGAATTTTCACAGGATCATGGAATCACGGGGTGGTTTGGGTTGGAAGGGACCTCAAAGCTCATCCCATCCCATGGGCAGGGACACCTTCCCCTGGACCGGGTTCCTCTCGTTTGCAGGGTGGTTGGAGAGACCAGCAGAGCTTTTGGGCGCCGCGTCCTCCGTGTCACTGTGCCCCAGGCAATCCAGGTGTCACTGTGCCCTGGGCAATCCAGGCACTGGGGCCTCCTGCTTGGCAGTGAAAGGGCAGATATTTTGGGAATGAGCTGGATTTTGGGCCCAGGTGTTGGTGCCACACGAGGGGTGTGGTCTGACGTGGAGCTGAGCCCGAGGCCGGGGTGTTCACAGGGGGGATGGAGCTTCACTTGGCCCTTGGGTAGGACCAGAAGTGACTCCCGTGGACTTTTTTAGCTTGGCACCACCACGGGAAAGCTGAAAACAGGGAGAATCCAGGCTCTAGTCCTGCTTTCCGTGTGCCTGAGCCCTGCACTGTGACCAGGAGCAGCCACAGCTCTGAGCTCTGCTGCCCAGCAGGACCATGAGGAGACTCCAGCTTCTTTCCACGGCAGGAGGGACACGGCCCTTCATCCCTGGGGATGACGACTGTCTGGTTTTTCCAGCTGTGAGAAACCTGGATCTGGTTAGGAGCAGGTCCCTGTTACTCTCCACCCACCCTGGAGTGCCTTGTGCCACACGGGTGCCACCCATTTGGGAGCTGCAGACCCTCCAAACCCACAGTTTTCCTGGAAAAAACAGGGAAAACGCCTCTCATGGGACAACCCCCCTGCAGCAGCTACGAGCCCTGAGATCCCTCCTTCCTACCAGGAGCTGCTGGGTCTTTTCCTCTGCATCCCAAATGCCACAAACCTGCCCTTCAACCTCTGGCTCCTCCTCGTATCCCTAAGAAGTGGCTTTTCCAGGTGCCCAGCCTTGCACTTCAGCGCTTGTGGTTTTGCAGCTGCTGAGCTTTCACAAAGCTGGGTTGGAGTCACGTGCTGGAAGCCCCAAGAGCTCCTTCCCTCAGCTCCCAAAGGAGGGAGGGCTCCCGTGGGATCTGGGCTTTGCAAGACGAGAGTTGGGACTGGTTTTATTCCACTGGCTGTGCACAAGCACAGGTTCCCTTCCTAGAGACCTTCTTCGCATCTCCAGGCCGATTCTCCACGATTCTCCACGTCTTTCCTGGCTCACTGAGGGTCAGAAGGTGTTTGCAGGGAGGGACCAACCTCCCTCTCCCCAAGGAAGAGGTGGAACTGCTGTTTTCAGGCCTCACCAAACTTTAAACCCACAGCTTTACACCCAGAATTACAGGGGAACCCCCCGAGCTCCTGGGCCCCAAATATTCCCTGAACTGTGGTGGCTTTCATGAGATTTACACCTTTGGGATTTACACTTTTGGGATTTTCACCTATGGGATTTACATGTGCCCAGATAAATTAATTCTGCTTGAGCATCTTCCTAAACCGGGTCCTCCTGAGCCACCGACAGGGAGAACCTGGAGGGGATTTTCAACCTCCTGTGGTGATTCTGGTGGGAACAACCACCCAAGAGCCACTTTTGCAGTGGAAAAACTGCTTTTTAAGACCCTCTCCCTGAAGAAGGGGTCTGGCAGGGCTTGGTGGTGCTGGTGCTCGGCCTCCCTCCCTGCGGGCCAGGCAGTTGTTGTGGCTCCATGGGAAAGGGACAGAAAAGCCACCATTAAATGGTTAATGAGGCCCCTGGGACATCTCCCTCTGCCTTTGTGGGCCCTGCTCTGTCTCTAAATGCACCTTGATCCCTCTCCCACATCAAAGCAGGCGCTGGATTAGTGGGGACTGGGGTAGAGGAGATGGTCTGGGCTCCTTCCGTGGTCACCAGTCTGGGCTCCTTCTGTGGCCACCGGGAACTTCCCGTGGCTCCGCGGCCGCTCCTCGCCCTCAGCCTGGATCGTCCCCGGCCATTTGTGCTGCTCTGGGGCTAAAGGATGGACAGGACAATTCCTGAGGTTCCCCCTGGGCTGTTCCGTGGCCGCTGCCCCTTTGCACCACCTGCCTTTGAGGGGATTCCAGGTAAGACCTTCCCAAAACCTCTCCCTTCCTCCTGCTGGGCTGGGGGGGACCCGCGTGGGTCCCACCCCTGGTGTTGGTGGGCAGGGCTGGGGGGGGTCAGGCACTTTTCTAGGCGGGAGAGAGGAATGGATACGAGCCACCAGGGTGCCCTGGCAGCCAGGAGGGCCAACCATGTCCTGGGGGGCGTCAGGAAAAGCATCTCTGGGATTGTCCAGAGCGGGATCATCCTGCTCTGCTCTGCCCTGGGGCGGCCTCACCTCAGTCCTGGGGGCAGTCTGGGCACCACGAGGTAAAAACGGTTTAAAGCTCTTAGAAAGTGTCCCCAGGAGGGACGCGGGGATGGGGAAGGGTCTGGAGGAGCAGCTGAGGGTTTGTTCAGCTGGAGGAGACTGAGGGGAGACTCCTCGGGGGCTGCAGCTCCTCCCGAGGGGCAGCTCCGACCTCCACTCCCTGTGAGCAGGGACAGGACCCTGGGAACGGCTGGAGCTGTGTCAGGGAAGGGTCAGGCTGGATTTTGGGAAAAGATTCTTCCCCCAGAGGGTGGTTGGGCACTGACCAGGCTCCCCAGGGTTTGGTCACGGCCCCAAGGCTGCCAGAGCTCCAGGGGCGTTTGGACAATGCTCTCAGGAGTTGGGATTTTGGGTTTAGTGGGATTTTTGGGGTGTCCTGTGCAGGGCCAGGAGTTGGACTCGATGACCCTGCGGGTCCCTTCCAGCTCAGGACATTCCATAAGTCCAGGATTCCATGAACTGTCCCTCCCCAGGGCGGGGTCTCACCCGAGGAACACGCAAAGAGGTCTCACACCGACCACCACGAGTGTCCACCCCGACCCTCTGGAACGTTCCTCCTTTGCCCAGGAATTTGTGGGGCCCTTCTGCATCACCCCCCCAGCTCTGAGCCAACACTGGGGGCCAGAGGACCATCAGGGCTCTGAGGAATGGGGCGGGACTGGAGTCGGGATGAAAGCACAGCAGGACTGGGCCTTGGTAATTGTCACCGAGGGGGGAGAGTGACCAGTGCCAAGGGCTGGAAGTGGCTTTTTGGGGGAAAAGTGGGCAAAAAGAGCCAGCCCAAGAGATTCCGAGGTGGGAAAAGCGCTGGGCTGTTCCACGGGACGCTTGTCTCGTTTGTCTCGTCTCTGCTGTGGCACAGATTTTAACCAGAAAACGTGTTCCTGCACGCCCAGAGCCCAGCAGGGACTGCAGAGATGCCCTCCAGCAGCTGAGGGAAACGGGAGAGTGTGGGAGGAGGGAAATTCAGCCACGGAATTTCAACGAGTTCCCACCGCTCGGTCCGTAACTGTCCGTCTGTCTGTGTGTGTCTGTCTGTGTGTCTGTCTGTGTGTGTGTGCACCCCGTCCACGGGAGCTGCTCGGCCCGTCCTTAACGGGACAGAGTTAATTCTGCAAACTTAGAAAGAGTTTGCTTTTCAAAACAAAAAAGAAAGCGGTGCCCAAACCTTTGGCGCAGCTCGTTGGCAGCGGGGCAGAGAACAAAGAGGTTTTATCGGCAACACGATCTCCGCGGTGAATTCAAAAGCCTCAGCGTGAATTTAAGAGCCTCGCGCCGGGGAGAGGGACAAGGAGGGATGTTGGTTGGAGAGCAAAGCCTTTTGTTGGCCGCGTAAAAACAACTCGGCAGGTGAGACAGATAAATAAATAAAACCCCCTCTGGCACGGGAGTCCTGCCACCTAAACCCAGCTTTCTAAACCCCGGTCACCGGGCTGAGGGCAGAGACAGGAATAGTCATCGGGAGAGCTTGGGAGCATCAAGGTAAAGACACTTTTCCAAAGTCCCTCGAGCAGGAGAACCTGGAGACAGGAGTCAGGCTCTGCAGGGCCGGGGGGTGGTGACCAAGGATTCGGGAGCAGAGCTGGGATCCAGGAGCAGAGCTCAGATCCAGGAGCAGAGCTTGGATCCAGAAGCAGAGCTTGGATCCAGAAGCAGAGCTGGGATCCAGAAGCAGAGCTCAGATCCAGGAGCAGAGTTCGGATCCAGGAGCAGAGCTCGGATCCAGGAGCAGAGCTGGGATCCA
>NW_020925848.1:36051-47360 GCF_003984885.1 Neopelma chrysocephalum
AGCAGAGCTGGGATCCAGGAGCAGAGCTGGGATCCAGGAGCAGAGCTCGATGTCTGCCCATAGCTGCCTCAGCAGAACAAAAGGCCGAGTGTGAGGTGGCAGGAGGAGCGATGCTGTGGTGGGGAGCACCCACTCAATGAGCACCCACTCAATGAGCACCCACTCAGTCTGGGGTGGGGAGCACCCACTCAATGCCGTGGTGGGGAGCACCCACCCAATGATCACCCACTCAATGAGCATCCACTCAATGAGCACCCACTCAATGAGCACCCACTCAGTGCCATGGTGGGGAGCACCCACTGGTCACCCTGCCCAGGGCAAGGAGGTGACAGAAGGCTGAGCTCCTGCAGGCTGTGCCTCTCACCCTAATGCAGGGTTGGGGTGCCCTTTGTGAGTCACTTTGCCACCAACACGCAGAGAAAGCTCCCGGTGTGTCACCCCAGAGGTGGCAGCTTGGTGTGGGCTCTGCCTGGGGGTTTCTCCGCCGGGAGAACCAGAGATAAAGGCAGGATTTGTCCTGGAGGAGTTGGCAACCAGCTCCTGTTTGTCCCAGCCCTAATCCCCGGGAACATTCCCTGCAGCCCCAGAGCCCTGGAGAGCAGCCAGGTGAGACATTGGGCTCCACACTCTTTATTCCCAGGGAGCCTGAGGGGTTGGAACCTCCAATCCCAGAGATTGAACTCCCTGGATTGCCACAAAACCACACGGTTGGGGAGATAAAGGGAAGCAACGGTTGTGGCACCTCTGGATTGGGGATCCCTCCTCCAGGGAGTGAGGGCACATGGATTCATGGAATGGTTTGGAAGGGATGTTAAAGGTCATCCCATCCCACCCCCTGCCACGGGCAGGGATAGGGACACCTCCCACTACCCCAGGGGGATCCAGCCCGGCCTCGGACACTTCCAGGGATCCAGGGGCAGCCACAACTTCTCTGGGAAATCCATTCCAGGGCCTCCCCACCCTCCCAGCCAAGAATTCCTTCCCAAAATCCCATCTAACCCTGCCCTCTGGCAGTGGGAAGCCATTCCCTGTGTGCTGTCCCTCCATCCCTTGTCCTCAGTCCCACTCCAGCTCTCCTGGAGCTGCTGGAGTGAGTCCAGAGGAGGCACCAAGATCAGAGGGATGAGGAAAGGCTGATGGAATTGGGATTGTCCGGCCTGGAGAAGAGGAGGCTTTGGAGTGACCTAATTGTGGCCTTTCAGTGCCTGAAGGAGCTCCAGGAAACAGGGAGAGAGTGTTTACAAGTTCCAGGACAAGGGGGAATGGCTTCCAACTAAAAGAGGAGGTTTAGACTAAATATCAGGAAAAAATTCCTCCCTGTGAGGGTGGGGAGACCCTGGGATGGATTTCCCAGAGAAGCTGTGGCTGCCCCAGCCCTGGAAGTGTCCAAGGCCAGGTTGGATCCACCTGAGATGGTGGAAGGTGTCCCTGCCTGTGGCAGGGGTTGGAACTGGGTCATCTTTAAGGTCCCTTCCAACCCAACCCATTCCATGTTTCCGTCTTTCCTGCCACCAGGACTCCCAGGCTGTGGCTCTGCTGGAGGCATTGGGTGAACCTACAATTTTCAGAGGAAAATTCTCCGAGTGGGATCCTAAAAACTCTCAATTCTCTTCCCCAGCTCGGCCCCCGGGTGATCCCGAGGGAATCAGGGCCCTTCCTCCTCCCCCTCAGCTCAGCTCTGGCTCAGGAGACTCATTTGGGGAACTCCGGGGGAATTTCCTGCAGCGACATCCACCCCTCGCTGTTCGGCCTCGTCGTTCCCTTTGTTCTCGTCATTGTGTGGTTGAGTTTTCTCCCCAAATATCCCACGGGGAAATCCACCCGGGATCCCGGGCGGGGTCAGGCACCCGCCTCTCTCTCTCGCTCCCCATCCAGGAACGACTCTGCCCGTGGACACCTGGGTGACCCAAAGCCAGCTCGGCGCTCCGGGCATCCCGATAATTGCACCCTCGGCCTCCCGGCTCCTCCTCGGCTTCACCCGGGCAGCGTTCCGCGTGGTTTTTTTTCCCCTCCCGGGCGTTTTTGCAACGCCGGCCCCGCCCGGCCCCTGCCCGGTGTCTGCAGACGGGACGGGGCTGCACTTTCCCTTTAATTACCCAGCGTGACAACTGCGGCTTCCCTGCCCTCCTTTCCATGCGGGGCTGACACACACCCCGGGCGCTCTGTCCCCAAAACGTCACTCCCCCTTTGAGCCACTTCTTTCAAGTCTCTCCAAGAGTTTATGATAAAGGGAACCGGTTGCTTATGAGATCGCTACTGGGCTTGGCTTAATTACCTGTTGCTCCGCGGAGGTTTAGCACCTCCTTCCCACCCAAACCCTTCCTCTCTGCCCCAAGCAGGGCAGGCTCGGGGGCTCCTCTCCGAGTCCAGAGGTCTTGGATGCGGAGTGTTCGCTCAGTTACACTGAATCCTCCTCCTTTGACCCCAAAACCGAACGAGAACCTTAAAATCTGAAAGGTTTTTATCCTTTCCTTTAAAGTTTCTTGTTTTATCCGCATAATAATTGTTAATTCCAGTTCTGTTGTACGAAATCACCCCTTCCAAGGCAGCTGACAAAGGTCCTCTTTAACTCCTCATCCCAGAGGTCCTGCTTAACTCCTCATCCCAGAGATTCTGTTTAACTCCTCATCCCAGAGGTTTTGCCTAATTCCTCGTCCCAGATCAACCTGTGGGCTCCTCCAGAGCTGGAAGTTGGTTTTGGGCAGTAATTTCCAGTGGCTGATTCCTCCTTCCCTGACAGTTCCAAGCCCTGGTCTCTGCCCGGTGCTGGAATTCCCGGCAGTGCCGATATCCCCAAAACTGCCCGTTCTTCCCAAAGCTGCTGCCTAAAGGTTGCAAACAAACCCAACAAACAGCTGCCTTTGGGAGCGATTGCCCCTCATTTGCATCACTTTTGGGGAAATGCAGCACTAATTGTCTAATGGGAGCCCCGGTCCTGCAGCCACAGCCCGGCCTGCGGTGATTCACCAGCGAGGGACACACCAAAGCCTCCTTTAATCCCGGGGATGGATAATTCCACCCGCGGAGCTGGGCCGTGGCCAGCGAGCTCTGGGTGCAGAGGACTCCCCACCCGGACACCAGAGGATTCGGGGGGATTTTCGCTCCCTCGTGTGCACAAACCCCACTGGACAAACACGGCTCGAACGTGGCTCTGCCCACCCCAAACTGGGCCCGGGCTGGACGAGGGGGTTTCCAGGGAAAGGAAAACCCGACCTGCGTTCCCCTGTGGACAGAAAGGGAGAGAAAAGAGCAGAGAATCACAGGATCACAGGGTGTTGTGCGACCCACAAGGATCACAAATCACAGGATATTCTGTCACCCACAAGGATCCCAAATCACAGGATATTCTGGGACCCACAAGGAATCACTGGATCACAGGCTGTGACCCACAAGGATCACAGACTGGGACCCACAAGGATCCCAAATCACAGGATATTCTGTCACCCACAAGGATCACTGGATCACAGAGTGGGACCCACAAGGATCACAGGATCACAGGATGTTCTGGGAACTGCAAGGATCCCAAATCACAGGATATTCTGGGACCCACGAGGAGTCACTGGATCACGGGATATTCTGGGACTCACAAGAATCGCAGGATCACAGACTGGGACCCACAAGGATCCCAAATCCTAGGATATTCTGTGACCCACATGGATCCCAAATCACAGGATATTCTGGGACTCACAAGGAATCACTGGATCACAGACTGGGACACACAAGGATTCCAGGATCATGGGATATTCTGTGACCCACAGGGATCACAGAATTGCAGGATGTTCTGAGTTGGAAGGGACCCACAAGGGTCATCGAGTCCAGCCCTTAACAAGATAAATCTGCTGGTCAGTGCTTTGAGAAGATGCAGATCTTCTACCTCCTTTGTGCATGTGGATCCTTCATCCTTCTGCATCCTTCATGAATGTGGATCCTTCATCCTTCTACATCCATCATGGATGTAAATCCTTCATCCTTCCATGTCCTTCATGGATGTAAATCATCCTTCTACATCCTTCATGGATGTGGATCCTTCATCCTTCTCCTTTGAGCTGGACCACGAGCCCAGAGTCTCTTAATCCTGGGGAATCATCACCACACACCCTGAGCTGGACCACAATCCCGGGGTCTCTTAATCCTGAAGAATCCTCCACACACCCTGAGCTGGACCACGAGCCCAGGGTCTCTTCATCCTGGAGAATCCTCCACACACACCCTGAGCTGGACCACAAGCCCAGAGTCTCTTAATCCTGGAGAATCCCACACACACTGAGCTGGACCACGAGCCCAGGGTCTCTTAATCCTGGAGAATCCCACACACACACCCTGAGCTGGACCACGAGCACAGGGTCTCTTAATCCCGCCCTGATCCAACCCTTTGCAGCTCAGATCTCCGAGTTAAACCTCCCCCTCCCTCCCATTAGTCCAGGACCACATCACAGGCCACGACTCGCTCTGGAACATCACACGGACTGTGGAGCCTCTGCCTGCCAGGGAAGGGCAGGAGGGACTAATTAGGGACTAATTCCTGCCCTGTCTTAATCCACAATCTGCTCCGTGGGAAGTTCTTCGTTTGTTCCCACTCTCTGAGCAAAGTGTCCCGGGGCTGCAGGGCCGGGAATCCAACGGTCCAGCCTTGGATCTCCCACCCCCTCCCTTGGATCTCCCACCCCCTCCCTTGGATCTCCCACCCCCTCCCTCGGCTGGGAGGAGGAACAGTCCTAGGAAATGGTGTGTTCCATAAAGAACAGGAAAGGGCAGTTCAGGAGGAGGTTGGACCATCTCTTTGGGGTCAGAAAGGGGCAATGGAACCACTGGGCTTCCCAGGAGCAGGAAACAGAGGCTGGACCTCGGGTATCTGAAAGAAAAACGAGCAAAGAACCCCAAATTGTGGCTTTTGGGAAGTGACTTTCTCAGCGATGATTTTTGGGAGATGACTTTTGGGAGATGACTTTCTCAGAGATGACTTTTGGGAGATAGTTTTTGGGAGATGACTTTCTCAGGGATGACTTTCTCAGAGATGACTTTCTCAGAGAAGATTTTTGGGAGATGAATTTTGGGAGATATTTTTTGGGAGATGGCTTAGGGGAGATGCCTTTTGAGAGACGACTTTTGGGAGATGATTTTTGGCAGACGACTTTTGGCAGGTGACTTTTGGCAGGCGACTTTGTCAGAGATGACTTCTGGGAGATGACCTTTGGGAGGTGAATTTTAGGAGCTGGCTTTCAGGAGATGAATTTTGGGAGCTGGCTTTTGGGAGATGAATTTTGGGAGCTGGTTTTTGGGAGATGACTTTAGAGATGTGGCTTCTCTTCTCCAGCTGAAGGCACAACTCATCCCATTCCACCTCCTGCCACTATCCCAGGCTGCTCCAACCCCCTCCAACCCGGCCTTGGACACTCATTTTTGGGAGGGGGAACCCTCCAAGTTGTCCAGGTGTCCCCAGGGATGATGGAGGTGACCTGGACCATGCCCCGAGTCTGGATGGCTTTGCTCCTTCCCATTTTCCTCTTCATCTCCTTGGCCAGGATTTTGTTGGGATAATGTTCATTTTTTTTGCGATTGATCAACCAAACCCAAAACATTTTATGGAACAGAAGAACTGGAATGGTATTTTTAAATTATTAACATTCTTTTCACTGAAAGAACTGCATGGAGACATTGCTCAGATATCACAATATTTCCTCTGGTTATTTTTAACTGACAGAAAAACCAGTTCCCTGACTTCAAACGTCTGTTGGAGCTCGTTGCTATTAGAAAGAAGGGGGGAAAAAATAGTCAAAACACTCCTTAATATTAAGAAATAATAATAAAGTCAAAACAATCCTCAAGATTAAAATATAAAATGAATATGGGGAATAAAACCGGCGATCCCTTGCCAGGATTTCTTCTGTGCTTGTTTTACAGGCTTTAATAAGTGGTTTGGAAACCACTTGGGATGAACCTTTTCCCTTTGCTCCTGTGACAGAAATTTTAAGAGGGGAAAAATAAAAGCAGCCCTCGTTTCCCCCTTTGGTTTTCCTGAAATTACAGCTCGGGATATTTGGGTGTTGGCTCTGGGAGGAGGAGGAGGAGGAGGGAAGGAGCTGCCCTTGTTTTGGGTGAGGAGGGATCATCTCCCTTTCTTCTCTCTCTTAGTCAGGCCACTAAAAGATAATTATCCTCCTGAATTTTGGCATCTGCCTCCTGCTTCCGTCGGGATGGGAAGAGTCACCCTTGGGAATGATGGAATATTTCGGTCCCCTGAGCCCCGAGGGACGGCCCAGCCTCGAGTCCCCTCCTCTCTGGGGCCGCCCCGGGGGCCTCGTTTGGGGGCTGGGAGGGGAAAGTTCTGGAAATCCCGGGAATTGCTGGGCTCTCACACCTCCAAGGCTGGGAATGCCACGGAAAAGCAGCTCCTCTTTCACTGGATCATAAACAGTGAGCAAAGAGGGGCAGGAGAACGGGGTCGAGTCACCCAGCAGGTGAGGACTAAACCCTAATCCCAAAGCTGGGCCTTTCTCCGCCTCCTCTTCCTCAAGAAACCAATTTTTTGGGGGGGAGTAAAACCTGATGAAAAGTGGCCAAGATGGGTCATTCCAGGTGTGTGAAGGGATGGCTTTGCCTCCTCAAACACTCGAGGAAGACCCAAATTTGGAGCCTCGGGCGTTCCTGGACACCCATCCCTGGCCCAGTAACATCCTGACTCCACAGGATCCCGCGGATCCGGGAGCTGGAGCTGCCTCATCTCAGGGACTCCTGGGCTCACCCTCTTCCCAAATTCCACTTGCAGGCACTGAGTGACTCCAGCTCAGCTGCCAAATTCCCCCTCAGGGCTCCCCCTCACCCACTGGAAGCCAATGAAGAGTCAAACAACCCACCCGGTTCACTTTGGTCCCAAAATCCAAACCCCAGGACCCATTTCCTGGAACAGAAGCCCCACAGACTGGGTTTTCTGGTGGGACCGAGGGGACCACCCACCTCCCCTGGCCAGGGTGTGACCCGAGGCTGGCCACGGAACATCTTCCACCCTCAGCATGGAAATGACCCCCCTGCCCCACCCCGAAGGTGCTGATCCCCTTCCCGCCCTTTAATTGTCCCTTTTTTTTTTCCAGGCTGCACTTAGTGAGAGCCGGCGGGTTAGTGGGGTTGTGGGACCTGTATAGTGGGGTTATGGGACCTGTAATTCTTCCTGCGCTGGAGACAGGAAGAGATTCCCCGGGATAACAATGTCTGTGGGTCCGGCAGATGAGAGGGAAGGAGGATTCCCCCGGGAACGGGGATGGTGGGTTTGGGTTCATCCCAGCAGGGATCCCTTGGGTGCAGACCCACCAGAGCCTCGTGCACTTCATAATTAATTAGGGTCCCTGTGTTTGGCCAGAGGAATCACCCCATGGAAATGTTGGGTTTGGGGTTTTTCCATGAAATGAACCCCCAGCAACGCGATCCCACGTTGGGCTGGACATGAGAGGCTCCAAATCCTGGACAAAGTCAATCCCACCCCATTATGGCCAAGAGATTTTGGTGCCAAAGTCGATTCCACCCCATTATGGCCAAGAGATCTCGGTGCCAAAGTCAATCCCACCCCATTAAAACCAAGAGATCTCACTACCAAAGTCGATCCCACCTCACTGTGGCCAAGAGATCTCAAAGCCAGAGTTGGTCCCACCCCATTATGGTCAAGAGATCTCGGTGCCAAAGTTGGTCCCACCCCACTGTGGCCAAGAAATCTCAATGCCAGAGTTGGTCCCACCCTATTATGGCCAAGAGATCTTGATTCCTTTTAAGTTCCACGGGGCAAAAATGACACTTTGTCAGCCCTAAATCAACCCCACCCCATTACAGCCAAGAGGTCTCAGTGCCAAAGTTGATCCCGTCCCATTAAAACCGAGAGGCCTCGGTGCCTTTGAAGTCCCACGGAAGGAAAGGACCCTCTGTCAGCCCTAATTTCACCAAAGCAGAGCCTTTTCCACCCAAAACACAGGTGGCTCTGGTCAGACACAGCCCCAGCCACCACCCCAAGGAGCCCAGAAGGTCGGTGCTGTTTTTATCTTCCCTCAGCAGCTGTGACCTGGAAGGATCCACATTGTTTGGAGGCTCCTGACCAGGAATGGAGGCACAGGCTGGGAAACATCCCCTTGTGGTGCTTGGGGTTATTTTTTTGGAGGCTTCTGGCAATCTTTGGTTGTTAATTGGGCTATAAAATACCTTACAGGGGGTGTGATGTGAGGAGGGGAATAAATAAATAAACCAGAATAAAATACCTTAGGGGGGGTGTGATGTGAGGAGGTGAATAAATAAATAAACCAGAATAAAATACCTTATGGGGGGTGTGATGTGAGGAGGTGAATAAATAAATAAACCAGAATAAAATACCTTATGGGGGGTGATGTGAGGAGGTGAATAAATAAATAAACCAGAATAAATAAATAAACAAACCATAATAAACACCAGTGACTCTCCCCGGCCGAGTCCCACCGTGCCCCGAACTGCCCAGGGAGAATCCAGGGGTCTCTTTGGTTCTTCCTTCCCCTCCCCCAGGGTGTTTTTTCACCTCTTTCGCAGCTTCTTTAAAAACACGGAAAAGCCGAGACCGAACGCGTCCTTTCAATGCAGTTTATTGAGCGGGAAGTTGGAGCGGCCGATGAGAAGCGGCTCCGTTCCTGTCGGTACAACGCGATTCCTGCACCGGGAACTTCCCTTGGCATTCCAGGGGGGAGGGAAAAAGGAAAGGGGGGGGGTGATCTCTGCCAAAAATCAGCACGCCCTGAACTAGCCACCCCTAAACATGCAGAAGCAACGGAGGCACTACGTGTTCACCTGCAATTCCACACGACAAATGAAGCTACGGAGGAACCAGGAGGTGCTTTGGAATCGCCTCCTTTCGGATTTAAGCTTAAATTTCGCGGCTCAGGGGTGTTTTGGACCCAAAAAAAAAAAAATAAAACCAAAACAAACCAACAAAAGAATAAAAATAAAGGGAGTCTGCACTTTACAGTGTCTGCTGGGAAAGTTAAATGGTTAAATCCTCACTCGCTTTTCTGAAATGCTTTGGGAGGAGCTGGAAGGGAAAAAAAGGGGTGTCTTGGAAGGAGGAATGTTGTTAATTAATCTGGGAAAAGCCGGAGGGGGAAGCAGCGCCACGAGCAAACCCATTAAAGCTGTGATGACCTACAGTGTGAACTCAGAGATAATACTGAGGTGGGAGAAGCTTCTAGAGGTGTCCTGGGGGTCGGGGGGGGGCTCTGAAAACGGGGCTCGGGGGGCGGGGGGGGGGGACAATCCGGGGCTAATAAATGTGGGAATGGGTTTGGCATCGCCGGACAGCGGGAATGTTTGGGCAGGGGAATCATCCCGCCTCATCCCACCTCATCCCGGTGTAGGAACGGCGGCTCCAGCCCCCCGGGGAGGGGGGGCCCCGCCAGCCCCCCACCCCACGGCCCTACGGGACCACGCAGGGGTCTCTGACCACGCCGAAGTTCCCCACCACGCCGGGGTTGCACCCCACGACCTCGGCGCCGCCGGACACGACCACGGGGGGCCCGGCCAGCTGCCTGATGACACAGCCCTGGTTGCCGAAGGTGACCATCCCCCCGGCCTGCACGCCCCCCACCCTGGCGCCGAGCCCCCCCCCGCCCGCGCTGAGCACGGGGCGGGCCGGGTACCCCCCGCTCCGGGAGCTGAACCCCCCCGCCTTGCAGCCCACCCCGCCGGGCGGGCAGAACACCTCCGGGGGCACCTGGCAGGGCTTGGCCACCGAGCTCAGGACGCGCTTGGGGTGGATGCCGGCGCTGCGGGAGCTGAACCCGCCCGCGGCCGGGGAGCTGTGGCGGCCCGAGCGCCGGCCCAGGGAGCCGTACCCGCACGCCCCGTTGGCCGCCAGCAGCCCGCAGTCGTCCGGGAGGGTGTAGCCGCTGCTGCTGACCACCGCTGCAACACAGCCCCGGGGGGGTCAGTTAGGGGGGAAAACCCGCAGAAACACAAAACCCGCAGAAACACAGAACCCCCCGAGCTGGAAGGGTCCCCCCGGCATCCCCCGGTCCCGTTCCGGGATACTTTCCCCGGGCGAGTTGTGTCTCGGGTGACAGAACCCACCCGACCTGATTTCCTCGGGGTTTGTCCCGCGTGTCTGAGCCCCCTCCCCGCTCCTTCCAGCTCCTCCCCCGTGTCCCGACACGTCCCCTCGCAGACCCTCCCCGGTCCCACAGACCCCGTTCCCGCAGACCCTCCCCGGTCCCTCAGACCCTCCCCGTTCCCGCAGACCCTCCCCGTTCCCACAGACCCTCCCCGTTCCCACGGATCCGCTCTGGCTGCTGCCACGTTCCCTCCCGGGTCCAGTGCATGGCCCAGACATCTCACTGTTGCCTCCGAGAGTAGAAAAGGGGCGTGAATTTTACCTCCCCCCCCCCTCCGTCCAAAAGCTGATAACTTTTTTTTTTTTTTGCGATATTTGAGATTTCTGGGGTTAAACCTTCCCGAGGTTGGCAAAGGGAGGCAGAGGGAGGGGGCAGACAGACAATGCTGCTCCCAAAATTGCCTTTCCTAAGATAAACCCTGAGGGCTGGAAATCCTGCAGGTACTTACACACGCTCACGGGGTTCCCCACACAGATCCTGTCGGGGGAGAGAAGAGAAATGAGAAGTGCAGGTTACTCGGAGCTTCCAGCCCCGGATCCAGCCCACTCCCCCCCTCGTTGTGACCCATCTGACTGCCCCTGGCACAGGACCTGGGTTTGCTGGCACCAGGGTGGCCTCCATGGCCTCCAGCCCCAGTTTCTACGAGCCTGGGAAGCCCCTGGAGCTGTAAAACCCACTCGGGACCTGGAACCGCCGCAACCTTCGACGGACAGAAGGGACGAGGTCGTGTCACCCACCTGCTCTCTTCACCCTCCAGGAGGGTCTTGTAGGTGGCAATCTCGATGTCCAGGGCCAGCTTGACGTTGAGCAGCTCCTGGTAGTCCCTGAGCATGCAGGCCAGCTCGTCCTTGGCCTTCTGCAGCGCGTTCTGCAGCTCAATGTGCTTCTCGCGCGCGTCCTTGAGGGCGCAGTCCCCGCGCTGCTCCACGTCACAGATGGAGGTTTGCAGGCAGGAGACCTGTCAGGGGGGAGGAGGACAGTGCAGGATCTACAAGGCTTTGCTTCCTCATTCCTGGATGTCCTGGTTTGGGATAAATCCAAACTGCAAACAGAGAAAACCTGCCAGCCACCTCTGCCCACCTTTCCCTTTCCAACCACAGCCCAGAGCAGGTCTTGAGTCTCCTAAAGGCTGATCCAGCGTGTCTGAGCTGTGCAACCTCCCTGGGATCATCACCTTGGGCCTCTCCTGCTGCTTCTTGA